>NW_006778358.1:1002223-1008859 GCF_000442215.2 Lipotes vexillifer | reverse complement strand
GGGAAAGAGAGCTATGCTGGTCAGAGACAGTCTCTCCTTCTGGGATTGGTGACTTTCAGAGTTATAAGTGGGCTCTTGTCACCAGCAGAAGTGTGGTTACTCAGGAAACACTGTTGTTGATTGGTGGGCATTTAGGGGTGTGGCCATTGGAAGAGTGCATCTCTGACTGGCTAAACTTTTTCAGAAGCAATGGGCTGATGATGACTGGTTGATGTGCAAAACTGTGTTTATGGGAGGTAAGTGGTCCTTGATCAATTAAGCAGGTTTAAAAATGATTCTTATGGTTATTTATTATCATGACTACAAGAACATCAGTCTTTGCCTAAGCTAGGAAACTTTAAAAAACTCTCACTTTACGCTTGTTCAGATTCATTTATGTTTTCAATAGCTATTTATTGAGTGCCTATTATGCTTCCAGAAAATACAAGTGGATAGGGCAGTGTTCCTGTTCTTATAGTCAAGTGAGAGAAACAAATAAACAGATAAATAGAGAATATATTGTGATGATAAGAGCTAAGGAAACTAATAAGGCAGGTGATGTGGAGGCCACTCTAACTGATTCATTGAGGATATTCTGAAGGTTGGTGTTATGGGGTAAATTGTGTCTCCCCTCCCAAAAGATATACTGAAGATCTAATCCCCAATACCTGCGAATATGACATTTGGAAATTGGGCCTTTGCAGAGGTAATCAAGGTAAGATAAAGTCATTGGATTTAGCCCTTGTGGATTAGATCCAATATGCCTGGTGTTCTATATGAAGACGGAAACATGGGCAAAGACACACAGGGAGAATGCCATGTGAGGACAGTGACAGAGACAGGAGTGGTGCTGCTATAAGCCAAGGAATTCTAAGGATTGCAGGCAACCAACCAGAAGCTAGGAAGAGGCAAAGAAAGGTTCTACTCAGAGCCTCAGAGGGAGCATGGCCATGCCGATACCTTGAGTTTGGACTTCTAGCCTCCGGAACTGTGAGTCAATAAATTTCTATTGTGTCTAGCCACTCAGCTGGTGGTACTTTGTTAGGCAACCACAGGAAACAGATAAGGCTGGCAAGGACAAAAGAGGGCAGACCAGTCGGCAGACTCCTGCAAGAGCCACGTGAGAGATGCTGATGGCTCAAACCAGCCTGCTAGAAATGGAGTTGGTGAGAAGTGGTTGGATTCTGTATGTATTATGAAGCTAGAACCAACCAGATTTTCTGATGGATAGAATGTGAAGTATAAGAAGACAGGAGTCCAGGATGACTCTAGGTTTTCTGTCCAAGCAACTAGAGTTACTATGTACTAAAATATTGATAAAAGCTATTCCAGGTAGGGGGGAAGGGCTTGATTCAGAAATTTGGTTTTTAAATTTGAGATGTCCAATAAACATCAATACAGAGATGTCAAACTCAGAATCAGATATATGTGTTTGGAGGACAAGGAAAATTCCAGGTGGGAAAATACAGTTTTGAGTTGTTAGCCTATAGATGGCATTTAAAAGCATGAAACTCAGTAAGATCGCTTAGGTGATAAATATATAATGAAAACAAAAGTAAGTCCAGAATTGAGACTTGTGAGGTAGACAAGACAGGTATCCCATGTTAAAAACAAGAAAACTGAGACTCAGAAAAATTAAGAAACTTGCCCAAAGAGAAGTAATTAAAAATCATGCCAGAATTTCAAATTGGGTTTTTTTTTACTTCCAAATTCTTTCTTGTTTCTAATACATGCAGAGTGTCTCCCCATGTAAAATTTTCTGTTAATAGGAAGAGTTTGATCAATACAAACTGATTCTAACCTGTTCTCTTTCTTACTGTACCCCTTTGAAAGATGTAGTAACTAAAGTAATCTAAATTTTAATTATTTTATAGACACATGACTTCTTCTCTGACCTTCCATAATAGCCTACATTGTCACTTCAACCATATGTTGAACATCAGAAATAAGTTTTCACTTGAGATAATCAAAGGTAACTTCATGAGTTACAGATCGAATTCTGTACTTCATTAAAATGGAGTTAGATACATCCTGAAAGTTTTATCTCATGGTATCTTATTGATGTTCTTCCTACTTCCATTTTGGGAATGGATAACTTATGATTGGCTTATTGTATACTGTCTTATGCAGTTGCTATTCTAAAATATTTTTGGTTAGGTGCTTGACAAAGTTTTGTTGAATCAAATACATTTCATATTCCTACTTGGTACAGTAATTATACAGTTTTTAAAGTAGGACACGACCCAGTACTATTAAAACAAAAACAAAAAAAGCAAACTTTCTTTCAAAGATGGAAAGAGAGGATTCCAAAAACACTACTCTGTGAATGTGAGAATGGAAAGAGACTTTATAAATCACGGATTTTAACCCCTTCCCTTTAGAGCTAACTAGATCTTCATTTTTAGAGAAGGCTAGGGTCTAGAGAAGTTTGGATGACCTACTCAAGGTAACAGCTGGCTGCCACAGGCTGGCCTAGAATTCCAGCCTTCCTAGAATTCCTAGTCGCCAGCTGAGAAAAGAGAAAAGGAAGATAGATCAATGCCTACGGCTGATAACCTTCATGATAGTGTAGATTTAGAGGAGAAGAGAAAATCAGGAAAGAAAGGAACAAGGCCAATTTTCTGCAGTATGTGGTAGTAAAAGTGTTTCAGTGAGCAGCATGGCCAAAGCATGTGAAGCAAACCCCGCCTTCACCACTGAACATGTTACTTTAACTCCCCCTGCCTCTGTTTCCTTTTCTGCAAAATAGGGATAAAAGTAATGGACTTGTTTTGAGGATTGTGTGTAATCACACACAGGAAGTGTTTAGAATAGTGCTTGGCAAGGAGCAAGAGCTTAATGAATGCTAGATATTTTTATTAGTAATTTTTAATAATAAAGCCAGAACCCAGGCTGATGTCCTAGCTCTTCCTCTAGCCCTATAAGCTTAGCAAGTCACTGAAGTTTTCTGAGTTTCAGTTTCTTCACTATAAACTGGGGTCATAATACTTTACCTGCTGACTTTATGGTGATAATATGCACGAAGATTAGATGAGAAAAATAAGTGCAAAAATTCTGAAAGTGAGAATTGCTTTTCATAAATTCTTATTTCCATGTCCTGTCTGTATTATTCTTTCCTCAAATGCCTTATCTGAATACATTTTTAATCTCATTGTTTGCATAGTTATTGCTACATTAGCTGAAAGAATTAAAAGAGAGCAGCTTGTTTTCATATGGAAGGAAAGGAAAAAAGATGCTATTAAAGACCATATATTAAAAGTCTAAAGAATGTGACCTAAAAAATTATTTTATATCAAACAAGACCTTCCTAAAATAATTAGGGAAAAGTACCCATTCAGGTAGTTTTCCTGGTATACTGATGGATTTAATCAGTTTGCTTTTCTTAAGTGGTTGGATGGATTTTTTTAATGTTAAAATTAAACATCCTGGGCTTCCCTGGTGGCGCAGCGGTTGAGAATCTGCCTGCCAATGCAGGGGACACGGATTCGAGCCCTGGTCTGGGAAGATCCCACATGCCGCGGAGCAACTAGGCCCGTGAACCACAACTACTGAGCCTGTGCGTCCGGAGCTTGTGCTCCACAACGAGAGAGGCCGTGACAGTGAGAGGCCCACGCACCGGGATGAAGAGTGGCTCCCTCTTGCCGCAACTAGAGAAAGCCCACGCACAGAAATGAAGACCCAACACAGCCAAAAATAAGTAAATAAAAATTTTTTTTTAAAGTTAAACATCCTGAAAGAGTCTAGTAATTGTGAAACTTTTCCTTGTGGTTACATTTTAAAATGAAAAAATGGGACAGGAAATGATCTTTAGTAACTAGTGGATAGTTGAGAATCAGAAGCCATGACACTTGCTTTTCAGCTCCGTTGAAATTTTCTCCAGTCACTTTATTCATTTATGCCTCATTTATTCCATCTTTTAAGATACTGTTGATTTTCAGCTCTTCAACCCACAACATAGAATTATGAGGCTTGGTTTCTAATAGTTCCCCTGATCTAGTAACAGAATGTTAGCTGTTTTGGGATTATTATCCCTGTGAAAATGTTATTTTAATTGAACAAAGGAAATATGTTTAAAATTACAAAGTGCGGAATATAGTATGGCATCCTTTTATATATTAATAGTCTTAGTTTTCAGTGGTATGTTCATTATCTTTTTGTGTGTGCTGTTTACAATTTTTTAAAATTAGTAGCTTTATAAATCAGGTTACTGGTGCCTAACAAAAATTTGCACAAGAAAGTTTGAATTAAGAGAAGTAAATATCAGTTTTCTTCGATCGTGTCAAACATCAGACACATTACATTTCTGTATCAGTTTTCAATGAAAGATGCTCTAAAAGGAGGGCTGAAATAAATGATAATAAAACACATTGCCTTGTGCGTTGTTCCCAAGGTTAAATTGTGAGGCAAGTAAGTTGTCTTTGTTACAGAAATTTGGGTCCGGCTGCTCGCTGCTCCTCGAAAGCCAATACTTGAGAGGCAAGGTTGGTGGAAAGGAAAGTTTGCTTTAATTCAGAGACTGGCAACCAGGGTAGAGGGCAGACTTGTGTCCAAAGGCCACCTACCCCCTGACAATCAGTGCGCAAGAGCTTTTAAAGGGGAGTTTCAGAGCTGAATAGACAGAGGGAAGGGGCTACAGGCAGAAATAGCACAGTCAGCTCTGACAGTCATTTTGATTGTTTTGAATACAGTTAATTTTCAGTTCCGGGGTCAGTTTGTTCCCGTTTCTTTAAGGCCAGTTCTCAGAACTGTGGCAGCTTATGTCATGGCCACACTCTGGTCATCAAGTAGGTAACTTCCTCCACCCAGTGAGGGTTTCAGTATCTACAAAACAGCTCAAAGGATGTGACTCAGAAAATCCTCTCTAGCCCTTGAGGAAGAACCAAAGGTCCTTGACTTTGTTTAATTACTAAACTATTATGTGGTCTTGTTTGACTGTTTTCCTTTGCTTCTGCATTTTCTCACTTCTCTGATTAAATTTATTTGTTGACTAAAGTTTTCCTACAGACAAAAGTTAAGTGGAGAACACGGAGGGGAAGGACCATAGTGTCCTGCTCCATTTCATCTCGGCATCAACCCATTTCTGTTTCTGGATTGTTTCCCCTTTTTTTGGTTTATTCCTCAACTCCCCTTTGGCAGGTGGAATTTTCCTTTCCTCCCTGTGTGTTTTATCAAAGCATGTGCTAAGGAAGGGATTTGATTTCATTCAATTTTTCTCTAAGTGAATTGAAACCAGAGAATCATTCTCCCACGGTTATTTGCATTTTAAGTCTTAGCAATAAATGCCAAAGAAAATGCTTTCTTCCTGGTAATGTACATTTCAATTCTTAACAGGAGGGGGAAGTATATTTTAAAGCAGAAAAGCAAGTCTCTTTAGTCCTTCAGTGATTATACATTTAATGCTTAAGATGGGTCATGATGACCAGGACAGGAACAAACATTCCAATTCAAAAACACCTGTGGGATAAAGAGAGTAGATATGTGAAGAATTTTGCCTTTGAGAAACCAGAGGCATATTTGAAAAAGTGTTTGAAAGTCTTTGAGAAATCAGCTTATTCAGCCTGGTTGCAACTCTCAAGCTTCCTCTGAGGTCTTGTTCTCTTTTGAATTTTATCCTTCTTTTGACAGAAAAAAAGCCAAGGTCTGCATTCTTATTAGTTGCTTATTTTATTGAAAAAGTCATACTTACATGCTCATTTCTCCCAGAGACCAAATCGCTGAATGAGATTTAGATAATATTTAAATGAGAAACATTCAACAACAAGAATGAAACTGTAAATACAGACCATTTGTTTCTAAGGCACAACTATTATCTCATTAACTAGACTGCTTCTGATAGACAAATATGTTTCAGTGGAAAGGTAAACCATTTTACACAGGAAATGATTGTTGTAAATCAAATCTGAAACCTGAACTATTTGCAAACCAGGAAGTACAGAATCTGTGTTCTCACCACTAGTTTAACTCTGCCCCCTTGTGTGTACAGGATGCATTGAAATGAGGCCAATAAACTTCATAGGAAACAAGGCAGGAATATATCACAAACTACATTAAAATCATATTTAGGAAGAAGATATCCCTCTAAAAACAGTATAAAATTTATGCTCTGTGGTAAAAATCATATCCTAAGAATCAACCAGTACAACAGACCAAATGGTGAAAAAGTGACATGTTACTCTACACCTATGTGATCCTTAGAATAACTCCCTGTTTTACCTCTACTACATTCTTAGTTAAGATTGTACTTACTAAAAAAGAAAACATATTTTTGACTTCAAATTCCAACTTATCAAAAGAATATTTGTTTTCTTCTAATATATTCACTACAGTTACTTTAAATACCAAACAACTCAAATTCTTATAAAGTCAATTGACTTTTCACAGCAAAAATATTAACAGTGTACTGAGGGGCATGTGATATTGTAGAAATAAAATATACAACAATAATAGCACAAAGATGCAAGAGGGTTATGGAATTAAACTGTTAAGAGATTTGTAAATTATATGGGAAGTCATGTAGTATTAATTCAAAGTTGACTGTGTTAAGTAAGTTAAAGATGAATAGTATGATCCTTGGAGCAATCACTAAAAATCATATATATATATATATATATATATATATATAGAGAGAGAGAGAGAGAGAGAGAGAGAGAGAGAGAG
>NW_006778358.1:1001480-1002156 GCF_000442215.2 Lipotes vexillifer | reverse complement strand
TATATATATAGAGAGAGAGAGAGAGAGAGAGAGAGAGAGGTATCAATACAAGGTCAATAGAAGAAATAGAATGGAATACTTAAAAAACACTTAACAATCCAAAAGAAAGCAGAGATGAGGATCAAAAAATAAAACAACAACACAAACAGAAAGAATGACTAGAAGACATCTAGCAAAATGATAAATTAAACACAATTCTATCAATAATTGTGTTAAATCTAAATATGCTAAAAATTCTATGTAGAAGGCAGATTGTCAGACTAGTTAAAAAAGCAATATTCAACCTCTGTTTATAAGAGATTCCCAATAAATACAAACACACAGATTGAATGGAAACTGACCTACCAGACAGGTTCTAAGCATGAATTGTGCCATATATCACCATACAAAGTAGACTTCAAGGCAAGGTGTGTGTTACTGGAAGTAGAGAAGGTGATTTCATAGTGAAAAAAGGGTCGATTCATCAAAAACATAAAGCAATACTGAAAGTGTACTCATTATGGCAGAGCTTCAAAATACATGGAGTAAAAATTACAGAACTAAGAAAGAAATTTAAAAGTCCACAGTACTAATTGGAGATATCAACACCACATTCTGAATAATAAATAGAACACATAACCAAAAAGAAAATTCAGATTGACTAAAATTTCTAACACCCAAAACACACATTTAGAAC
>NW_006778358.1:987220-1001443 GCF_000442215.2 Lipotes vexillifer | reverse complement strand
ACTCTTTCCAAATACATATGAAACATTTATCAAAATAGGTATAAAGCATATCCTGATAAATATCAAAGGATTGAAATACCCAGTGTGTTATTCTTTTAAGAGAATTAAGTTAGGAATCAACAATGTAGTATATCCAGAAAATCACCAAATATTGGGAAATAACTCATCTGCAAACAACTAATGGATTAAAGAAAGAAATTACAGGATGAATTAGAAAATTTCTTCTAATTAAATAATTGTTTATTATAGATTTTATCTTTTTAATGGTAGACAACCATCATTTGCCCCAACAGCCATCTGAAGCTAATAGTCTTAATTTAAAAAATCACAAAGTTGTATAAATGTTCTCTTCCTTTTTGATAACAATGTTCATTTTCTCCCATGAACAGGTCTGTCTGGAAAGCCTTGAATCACAACATAACCCACAACGTTAACTTTGGCTCATCAAAGCAGTGACACAGCTGTTGCAATAGGCGATGCCTTCTCTAGAAGTATGAAGCCAGTGATTAGTATATACAAATCAGCTTTGGCCAACATCGTCCTTGGCTGAGGACAGCAGTCAGTTGATATGACATTATTAGACTCATTATTTCAAATTTTATGGTATATATCTCATATATATATGGTATATACCATATATATATGATATATTTGCCAGAATACTGAGATGCATGACCTTGAAGTCCGGTTGCTTCATATGTTTCTTTATCCAGTGATAATATTGATTTCCCACTTGACAGCAGGGCAGCAGTATTATCTTCATCAATATTTGTGTTGTAAGCTGGTGCAAGTCACAAATCTGGGAATTGGGTTCTCCTCTGCTCTCAGCAGATCCTGGGTAAACCAGTAATTGACCTCACAGATGCCTCAACTTCCATAGCCTGTAATGTAATATTGTGTCTCCCTGAGATGTCAGGGTTATGAATCGTCATGGCAAAGTTAAGTTTGGTGGGCCTTTTTTTTTGGAAACTACTGATGTCAGTAAATTTTTGCTCTTCCCATTCCAGGACCAAAAAGTGCCCCAGTGCCCCTTGCAGCCTGCCCTGCCCTGGGTGTAAATTAAATAATTTTTAAACACATCAGAATTTATGCAGTGCAGCCAAAGCACAGCTTAGAGGCAAATTCATGGCTATAAGTATTTACATTTAAAAAACTATTAAAAAAAGCTATAAAGAGAAGAAAAATATCTTAAAAATAAGAAATTAAAAGCAAAGCTATAGGAGAAAAGAAATAATAAACATGAATGTAGAAATAACTAAAATGGAAAACAATGAAGCAAATCAATGAATTTCATATGAAAAGAATAGTGAAAGTTATAATCTCCTAGCTATATTCACTCTTCACCGCTCCTCCAAAAAAAATCCCATGAAACAAAGAGAGAGAATACAAATTACCAATATCAGGAATAAAGAGGATACCTCACAACTAATCCTACAACCAATACAAAAAGAATAAATGAGTATTATGAATACCTTTGTGAAGTAAGTTCAACAACTTAAATGAAATGGGAAAATTTCCAAAACAAATACAAGAAAATTTTATAGCTCTGTTTATTAAAGAAATTGAATTTTTAGTTAAAAATAATTCTAGAAAAATTGCCAGGCCCATATAGCATTACTGATCAATTCTATAAAATATTTAAGGAAGCAATAATACTTATCTTACACAAATTATTTTAGAAAATAGAGGAGAAAGAACATTCCTTAACTCTTTTTATGAGGTCAGTGTATCCCTGTTACCAAAACCTGACAAAGACATTATAGGCAAACAAAATTTTAGACCAGTCTCTCTCTTGAAGTTAGACTAAAAACTTCTCACTAAGTTAAAAGTCAAATCCAGCAATGTTAGCAAATGAACAATTCATTATCACCAAGTGAGTTTTACCCCAGGAATGCAAGGTTGGTTTAATATATGAAAAATCATTAAATGTAATTTACCATATTAATACATATAGAAAAATGAAAACATACAAAAATGTTTATATACACAATGAAAGTGTGACAAAATTCAATACACATTCAGAATTACAACAACAAAACCTCTCAGCAAGGCAGGAATTGAAGAGAACTATCTTAATCTAATAGAGCATATACATGTAATACCTATAAATGACATTATACATAGTACATGTATGTACTATATGATACATATACATTTGTACTATACATAATTGTGAAAGAATGGGAAGAGCAAATATGTAAATTGACCGACATTAGTAGATTCCCAACAATAGGCCCACCAACACCACTCTACAATAATGATCCAGGTTGACAAACTCCATCTACATGTTCAGGGGTTCCAAGTACATCTTCATTTCCCCACTATGAATCAAGAGCAAACAACCAATCATGAGCAGACATCTAAGGAAGGCCACTAAAGGTAGAGATCCAACAATAAAATAGGAAATAAAAGCAGCCTAGAGATACAGAAAATAAAAAGGAAAACTTCAAACCAACTTTAACCTTAACATCCTGAAGGGTGAGAGAATATCTTGCATCCACAAAATAAGAACAGGATGTATTAAAAATAAAAAGAAGAAAAAAATCAGATAACAAAATATTGCTCTTGGTAATTGAAAACTTGACAGCCGAAATAAAAAATATTTGGAAGAGTTAAAAGATGAAGTTGAGAGACTCTTACAGAAAGTAGAGAAAAGAGACAGACAATAGGAGAGAAAAGGTAAGAAAATTTGAGAACCAGCCAAGGAGGCTTAATATTTGAACAAGAGTAGTTCTAGAAGGGAGGATATGTATGGGGAAGAAATCACCAAAAAATAATTCAAGAACATTTCAGAAAGTGAAGGACATGTCTTCACTTCTAGTCTCATGCTACAAACCCTAAAAGATATTATCCATTTTTTATGGTTTGTCTTCTATTGTCTTTATATGGCTCTTCAGCCCATACTTCTCTCTTATATGTCAAAATGCAATTTTATTGCTACCAGACGTCTTGCACTGGAGGCATAATTGTAAAACAAGGAGATATACATGGTACTTTAAAGAAAGCTGTGCAGAACATGTTCGAGTGCTTGGGTAGAACTTCCAAGGAAGTGAGACTTGAACTGAACCTTGGAGCCTTATATATTAGTTTCCCATTGCTGCTGTAACAAATTACCATGAACTTAGAGGCTTAAAACACAAATTTATTCTTATAGCTCTGGAGGGCAGAAATCCCAAATGGGTTAACATCAAGGTGTCAGCAGGATTGTACATCTTCTGTAGGCTCTAAGGGAGAATCCATCGCCTTTTCCAGCCTCTAGGAGCTGCCGGCTTTCCTTGGCTCATGGCCCCCTTCCATCTTCAAAGTCAGAAATCACATTGTTCTGATCTCTGCATCTGTCTGTACATCTCTTTCTTTGACTCCGCTTCTCCTGTCCTCCTCTTTCACTAATAATGATCCTTATGATTACAGAGGCCTATCAAGATTATCTAGAATAATCTTCCCATCTCAAGATGATGAATTTAACAACAACTGCAAAAGTCCTTTAGCCATGTCAAGTAAATTAATAACAGCTTCCAGGAATTAGGGGTATTATTCTGCTTATTACAGCTGGGTATAATTGGGATAGCTAGAGAGGAATCATTTTCCATATCACACACAAAAAAAGAGTGCAATATGTTTCAGGGCAGTGAAGAAGCTGTCTGGCTGGTTTAGAGTCTTATGTTAGGAGGTACTGAGAGAATGGATAGGTACTGAGGGGTGCAGCGGGGAAACCGTCTTATAAAAGACTCTTGGTTGCAGGGATCAGCATCTTTTAACTTTTCTGAAGTCAATGGGAGAATTTTGAAATGTTTAAAGTATAGAATAAAGGGTTCTACAGCTGTACAGACTCTTAGGGGAAGTTCTGACACCATGCCCTGCCTTCAGGAATGTGAAGTGAGATGATGCCCATTTTGAAGATAAGACCACAAAAGTCCAGCTGTTGTCTTACCTGAGGCATGGATTTGGAGTATTAACAAGCTGTCTCCTGTTACTTATTGGGTAATTCTGCTTTGAGGGTGGTAATACAAATTCTCTATGCATTACCTTGCAGAGTCATTGATTGATTAACTTTTCCTTTGGCCACATGGAGAAGAACTGGAATGTGTCTGAGCTCTACTGTCAATCAAAATTTTTGGAGTTACAGATGCCAATTTCAATATGGGTACCATGATAATCAATTAGCATATAATATTTTTACATTCCATGGGAGATAACATTGAACTTTTGAAATCCACCTGGATTCAAGGGGGATTTTTATAGACAAATTTAAAAGAATGCATGCTTGGTTATCAAACGTGAAAAGAATTTAATTCTTGTGAATATTCACAGCCTTCAACCTTATCTATCAATACCAAATTTCTTCTAAACCATTTTACTCTTTGGAATTCTCTTTCTTATACTTACTTAAACACCCCATCCCGTATTTTCAGAATTCCTTATACCAACATATCTTATTAGGAAGGCCTGTATATCCGTGGCTATAGACAGATTTCATTTGGTAAAAATGGAATCAGAAATACAGGTTCTAAAGGAAACTGACACTTAACAAAAGACTACAGAAATCAGTCTTTAGGAAAAGAAAAGGAAGTTTAATATTTTTCTATAGTTATCCTTCTTGATGCCTCTTTTGGCAACATATTATTTCAAAGTTAGATCTGAATAAGATCTACTTTCAGATTTTAAAATCCTTTCACCCCTAAATTTGTATACATGTATTGTGTTTAATATCTTAGAGATATCTGCCATTTTTAAAAGGCACAACATTTTTTTCTAAACATCTTTATTGGAGTATAATTGCTGTACAATGGTGTGTTAGTTTCTGCTTTATAACAAAGCAGACCAGCTATACATATACACATATTCCCATATCTCCTCCCTCTTGCATCTCCCTCAAACCCTCCCTATCCCACCCCTCTAGGTGGTCACAAAGCACCGAGCTGATCTCCCTGTGCTATGCGGCTGCTTCCCACTAGCTATCTATTTTACATTTGGTAATGTATATATGTCCATGCCACTCTCTCAACTTTAACATCACTTATCAATATCACTCTTAGATCTAACAAGATTTTAATCCTCAGTATTATCAGAATACCTGAAGCAACTTATACCTCTTGGTTTCATAATAAGTACCACATCTATCATACCTTCTTTCATAAAACTACATTTTTTTTCTTCAGAGTGATCTTACCCCTTGAAAATGTTACTTTTTGAGCACAGCCCAAGATACAATTTCTAGGATACCAGTATCATTATTGGAATAGCATAGTAATCTAGGGACTAGAGTTGTTAATTGAAGGATAAGTGTCTCTGTCCTTTTTCCACTGTGAGAATGTGGGGAAATTCCAGATTTTTAAAGTAAGGTTTTGCCATATGCAGAAACTTCAGGGAGATTTTCATCCCTTGATGTTTAATTGTTATACGTTTCAATCCAGGTGAAATGATATCTCTTCAGTGTTGTGTGGCACATGAAAGAAGTTCAGCATGTAGAAACCTACATTTTTCATATCTTGAAATAACAGATGAAGGACCATATTGTTCTTAGGTCCTGGTGCTCCAATAGACAAAATGTAGTAGCAGAAAAATACAGGCCCACAGTTTTCAGCAGGGGCCATTTTTAATTAGCCCATGACAACGAATCCTCTTTATCCTACAGTTTAGACTTTGGACCACATCAGAGAGATTAGGAGCAGAGGAATGATGAGTGGCTCCTGGGGTGTATGCTCACTGCTCTACACATTATCCTTAGTTATGGACTTTCTTTAATGGATAAGGGACAACTAGCAATGGTGCTGTGACAATGGCTAGCAACGGGTGGTGTGACAGATCCAGAGTAGGAATGGGTCATGCATTGAGAAAAGTGATTAAATCACATCTTGCAGAGAATAGAATATCAGTGCATCAGTTCTGTCTCCAAATGTGCTGTCCCTTGATCTTGTCTAAAGGTAGCCAACAATAAAATTATTTTAAGATGACAATGATCACTTATAACATATATGAGATATTCAGACTTAGATGGAAACAGTTTTATTGTTGACACAAGTCAAGTGGAAATCCTTTGGAGATTATTTTCTGTATCACTTGAGGGGCTGAGTCCCCTTGGAGCAGTCAAGGGCATTGATTGACAACTCTTGTCCCAGGGGTAGATTTTATTATCTACAAATTATAGCTGAAGCTCAAGAGTTACCAGGTAGGTTTGTGTGGCTTGAGTCTACAAGGTGTCCTCGTGGACTGCCACAGGACTGGTTTATCAGCTCCTGAATCCAAGAGCTAAGAAGCTGGTAAATATATGTGGGGAAAGTTGTAGAGAGTTTAGACCCATTGAGGGCAGCATTAGCAATCAGTGAGTTTTGGTAATGTCCCTGGCAGTGGGGTTCAAGGGCATCTTTCTTTTCTGTAAATGTTCATCTCACAGATATCTGCATGACTGTCTTATCTCCAAGTTTTTGCTTAACCGTCACCTTTTCTTAATGGCTATCTTATGTGAGAATTGCAATATGACTCCTTCTATCCCCTTCACCCTCCTTACCTTCTATGCTACACTATTTCCTCTGTTTTTTCATAGTACATTTTACCTTCTTATGTACTGTATTTTTTTATTTTGTTTATTTTACAATTGTTTGTCTCGATAATAAGCTCCAAAGAGCAGGGATTATTGTTTTTTTCAGTGCTAAAACCCCAGGACAGAGCCTTTTATATAATAGGTGTGCAACAAATATTTCTTGAATGAATTAATGAAAAGAGCAGATTCTGATACATTTCAATAATACTTTAAAATAATTGTAACCCAACATGATTCAACACACAGTTACATCAACCACACAAATTCCAGGGCCAATACCGAGTCTAGAATCATCCGAAAACTTAAGTCTTGATAAAATCTTGCCACTGGAGGGCCCTAAGTAATAGAAAATCTCGACAACCTACCCATTAATATTTTATCTGGTGCAAATTCCAAACTTTAACTTGTTGAAGAGCTCAAACTCTTCAAAGTTATGGGCGGTGCACCTAGCAACTTCATGCATTTACGATACATACTTTTTAAATCAATATTTTATCCTTCAATTGAGTTTTTAAATTCTCCACTTGGAACACATAGTTTCTAGGAGAAAATTGTATTAGTACCAGGTCTTCTGATTGCTAATATATTTAATGTATTTATATCAATTACTAAGTTTAAATAACAAGCTTCAATGGAGGAAAATCCTTACTTACAAAATCCATGAAGATCAGTACACTTTGGCTATCATGGGAGGTGAAGTTAATGAAAATTTAATTTTTCTGGGAATTCTGAGTTTGTATTGGCAGATTTTAGATTATTAAAGATTCTGTTGTATTTAGTTAAACATGTGTCAACAATTTCCAGCTCTTTCCTAAAAATTCATATATGTATTTAGATATGATATATGAACATACACACACCCATATATGTGTAACATACACATGTGCATGCATATTTAATATTAGGGATTTTATTGAGATTTAAGTTTTCTGATAATTCTAGACTCTGTACTGACCCTGGAATTTGTGTGGTTGATGTAATGAGATCATTTTTTTCCATGACTGAGCATCCCTTTAAAGGGGATATTAAATGTAAAGCTTTAGAAAAGCTGTCTTTATAGTTTTTCAAGAGTTTTAACAAATCTCTAATTCTATAATGGAAGTCTTTAAGACCCTTGACTCCGGAACCTCTCGCTTAGGATAAAAAAGCAAAAGTCAAAGATTTTAAGTAGCAGAAGAAACGAGAAATTTTATCATAGCTTTCTGTGAGCCAGCCCAGGTTGGGTGAGTTGAGACTGGTGGTAGGACGGCCCCAAGTAAGCAGGTAAGGATCTGCATATTTCTGCTTATGCCCAGGATGCAAGAGACACGTCACCAACAGAAAAGCCTTAGCTTCCAGGAGAGAAAAGAACATTACAAAGAAAGAAACCCTTTAGCTGCACGTGTACCCTCCAAGGTTGAAGGGGCACTTCTGTGGAGAGGAGGTTAAGGCCAGAATGGCAGGTTTCACCTCTGATGGCCCTGGGTACCATTTCAAATCACTCATGCTGTTCTCCATGCCTGGGCATTTTCATATACCTCTCTTCACTTTGGGGTGCCTACATTATTGTAATCTTTTTGCTGGTGGAGGGTCTTGCCTTGATATTGATGGCTGCTGACTGATCATTCCAGCTGAAGCCTTATCTCTTAAAATAAGACATTTCCTTTCAGCAATGAATTCTCTGTAGCATACAATGCTGTTTGACAGCATTTTACCCACAGAATAACTTCTTCCAAAACTGGAGTTAATCCTCTCACACCCTCCTGTTGCTTTATCAACTGAGATTATGTAATATTCTAAATCCTTTGTTGTTATGTGGCACATATATACAATGGAATATTAGCCATAAAAAGAAACAAAATTGAGTTATTTGTAGTGAAGTGGATGGACCTAGAGTCTGTCATACAGAGTGAAGTAAGTCAGAAAGAGAAAACAAATACCATATGCTAACACATATATACGGAATCTAAAAAACAAGGTTCTGAAGGACCTAGGGGCAGGACAGGAATAAAGACGCAGATGTAGAGAATGGACTTGAGGACACGGAGAGGGGGAAGGCTAAGCTGGGATGAAGTGAGAGAGTGGCATGGACATATATACACTATCAAATGTAAAATAGATACCTAGTGAGAAGCAGCCACGTAGCACAGGGAGATTAGCTCGGTGCTTTGTGACCACCTAGAGGGGTGGGAGGGAGGGTGGGAGGGAGATGCAAGAGGGAGGAGATATGGGGATATATGTATAGCTGATTCACTTTGTTATACAGCAGAAACTAACACACCTTTGTAAAGCAATTATACTCCAATAAAGATGTTTAAAAAAATAATCATCATAGCATTTTCACCAGGAGTAGATTCCTTCTCAAGAAACGACTTGCTTTGGTCATCCATAAGAAGCAATTCCTCATCTGCTTAATAATGAGATTGCAGTGATTCATTTACATCTTTAGGCTCCACTTCTAGCTTTATTGCTACTTCCATCACATCTGCAGTGGCTTCCTCCTCTGAAGTCTTGAACCCCCAGTGTTATCCATGAGAATTGGAATCAACTTCTTACAAACTCCTGTTAATGTTGGTATTTTGACCTCTTCCCATAAATCACAAATGTTCTTAATGGCATCTAGAATGATGAATCCTTTCCAGAAGGTTTTCAATTTACTTTGCTCAGATCCATGAGAGGAGTCATTATCTACAACAACTATAGCCTTAAAAAATGTATTAGTAAGATTCAAAAGTCAAAATTACTCCTTGATTCACAGGCTGCAGAATGGATGTTGTGTTAGCAGTCATGAAAACAACATTAATCTCATTGTATATCTCTGTCAGTGCGTTGACAATTAGCAGTAATATTTTGAAAGGAATCTTTTTTCTGAGAAGTAGGTCTCAACAGTGGGCTGAAAATATTCAATAAACCATGTTGTAAACAGATGTGCCACTATCCAGGCTTTGTTGTTCCTTTTAGAGAGCATAGGCAGAGTAGATTTAACATAATTTTTAAGGACCCTAGGACTTTCAGAATGGTAAATGAGCATTGGCTTTAGCTTAATGTCACCAGCTGCATTAGCCCCTAATAAGAGAGTCAGGCTATCCTATGAAGTCTTGAAGCCAGATATTGACTTCTCCTCTCTAGCTATGAAAGTCCTAGGTGACATATTCCAATAGAAGGCTGCTTCATCTACATTGAAAATCTGTTGTTTAGTGTAGCCACCTTCCTTATCTTAGTTAGATCTTCTGGATAACTTGTTGCAGCTTCTAAATCAGCACTTTCTGCTTCACCTTGCACTTTTACATTATGGAGACAACTTCTTTCCTTAAACGTCATGAACCAACCTCTGCCAGCTTCAGACTTTTCTTCTACATCTTCCTTACCTCTCTCAGCCTTCATAGAATTGAAGAGAGGTAGGGCCTTTTTCTGGATTGGCTTTGGCTTAAGGGAATGTTGTGGCTCATTTTTATCTCCTATTCAGACCACTAAAACTTTGTCTACATCAGCAGCAAGGCTGTTTTGCTTTTTTATCATTCATGTGTCCACTGGGGTAGTAGCATTTTTACTTTCTTTCAAGCACTGTTCTTTTTTTTTTTTTTTTTTTTTTTTTTTTTTTTTTTTTTTGGCTGCATTGGGTTTTCATTGCTGGGTGCGGGCTTTCTCTAGTTGTGGCAAGTGGGGCTACTCTTCATTGAGGTGCACAGGCTTCTCATTACTGTGGCTTCCCTTGTTGAGGAGCACGGGCTCTAGGCACACGGGCTTCAGTAGTTGTGGCTTGTGGGCTTCGTTGCTCCGCGGCATGTGGGATCTTCGCAGACCAGGGCTCGAACCAGTGTCCCCTGCCTTGGCAGGAGGATTCTTAACCACTGCGCCACCAGGGAAGTCTCAAGCACTGTTCTTTTGCATCCACAATTTGGCTTACTGTTGGGTGCAAGAGGCCTACCTTTCAGCCTATATTGACTTTCCACATGCCTTCCTCATTAAGGTGAAATAAAGTTTGAAATATTGTGAGAATTACCAAAATGTGACACAAAGTGAGGAAATACTGTTGGAAAATGGCGCTCATAAACTTGCTTGATGCTGGGTTGCCATAAACCTTCAATTTGTAGAAAACACAATATCTGTGAAGTACAATAAAATAAGGTACTCCTGTACATAGAACTACTGTGTCATAACTAGGTCTGAGACATGATGACTTAAAAAATGAGTTTAATGATTCTCAATTTGGCTTTATTTCAATTTGCTCTCATCCCTGTCCTGGGGATATGGCCATGATAGCTGATTAGGATTTCAAAATGTTTTATTTCCTTCTGAGATTTGTAGTAAAGGAAAGGGACAAGCAAGCAGGAGCAGTATTTTGAAATCTACTCAGAGATCAAATCTAAAAAAGACTTGTGTGATATAGATGGTTTAAATTGGAAAGGAAGGGTTAGGGGATATTGTCAGTGTCTCCAGATTCTTTTAACACTGCAGAATTTGGTCAGTTTCTTCTTTTAGCCTCCACCATGTAAAGCTTACACTTCTAAATCCTGGTGCATGATTGAAACAAAGTAAATATGAATATGATCCATCTTGGGATTAATTTGTATAAGAATCTGTGCTGCATAAAAGTGGGTGTATGTCTACTGAGCTGACTACATATTTATTCTAAGGTGTCTGAAAAAACAAAATGCATATCCAGAATTGTCTGAGATGCTCTAGAGCAGTGGTTCTGGGGTAGAGGTTCTTTTTTGAAATTTCCAACATGTCCCCATCTGTTACATGGTCATACTGCACATGACTAGTGGGCAGCTCATGCCACCCAGGATTCATCACAAGAGTCTGACCATCCCCAAAATACTCCATACCTATTCACAAGGTGATCTCACTGATCATGTACTTGGATGATCTGGCAATGGAAAATTGCTATAAAAATTTCTAAGTACTTACTCTTGATTTCTGTGCTTATCTCACTGCAGTGACAAATTGATCACAGACTGACAAAAACAAGAGAAAAGATATGCTCTGCACCAGGGGAACTGATCATCTTGTGGGGAGGGTAACAATTGAGGAAGGGAAGTCATTATTCTAAGACAGCATACAAGAAAGTATGAGTGCTATATCTCCAATGAACAGACCTGTAGACAAGAATTTAAGTGGAGGTCGGTCATGGGGAAATGATCTCAGGAAGTACTTTTACAGGTGTGGGAATATGAGGAAGGGAAAGGAAAGATGCCAGTACAGAGTGCCTTCATGAGCAGGTTGTTGCTATGGAGACTGAGATGAATCCTGCTGGAGCCCTTAGATTATGCAGGGACTGAGTTGTCTTACAAAGACAGTGAGAAACTGGGAGAATTTAACTGCCAAAGGTCACTGGTTGAAGGTTGCTTTGTTTCTGGGGCATTCTGGCCCTTTCTCGTGCTCCACACACATGCTGATGAGTATGTTCTGTTGACCAGAGAAAGCCTTCAGGCAGAGTCACAGGTTCTTGTAACACAAAGCCAAAAGTGTGTAAGGGAATGGTGAGGAATGAAAGGATATGGGTGGGGCATGGCCAGCGTGTGCTGCTGTCATGTATAAATATGTAAATAACCCTAGATAATTAATAACCATAAATATAAATAAGCCCTAGAGACAGGAGGCTATCAAGCATTATTCAAGGAAGTTTTCTTGGAGGAAGTTTATTTTGAATGGGGCTATAAAGGATGGGTACAAATAAAATGTCAGAGAGAAGGGGGCCTAGCACCTGTCAACAAAAAATTAATCCATCAATCTAAGAAAGAAATGGAAAATTTTATTCAAGCCAAAATTGAGGATTATAACCTGGGAAGAGCATCTCAGAAAACGCTGAGAACTGTTCCACCCGTTAGAAGGCAAGGCACAGTTATATAAGTTTTTTGAGACAGAGGGCTATACATCATATGATGTATTATTATTATTATTATTATTATTATTATTATTTGTGGTATGCGGGCCTCTCACTGCTGTGGCTTCTCCCATTGCTGAGCACAGGCTCCGGACGCGCAGGCTCAGTGGCCATGGCTCATGGGCCCAGCCGCTCCGCGGCATGTGGGATCTTCCTGGACCGGGGCACGAACCCATGTCCCCTGCATTGACAGGCGGACTTTCAACCACTGCGCCACCAGGGAAGCCCATATGATGTATTATTGACAGTTTACACAATCCAGTTCTAAGTACCACGTGACCCCCCTTACCAGGAAGGAATGCTATCTTTAAGGAGTTGTCTTATTGATGTTAGGAGAATGTTGCTCTTTATGATTAAGCAGCTATTCCTGTCGATGGGGGAGGTTTGGGCGATGCATAATGCAGACACACAATGCACAGTGTGGGGAGAGAAGTCAAAGGGCAGAGAAAATTTTTATGTTTAAGTTTTTCTTGTCTTGCCATAAAATATGGGTTTTATTTCACATAACCTAGGCAGAGGTAGTGAAATCAATAAGGACAAAGACCCTCTAGTGAATAAACACAGTGTGGCATCTACAAAGGAGAGCTTGCCTGGAAGAAAGGTGCCATATTGGGGAACCGGGGTGGGGGGGCTTGCTTGATACTGTTGACCTAAAACAGACTGCCAGATACTTCTCCAGCGAAGATGGGTTGATTTGAGATCAGCAGAGAATTGCAATTTTGGGATCTGCAACCATGGTGAGCCATGTGCAAGTCCCTGTGGCAAAGGAAGAATGCTTTTGGAGCAAAGGAATTTGGGAGGGCTATAGTAAACAAAGAGTCCATGGCTTTTGATTGGCTGCATCCTTGCCAGGAAAGGTCTTTCTTCTTCTTATTGGGCTCTGCAGGGTGTGAGAGCTCCCCCTTCTGGCCACCTAGCTGTATTTAATTGCAGTTTCCGTTTATTAATTTTTTACAGTACTGATTGAAGACGTCATGAATGAAAGATAAATAATAAAATATGATTATAATTGCAGACATGTAGTAGGAATTTATATATGTTTATTACTGTGCTGAGCACTGTATTTTCACTTTATTATCTTTTATTATGTAACATGCATGAAACTTTATTCCATAACATCCTGGTATAAGAAATTCCAGGTTAAAAAAAAGACAAACTCTAAATCAATTTAAATTTGTTCCTGTGATATTGCGATTTATAATAAAAAATATATATTTGATTTTTTTTTTTCTGGCACAGAGCTCCTAAAACTCTTGGAATTTCCTAATTGATAAGAGACCTAAAGGCATATTTATGAGGTGATTTTTGGACCCCACCTAAGGATTGGGGCTGGTTGCCAGGAAAACCAACCCTGTGATTAGAGTGTTAGAACTTTCAGTCTCACTCCTCCCCCCACCTCCGGAGAGGGGAGAGGAGATGGAACTGCCAATGGCCAATGATTTAATCAGTCATGTAATTAAGTCTTCATAAAAAACTGAAAGGACTGGGTTCAAAGAACTTCCAGGCTGGTGAACACGTGGAGGTGTTGGGAGAGTGGTAGTGCCTGGAGACAGCCTGGAAGCTCTGCGTTCCTTCACAGCTTGCCCTATGCATCTCCTCCATCTGCCTGTTCCTGAGTTATATCCTCTTATATTAATAATCAATCAGTAATCAGTAAGCAAAATGTTTCTCCAAGTTTTGTGTGCTACTCTAGCAAATTAATCAAACCCAAGGAGGGGGTTTTAGGAACCTCTGATTTATAGCTATTCATTCCAAAGTACAGGTGACAACCTGGACATGTGACTGGTGTGTGAAGTCCAAGGAGGGCATTCCT
>NW_006778358.1:986110-987058 GCF_000442215.2 Lipotes vexillifer | reverse complement strand
ATTCCATTCCTGGAACCTCTAATCTACAGTCAGTTGCTCAGAAGCACCTGGGCTTACGATTGACATCCAAAGTATGGAGGATGGGGCAGTCTTGTAGGACTGAACCCTTAACCTGTGACACCTAATGCTATCTCTGGATACAAGTGAGTTGAACTGGAAGACACTCAGCTGGTATCTGAGAATTGCTTGGAGATGTGAGGGAACTGCTCCCTGCAATACTGGAATTAGTACCAGAACACTCAAGCTAGTCTCCATTCCTACTCACTCAGCTGACGGGATATTCTCTCTTGATTTTGTTTAATGGGGATTGTTTCTCTCCATTAGACCATGCTGAGTCCCAGGCCAGAACATTTTAGAGATGAGGCCACTGGCTCTGATTTTACCTTGATATACTTAATTTCTAAGTTCGTGGGGTTCCTTGAAGGCAAGTGTCTCTGTGTCATGTATGGGCACATAAGTAAGCACCTAGCAGCTTTTCCCACTTAAAGTTCTAAGGCTTCCTCAAGCCACTTGGGGAAACCAGGCACTGGTCCCACTGTTCATGAACCTGATGTCCCAGTTAACTACCTTCTATGTCTAGGGAAGGGCTCTCAAAATCTCTCATTTCTAAGCTGATCTACTTCTGCCGTCTGAGACAATGAGACCATTCTGGTCCGGGGATATTAGGGGGTGCTTGGAAATTTCTGTTTTCTTCTCTATGATTCAAAATCCTGAGGCAAGAAATTCAGAGCTCAAGGGGCTTCCCTGGTGGCGCAGTGCTTGAGAGTCCGCCTGCCGATGCAGGAGACGCGGGTTCGTGCCCCGTTTCGGGAAGACCCCACATGCCGCGGAGCGGCTGGGCCCGTGAGCCATGGCCACTGAGCCTGCGCGTCCGGAGCCTGTGCTCCGCAAATGGGAGAGGCCACGACAGTGAGAGGCCCGCATAACGCAAGAAAAAAAAAAACAAAA
>NW_006778358.1:979842-985784 GCF_000442215.2 Lipotes vexillifer | reverse complement strand
AAAAACAAAAAAAAAAAAAAAAAAAAAAAAAAAAAAAAAAAAAAAAGAAATTCAGAGCTCAAAACACAATGTCTGTCTAGCTTCTTGGGACATGAGAAGACTTTTATTTCTTTTAGTGCTCTAGGTCTATGAGCACAAAAACCTAAGTTGATATTTCAATTGATTATCTTGGCACATTTCACTGTCATAACAACCCTATGAGGTAATATTATAATGCTCATTAAGGAGGAGGAAGTTGAGGCTTAGTGAGGTTTTAGAAATACACCCAAGATTACACTGTTAGTGGGGAATCTGACTAACTTCATGGTTATATCATCCTAAGACTGTGTATGCGGTTATTTAAATTTGATTTGATAGTCGACTGCAGATCTTTGCAAATTCTGAAGCTCTTGTGCAAGTTTAAAAGAGCAGTCTTTTGAATGTTTTGGAGAACTGAGAGAATGGCGACGTGGAGACTTTTGAAGAAGCTGGATCAGCAATCCACAGCATGAGGATCAAAACCATCTTTTAGGATGATTTATTGATTACTTAGAGGGACAGAAGAAAGGGAAGTTGAGAAGAGACAAAGATGAAGTTAGGTTTCCACATCGGTTCTCCCTATACTCCTGAATGTTTCATTAAAATATTTAAGTTTTACCTTATATAATTTTAACATAAATGGCTACATGGGGCAGTTAAAATCTAAGAATCCTGTCATCATGGTCCCAAAGCAATTTGCTTACAGTTATCACTGAATCTGAATATTAAATCTTTCTGATGAACTTTAAGTTCAATTTGCCAATGGAACAAATCCTTTGGAACTTTGGTTAATATTGTATGAAATTTATAGAATACATTTTAGATGAGTTGGCAAGATCATATTATTAAGATTGTCCAGGTTGGAACATAATATGCTTGTCTATCTTTTCCATTTTTCTTTTATGACCTTCAATAAAGTTAAATTTTTTAATTTATTTAAAAATTTTTTTTTATTTATATAAAATTTATTTATATATCAAGCTTGCACATTTGTTGTAAAGTTAATTCCTATAGATTTTATATTAACTGTTGCTAATATAAATGTATTTTTTTCATTATATTATGGAACAGGTTATTGCTAATATAAAAGAAAACTATTATTTTGATGTATTTATCTTGTATTAGACAATTATTATATAGATCTTAGGGGTTTCAACAGTTTTCATTATTTGGGGGAGTATTCTAGATGGATAAGTCATATAATTTGCAAATAATAATTACTTTCCAAGAATAATACCTTTTCCCTTTTGCTTAGTGTATTGGCAGGAAATACAGACAATATTGACAGATAGTGATAGTTTTAAAACTTTTAAACCTTTATAGCAAGCGGTAGGAGTCTGTTGAAACCAACTATAAATCATTTAATACTCCAAATTATTGTTTTGGATTAGAATTGTTGAATAAAGTGCTGTAGTTGTGTTTATTCAACAAACCATAATTCTAAGGCAACTCACTTCTTTAAAAGGAAACTCATCATGAATGGGAAATTGCTGAGTTCCATATGACACTAATATCTTCGTGGGGCAAGATCTTGGTACCTGAAATATTAAATATGTGACATATGGTTGAGTGGTTCATTTCCAGAGCATTTTTGGCTCACTAAAATGCAGCTCTACTACTTTTGAAAATGTCTCCTTTGGGTGAAGGACACATGGGGAAGTTTATACTCTCGAAAGCAGCAGTAAATACAGCATACAGTTTGTTGTTACAGGGACGTGGAAATTTATTCATTTTAAGTGCTTATTTCAAGCATGGGTGTATGACGGTTCACTTTTACTCTTTGCCATGTACTAAAATAAAATGATATCATTAAAAATCATCTGAAAATAATTAGGATTGTGTCTCTACTTGGATTCTGAGTAGGAACAAATAGGCACATTGGCAGGGAAAGTGATCAGAGGTAGTGCTAGGGAAACATTGAACATTGGAAGAGACAAAGATCTTGCAATATTGCCTGAAGTGGAGTCATGTGCCCAGGGGAGGATGCTGGAGAAGTGAACCCAGTGGAGGAGATTACTGACCCTGGCCAGGAAATAAAACAGGTGTCCAAAAAAAAAAAAAAGTCGGCTGTTAGGTTGCAACAGGGGTCAAATGCCACAACAGAAAAAAAGGTGTCATAACCACCAAGACCAAACCTCCAAAGCTAATGTAAAATGGATAACTGGAACAATTTTGCCTGTTATCTTTTCTTTATTCTGCCAAGCACATGTTTTAGTGATGATCTTACAAAGTTACAAATACCTCAGAATAAGCACCCATGGGTCCTTATCTGATTGATTCTAGACGCTTAATTAAATCTTTTCTTTGGTTTTAGATATGAACTCCTGAATAGGAGAGTAGCAATTGAAAGCAAAGTCTAGCTATGAGTCTACACTGACACAATCCCTTGCTTTTCTCCAAATTTTTCTCCAATTTCCCTTTAAAAAGAGATGTGTGTGGAGAAAAATTGGCATGAGCAAGTTAAGATAATAGGGGTGGATTATCCAATAGAACAACAACAACGAATGAATTAAGTACACATAGTAGATACTAAAGAAATAGTGAATGCATGGAATTGAATTAATGATGTCATATGACATACAATCCTGCCTTGCTTCACACTGAACAGATGCTGTCAAGTACTTGGATAATGTCTACGAAATCTACATTTTCTGATCTGTAGGCTCAAATGTGCACCTCACTCAGGTTTAGCTGATAAAAATTCTGTTGAGTAGACAGTGCATTCTGTGCTCTATACAAATATTTCCACCATTTTCGTCCTTGATAAGGCACGTACTCGTTGTTATATAGTAACATTTCTTTAACAGACGATATAATACAACAAAAAGAATTGTATTAAGTGTATTTAAATAAAAGTATAGAAAAATTTCACTTATCCAGAATATTAAATTTAACTGGTAAACCAATTATTTTGGTTGTTTGAGTATTATGCACTTGGAATGCATACATCAAATAAAAATAGCTAAATAGCTATTTTTAGCTATTTAGCTAAAAAAATAGCTAAAAATGATTTAGTCAATTTCTGATAATCCACAAGGATTCCTTGTGGAATCTCATTCCTTAAGTTCCTTATTTTTCAGTAATAAACACCGTATGGCACCATGTACAAAATCTGGTCATTTGTTATTTAATTTAAATGTCATTTAAAGTCTAGGTAACTAGAAGTTTCAATACATAATTCTGAATTAATTTCCAGAGTGTCAGGAAATGTCCTTGAAAGAGAGATAATCTTCAAGTGGCTTTGCTGTAAAGGAAGTATATTTCCTGGAAGGTGTATGCGTCAGGGAACTCTGTAGCACTGAGAAATTGTTTATGATCTGACCAATAAAACTTACATTAATTTTGGAAAGCAAAAGGAGAACCCTGCTGTGGGGAGATTGGACACCCAGTCTCTGTGGCCCTGAAACTCCTTCCAGCATCATGGTACCTTAAAATGAAATTTGCATGGGTCTGGTACAACTGAGCAAAAGAGACCAGATTCAATTTTCATGATATTGAGAGCATATTATAACAGAAATTAATGATGATTGTACAAGGTTCTAAACACATTCCACATACTAATAAACACCAGAGCTGAAAGAAAATATGTAATTAATGCCATAGCAGCTGCTGACTACTGCCAAACTCTGCCACCCATAAAAAAAGTTCCAACATTGCTGCACTATTATTACATTCTATGCTCTATGCAAATATTTCTTTTTCAATAAAAAGACCCATATGTAGCAGAAAGACTTAGCTTACTTTTGAAAATCCTCTGGCATGACTCTAGGAGAAGCAGTAAAGGAGAAACATTCAAATACAAGGTCCCAAAGCACTTACTAGGAAATTTTGTGGAAGCAGCTTATGGTTCTGCTGTAGATGGGCCAGAGGAAGTGCCATATGACTAAAGCACCTCTCCTCAACTTTTAAAAATGGGCACTTATTGTTGAATTTCCCAGCATCCTTTTCTTCTCCTTTTGAGGATAACTCAGCTATTTTAGGGGAACTGCTTACTCTTTGGTCAGTGATAGTATCCTGTCTGCCAAAACTACCCCTCTTCTGCTGAAGACACAAAGGGGGGCACAAATACAAACTTGGCCAGTTAGTCTTTCCTTTACGGTTTTCCAGTTGTGACCTAGAGAAGAGTAACTCTTACTCTCAAGTGGCAAAACCGAGGCATGAGTCAGGGAGCTGCTAGCAGCCTTTTGGTGAAAGGCAGTCTGCCATAGGAGGTAATAAAGCCAACAGTCAGTACGAAGCAACAGCCAGATGCAGGGATGGCTCACAGCCTCAAGACCCTAATTCCCACTATATGCAGCTCTAGTTGGTCTTTCCCAGTGGTGTGAGCCAACGAGTTCCCCTTTTTGCCTAAGTTGATTTGAAATGTGTCTTGACATACTCTCTCCCTTTCAAGAATAGAATGATGCTAGCTTTTATTTACTGCCTCGTGACCTTGCACAATCTACCTAATTTCTCTGAACTGTTTCCACATCTCTAAAATTGGAACCATAATGTTGTTGAGAGGATTAAATGAGCAAATAAAGATGTAGCTTGTATTTATTTGTTTATCATCAGTCTCTTTCACTAGAAGAATGAGGACAGATACTATGGTGATTTTAAAATATGGTCCCAAATTATTTGACATTCCATCCAATCAAGAGATAGAACTTTACCTTAGTCCCGTGGATCTGGGTAAGTTTGTGACCATTTTAACCAATAGAATGCTGTGTGTGTGTGTATAAGTATAAATATAATACATTTATAATTTATGTATATATATAATTTATGATGAGTAAAAAATTATACACTTGCTATTTTATTTTTTAACCAAAGTTATCATGTTCCTTTAGTTTTTCCAGTTCTTTTTAGATTTTCCAAACTTTCAAACATGATAATTAATCAAACTGAAAAACAAAGCAAAACAAAACTTATTTATTTATCTATTTATTTACATCACTCAGCCTGCAAAATTTACTTGTTTTTTTTTTTCTTTTTTTTTGGTGGTGCGCGGGCCTCTCACCACCGTGGCCTCTCCAGCTGCAGAGCACAGGCTCCGGACGCGCAGGCTCAGCGGCCATGGCTCACGGGCCCAGCCGCTCCGCGCATTGTGGGATCCTACTGGACTGGGGCACGAACCCGCGTCTCCTGCATCGGCAGGCAGACTCTCAACCACTGCGCCACCAGGGAAGCCTGCCTGCAAAATTTTATTGTTCTTCAAGTCTCCATTCAGGTATCTTGTGCTTCATGAAAACACATATAACATTTCATGTACATCTGCCAGAAATTCTGTGTAATAGATACTTTATGTAAGATAATTGAATCGAAGGGGTTATGCATTTCAATGTTGATTCACTCTGCCATATTTCCCTCACAAAAGGTTAGACCAATTTACATTCCTACCAAAAGTATATAAGACTAACTGTTTACACCATGGTCAACATGAGATATTACCAAATTTAAAAATAAATGCCAATTATGAGCAAGAATGATCTCATTGTTTCAATTTCTAATTTCTGATTTTAGTTAGGAAATACTTTTGTAAGTTTTTTTTTAATTAATTAATTAATTTTTGGCTGTGTTGCATCTTCGTTTCTGTGCGAGGGCTTTCTCTAGTTGTAGCAAGCAGGGGCCACTCTTCATCGTGGTGCGCGGGCCTCTCACTGTCGCGGCTTCTCTTGTTGCGGAGCACAGGCTCCAGACGTGCAGGCTCAGTAGTTGTGGCTCACAGGCCCAGTTGCTCCACGGCATGTGGGATCTTCCCAGACCAGGGCTCAAACCCGTGTCCCCTGCATTGGCAGGCAGATTCTCAACCACTGTGCCACCAGGGAAGCCCCTTTGCAAGTATTTTAACACATTTTTTCCCTCTTTTTCTATTGAAGTATAGTTGATTTACCCTGTTGTGCCAGTTTCTGGTATACAGCAAAGTGATTCAGATATATATATAT
>NW_006778358.1:975347-979803 GCF_000442215.2 Lipotes vexillifer | reverse complement strand
TATATATATATATATATATATATATATATATATATATATATATATTCAGTTATATATATATATATATATATATTCTTTTTAAGATTCTTTTCCATTATAGGTTGTTACAAGATGTTAAATGTAGTTCTCTGTGCTATAGAGTAGGTCCCTGTTGGTTATCTATTTTATATATAGTAGTGTGTATCTGTTAATCCCAAATTCCTAATTTAAACCTCCCTCCACTTTCCCCTTTGGTAGCCATAAACTTTTCTGTCTGTGAGTCTATTTCTGTATTTTAGCACATTTATCTGAAGTCTTCAAATGAGATCGGGCAAAAATATCAGCAAAAAATATGTTTTGTCAACAGTAAAATTATCCATTATTGAAAATGTATTAGAGCAAACAAAATAATTTTTAAGGTGTCTGGATATAAGAGCAATATGCAATCAATGGTTTTTAATTTGTTGGAATGATGTTAGCTAAGCAGTAACAAAACTATTTCTATTTTATTCAACTTATATAATGAATAATAATTAGTAGATATAGACATGAAATATAGGCAGTAAACCACACATAGTAAAATTTAGATCTGATATATTTGACTCAGGAAATTCTTACTTGGTATAAACAGTGGTTGTAAAAATAAACTTACAATGGCATCAGCTCCAATACATAAAATGGTTCTTAAACTTCAGAGCACAAGCTTACTTCAACTTCCAAAGAGAACCGGATAAAAGTTACAAATATTCTCTGAGCAAATGAACACACACACATGTACACACTTTCGTATACATTATCACATAGAATATTAGAGAAGTCTTTGATTAAGAGCCCTGGGTTGGTAGAAAATATGCACACTGGATTATTAATTATTCTTATTATTCCACTTGGTATTCTTGAGAGATGAGTAAAAGATGTTCCCAGATGGTTGCTTTATATCCTATACAAATTTGTTACTTCTGCATTAATTTATCATTGTGAATAGACTATTTTAAATGTATATAATATGGAATTTGTGACTCCCTAGCATGTAGATGTCATTTTGAACCACAAAAGAAAATTATATTACATATAAGGACAAAGTAGATTGACAAAAAAGTTTTTCGAACCAGGCTCAGGTTAGTCTAGCATCTCTAGATCTTTCAGAGGAGGAGAAATCATCAAAGGAGACCGAAAAAGAAGAAACCTTTTTTTGGTAGATGAAAAACTAGGAAATTAAGGGAGTGTGATGTCATTAAGTTAAAGGAAGAAAGAATTTTGTGGCCAATGGAGTGGGTCAACTGTGATGAATTTGCTGAGATGTTAAGTAAAATGAGGGTGGATAACCAACCATTGGATTTGGAGCAGTGAGGTTATTGATGATCTTGACAAGAGTAATGTCACTGAAGTAATGACTATAGTAGCTACATTGCAGTGGATTGAGGAGAGAATGGGAGATGAGGGATTAGAAACAGTGACAATAGACAAATCTTTTGAGGAGTTTTGTTTAAAAGGGCATGGCTAAATGGTGGGTAGAAATGGAGATAGTTGGAAAGACATGTAAAGACAAAGAAGGAATCTGTTTTTAGATTGGATTTACTAGGGCTTGACTGTATACTGGTGAGAATTGCTCAGGAGCAAGGCAAAACTTGGTGGGGCAGAATTGAAGTCCTTGGGAAGGTGAGAGATGATGGAATCCATAGCATTGGAGGGATTGGCCTGGGATAAAAGTGGAGACATTCCTTCTGCTTCTAACAAGAGAGCAGGCAGCAAATCAGGCCCATATTATGGAATATTAGTACATTTGGAAGGAGGAATGAGGAAGTTTCCAGTTTTTTTTTTTATAGTTTCTCTGTACAATATGAGGTATGGTCATCAGCTGAGAGGTATGAGTGGGAATAAGTGGCAAAGAGTCTTTAAAGTGGAAGAAGAAAGTGAGAAATAGCCATTTTGGAAAGCGAGAAAGTAAAGCATAATTAGCAAATGCAGTAGGAGTGATGAGCAATGGTAAACTGCTACTCGAGATTTGTGGTAATAAATTTAAAGTGAGACCAGGTAGCATAGTTTTGGCATTTTCTTTAGTTAACATTCAGCTACTCCTGGTCATGGAAGGAATCAGCAGATTTGGGGTTTTTCCAGGTGAATATGAGTGAAAGGAGTGGAGTCAGGGGATTTAAGAATGTTTGCAAGAAAAAGATTATAATGCTTGACTGTGAAGTTTAAGTTGGGTAAAAGGAGAGATGAAGACACTCATATGAATATGGATAGGGAAAAGGTTGTATGGCCAATATTTTGTTTAGATAAATGAAATGATGGTATTAAGTAATAAGCTGGAATAATAGAATGTGGTTGTTGCTGAGTGAGAAGCTCGAAACAGGATTTCAACATAATGCAAGAATGAGAGAATCATGAAGTCAAGTAGATGACTGTGAGATTGCTACTGGGAGGTGAAAAATAAGGTCCCTGAAGGTGAGGAGCTCAGAAGCAGAGAGGTGAATTTTGGGGAGATCATTTATGTAGAAGCTGTAGCCAAGTAAAATGATAAAAGAGTAGGAGTGAAAATAAAGGCAGTGATGCAGGTGCTATAGTCATCATCAGAGAATGAAGGATGCGATTGGGATATCGGTAGATGATGACTGAAGAAAGTATATTGAGCAGCAAAATCATTTGGCATGAACTTCCCAGAAAGTACAAAGTTTGAAATAAGAAGTGAGATGATTTGGAAGTGGCAGTGAAGAGCATGGAGGAAATTTACCCCACCTCCAGGGCTTGAAAGACACAAACAGCTACGGAACAGCATCCACTGAAGAAGGCAACAGGAATCAGTATTATAGGCAAGAAGGTGAAGGAAATTTTCAGAGAAGTTGAAGGTCATAGGGGTTTGTGGATGACAGAGTGTTCAGATGGCACAACTCAAGGGCCAAAAGTAAGGGAGGTTAGAAAGATAGATCAGGTTCAGGGAGGTACAGAGGCCCTGGGGATAAGGAAGGGCCTGGGAGACTCAAGCTTCTTTGACTGATGGGATGCAGGTAGGTTTGAGCTGGACACCTTGGGGGAAGGCAGGATATCCATTCCACCTGGAAGGTCTGGAGCCACAGATGTAATTACTGCAGGTTCCTGTTGTGTGCAGGGGCAGCTTGGGAGACGGGTGCAAAACTCTGCAGAGGGCTGATCTCTTAGGTAGCCAAGAACATGGGATTGTTGGGGTCTCTGGTTTTCTATAGAAGAGTGGTGTCACAGACCCTGGATTGACTCTCTCACCTGGCATAAGTAGCTTTGAAAGGGCCTCTGTTCTCTTCCTCTCCATGTATTTCCAGAGCACCAAAGGACAAAAGTTATTGACAAATCTTGAGAAATTTGAACCTTTGGAAAGACAGAGCTTCACTCTCTCTAGATCTCCATACATGGAGCTGTCTGTCAGGTCCCTCCCTCTAGGGCACACTGCACAACCTCACTCCAGAATTCCCTGCGAAATATCACTCTCTCAGAGATCCTCTCTCTGAGGAAACAAGGTCCTCTTCAGTCAAGTTTATTTGCATCTTAACCTCTTTCAGACAGAGGCTGGGGTAAATCATTTTTTGCTCAAGGCCAACAAGAATCAGTGAAAGAAAGTGTTAAAAAAGCAGAGGCAAGTCAGCCAGGAAGACAATCTCTGGGTGGAGAATTCCTTCCTCGTCTGGGAGAAGTAAAGAAATGGTAATGGAAGGGAAATGACAAAAGCCTAGGAGCTGGTCTTGAAACAGGCAGTAACCTTGCTGGCGTTGCTTCCGGGCTGCTAATCTCATATCACACAGTCCTAGGGCGCATGGCCAAGTGGCGTAGCTGGGCAAACTTTCTTCTGTGTGTTTCAGGAGAGGAAAATCTTATACTATCATGTGTGTCTTGAAAAGGCCATGCCCCTGACCTGTGAGCATAATCCTGAAACTCAATGTCCTTGAGTCCCCAGTGGTGCCACTCAAAGGACCCAACCGTATTTGCTCAGTTTCTCAAAGAGCTGCTATTTGTTTTTTTTTAATTATTTATTTTTGGCTGCATTGGGTCTTCATTGCTGTGCGCAGGCTTTCTCTAGTTGCAGCGAGCAGAGCCTACTCTTCATTGCGGTGCGTGGGCTTCTCATTACGGTGGCTTCTATTGTTGCAGCATGGGCTCTAGGTGCATGGGCTTCAGTAGTTGTGGTACACGGGCTCAGTAGTTGTGGCGCACGGGCTTAGTTGCTCCGCAGCATGTGGGACCTTCCTGGACCAGGGCTCAAACTCATGTCCCCCTGCATTGGCAGGCAGATTCTTAACCACTACGCCACCAGGGAAGTCCAAAGAGCTGCTATTTGTAAGGACCCTGACTAAGTACTGCAAGTATTTTCTAAACCATTCTCCCATTATGAGAACTTTAAAATAATAACCCCTTTTCAATAGGTGTAATGCACAGAGAGCTGCTCTTGGAACAGGTCACTCCTTATTCTGGTCTCAGTCCTGGTACAGATTAGGAGAGTGACTTAGGG
>NW_006778358.1:963629-975325 GCF_000442215.2 Lipotes vexillifer | reverse complement strand
GACATTTTGGCTTGCTGGCCTCAATCTTTTGCTCTGTAAATGGGAGAATCAACCTCTTGCTAGTTCTAGCACCCTGTGAGCCATAAAATAAAATTCTAAGAGCGGGGTGTGTAATGTCCCTTTTAGCCAGGAAAGTTGTACCCCACTGGTCATCAAGGAAATGAAAATTTCAAAGCAACATTATTTTAATTTTTGCTCATTGAGATAATGAAGGTAAAAGAAATGAATGTCTGGTGCTGCTGTGAGTGCAGAAAAATAGACTCTCTCAAGTATTGCTGGTGAGGGGGTAAAGTGGCACAGTAGATCAGAAAGTAATCTACTAATAGTATCAATAAATTTAAAAGCATACAAGTTCAACAAGTCAACGTCTGGAATACCTGTTTATATTTCCTATAATAAAAATCTACTTATTAACTATAAGGAAAGGAAAAGAACATGGAGGAATGAAGGAAATGGGAAAGGTAAGAGGGAGGAAAGGAAGAAAGAAGAGGAAGAATGAAAAAGGATGTTGTTTTTTATTTAGTGAGATAAGAAAGAATGTAAGTTCCTTTCTTTTGTCTTTTTTTTTTTTTTTTTGCCACAGAGAATCAGGAGTTCAATTTTTGACATGTTGGGTTTGAGATGGATATTAGACCTAAAAGTGGAGTAATTGAATAGGTTTTTTTGGATATAAATGAATTAGATATACTCCATTCTTTTATTCCAGTATTTCTTTTGCTTAATGGCAGGCATGGCTTGTGACTTGGTTGGGATTGGAATTTGGTTTCGGATTATGTAGCAGAATTTAAATACTGAATATAATAGTACAGACCTAGGCCCTGTGGGATTCAGCCTTCAATTGGTAGTTGGTAATTTCCTGGTAAAATCAGCATCCTTTACATATTTAAGATTGACATATTTTGGTACAAATAAAATTTTTAATTGCACGTGCTCCTCCTTGTTTGAGAAAGTCTATACTTCTATAGGTTTTCTTCTAGAAGAAGCATTCCTACTTCAAAGGTCTCTTTAGTGAAGGACTGGGGAATCTACTATGTGCCAAAGGATTGTCTGCTCTATATTCGGAGAAGACTCCACAGATACTCACAAAACGTTGCAGAGTTGAGGGTAAAAGGTCATTTACCTGATTCAAGGAATGTGTTCATTCCACCATGGTAAGGGGCAGGAGAAACACAGCTAATTGCCATCCTGAAGCATTTTCCTGAAAATGTGTCCCTTCTTTGTTTCAAGTCAATCCAAAGTGAAGCATCTTTCTTAAAATAAGAAAAAGAGCATCACCACTTTAATAAGAAGTTGGTTAAGTCACCAGTGAGAGAGAAATGGTGATGGTTTTATTTTATGGTCTTAGCTCATCTTTGACATTTCCTTTCAGAAAACCAAGTGGCCTCACCCTTTTTTATGCCACTCAGAGGAAGCAGCTGCAAGAAAGGTAGTGCTGCTACTGGGAATATACCCTGAGAAAACCATAATTCAAAAAGAGCCATGTACCACCATGTTCATTGCAGCTCTATTTACAATAGCAAGGAAATGGAAGCAACCTGAATGTCCACTGACAGATGAATGAATAAAGAAGATGTGGCACATATATACAATGGAATATTACTCAGCCATAAAAAGAAACAAAATTGAGTTATTTGTAGTGAGGTGGATGGACCTAGAGTCTGTCATACAGAGTGAAGTAAGTCAGAAAGAGAAAAACAAATACCGTATGCTAACAAATATATATGGAATCTAAAAAAAAATGGTTCTGAAGAACCTAGGGGCAAGACAGGAATAAAGACGCAGACATAGAGAAAGGACTTGAGGACACGGGGAGAGTGAAGGGTAAGCTGGGACAAAGTGAGAGAGTGGCGTGGACATATATACACTACCAAATGTAAAATAGATAGCTAGTGGGAAGCAGCCGCATAGCACAGGGAGATCAGCTCATGTTTTGTGACCACCTAGAGGGGTAGGATAGGGAGGGTGGGAGGGAGACACAAAAGGGAGGGGATATGGGTATATATGTATATGTATAGCTGATTCATTTTTTTACAAAACAGAAATTAATGCAACATTGTAAAGCAACATACTCCAATAAAGATGTTAAAAAAAAAAGGGTGGTGCTGGAGGCTGATGACCTCTGACACGTGATCAGAGGATTTCTGGGAAATTGAGCACATCATCTTTAGAATGTGTTGTGTTTTCATGAATAGGATAGTTATACCATATTTTAGGCAAAACACTTGGTATTCCATGAGCGATTTTAAAAGGAAATGTTTACAATAAATTTTAAAGAATTTTTAACTTAAAGGCATGTCATTGCTAGAAATGTTTAAATAACATATAGCTGCATATCTAGAAGAGTATCAAGTCATAGTTAAACATTTACTGGTAAGATAAGACTCAGGTCCCTGCTTTTGCCAGGATTTTTTCAGTGGTGTGTGAAGGAAAGTTAACCCCAAGGGGCTTAACTGTGGGAGGGGCTTTGCTGGCTCACAGAACACCAGGGCTAGGATAGATAATACCAGGCAAGGCCAAAGCCAGGCACTCACACAATGATGTCTGACACCTGTCTCTCCCCATCTCCTGGCCCTGCTTTTTCTGTGCTGGCTTCATTCTCAAACATCCCTTTCCTTCATGGGACAAGATGAATCCCAGCAGCCCCAGGTCTACATTCCATTAGCTAAGCAACCTCAGAGGAGAAAAGGATGTCCCTTTGCCCAGAGTTCCAGCACCCAAACTTGGGCTCAATCTGATTGGTCTGGCTTGGGTGGAATGCTTGACCCTGAGCCAATTTCTGAGATCTGGAGTGGAACTTTGTGATTGGATGGGCTCAGGTCACCTGCCCACAGTTGGGATTGCAGGGGTAAGGGGAGGATCACTGCTACCTGAACCCTAGGAGCAGAGTTGTGTATTAGTTTTCTAGCGCTGCTATAACAAAATACCACAGAATGGGTTTCTTAAACAACAGAAATTTATTTTCCCACAGTCTGGAGACAGGAAGTCCAAGATAAAAGCTATGGCAGATTTAGTTTCTCCAGAGGCATCTCTCCTTGGCTTGCAGATGGGTGTCTTCTCACTGCGTCCTCGTGTGGCCTTTTTTCTGTGCATGCATCTCGTGTCTATTTCTCTTCTTATAAAGACACCAATCCTATTGATTAGGATCCCAAACTTCTATGTGTGTCCTTATATCCACAGTGAATCTCTTATAGACAGCATATAATTAAATCCTGTTTTTTTTAAAATCCATTTTGCTAATCTATGTACTTTGATTGGGGAGTTTAATCCATTTACATTTAAATTAATTATGATCGGAAAAGACTTAACTATTGCCATTTTGTTGTTTTCTGTTTGTCTTGTAGCTTTTTTCCCCTCATTTCCTCTTACTGACTTCCTTTGTGTTTAGTCAATTTTTTACAGTGACACTTTTGATTCCCTTCTCATTTTTTTGTGTGTATATTCTACAGATATTCTTTTTGTGGTTACTATGGAATTATAATTATGGAATTATAAAATATAATGTTATAGCCATCTATTTTAAACTGATACCAGCTTAATTTCAGTTGCATACAAAAACTCTACTCCTTTACAGTTCTGTACCCCTCTTGGTGTTATTGATGTAATGATTACATCTTTATATATTATGTACACATTAACATAGATTTATTATAATTTTTTATGCTTTTGCCTTTTAAATCTTATAGAAGAATAAAAAATGGAGTTATGAACCAAAATTAAAATAATACTGATTTTTGTATTCATCCACATATTTTCTTTCACCAGAACTCTGTATTTTCGTATGGCTTTCAGTTACCATCCGGTGTCTTTTAATATCTACTTGAAGGACTCTCTTTAGTACTTGTTGTGGGGCAGGTCTAGTGGTAATGAACTACCTCAGGTTTTGGTTTTTCTGGGATATCTTAGTTTCTTCCTCATTTTTGAAGAACAGCTTTGCCAGTTATAGACTCTTGAGTTGACAGAGTTTTGCTTTTCTTTTAGGTCTTTAAACATATCTTTCCACTGCCTTCTGGCCTGTAAGATTTCTGCTGAGAAATATACTGATAATGTTTTTGAGGAGTCCTTGTATGTGACCATTTCCTCTTCTCTTGCTGCTTTCAAGATTCTGTCTTTGTCTTTGGCATTCAACAGTTTGATTATAAGGTATCTCAGTGTGACTCTCTTTGGGTTCCTCCTCTATGGAGTGTGTTGGTCTTCTTTTATTTGTATATCCATGTATTTCCTCAAATTTGGGAAGTTTCTGGCCACTCTTTCTTCTAGTAAATTCTCTGCTTCTTTCTCTCTTCTCCTCCTGGGACTCCTCACCCCCTCACCCCCACTCATAATGTAATATGTATATTGGTCTGTTTGATGGAGTCCCATAAGCCCTTTAGGCTCTCTTCATTTTTCTTCATTCTTTTTCCTTTTTGCTCCCCAGACCCAATAATTTAAATTAACTTTCTTCAAGTTTATTGATTTTTCTGCCTGTTCAAGTCTGCTGTTGAACCCCTCTAGTGAATTTTTCAATTCCAGAATTTCTGTTTGGTGTTTTATTGCTTCTATCTCTGCTGATAATCTCATTTTTTTTTTTTACCTATCATTTTCCCAATTTCCTTTAGTTCTTTGTTCATGTTTTCCTTTAGCTCTTTGAGCGTATATGAGGCAGTTGCTTTAAAATCTTTGTCAAATAAATCTAAGGCCTTTGTTTTTTCAGAGATGGTTTCTGTAGATTTGTTTTGTTCCTTTGATTGAGCCATGTTTTCCTGTTTCTCTGTATGCTTTGTGATTTTTTTAAATTGGGCATTTGAAAAAATAGCTACCTTTCCCAGTTTTTACAGACTGGCTCTGTGCAGGGGAAAACCTTCACTAATCAGCCCAGCATAAATACTTAAGGTATTCTTAAGACTTTTCACGGTGTGCATCTTTTCTGGGCTTGTGTGTGTGTGTGTGCGTGTGTGTGTGTGTGTTTTCCAATTCTCCCATATGCACAGCTGTTTTTAAGGGTCTTGATTTCGCTTAGAGTCTCACCCCTGTTTCTTCTTGCGGGCCTTAGCTGTTCTATTTCCTTCCTCACTCAGAAATCTCTTACCATAGGCATCTAGGGTTGGTCATCTTCTTACAGTTTTCATAAGCTGTGCCTGATACTTCCCAGTTTCCCTTAGTTTGTTTGAGATCGCAGCTGTTTTTGAGCATCTGAACTCAAAGTTAGTTGACTCAGAAACCAATCTCTCAGGCAGCATGCCAACAGGTTAGCACATTGAAAATTCACTCTGCTCTATTATCTCTCTGGCTAGTGGAAAGTAAATGGGAATCAAGCCACTGCTTCTCCCAAACTGTGCTGTGCCATGCCAGGTAGGAGGTGGGGAAAGGGGGAAAGGGCAAATAAAATTTCATGAAGTTTCCTACCATTTTGAATGTGACTTTTTCTTGACTGGGCATTTGTTTGGTTTTTGTAGCTCTTTTACTGATTTCCAGAGCACCCATAAAGTTATGTTAGTCAGTTTCTAGTTTATTTAATGTTTCAAAAATGAAGGTCTGGAATTTCTTAGTCTACCATCTTGCTGATATCACTCTTCTCTCCCTTTTAAAAATATAATGGGAACTTGGACCACAACATATGCCATCTGAGAACCGATATGCATTCTTGCCAAAGTGAGCTCTCACCTGGGCTAGAAACTGGAATGGATTCTCAGCACATTAGTGGGACGTTGCAATTCCTCCTTTGAATTAATATTCATTCCCATAGGAGCCTCTGAGAATTGGAAGGGCAGAGGCAACCAGTTTCAAGCCTTCCTTTGTCAGTAAGGAGGCCTTCTTCAAACTATAAGTCTTGGAAGACTACAGGTCAGGCACTCTATTTTCCCAATTAACATTTACTTCAGACTTCCTGCCAAAGATGGAAAGATTAGACAAAGTTGGCTGCCATTGCAATCGTCCCTTTGACCTTTTCCTGAACACAGGAAGTAGGACCATCGGTTCAGATTTATGTCAATTTACAACCCAGAGTGGATTATTGCCTACTAGGTGTATTGCAGAGGAATTAACTTTCAATTGAGGTGACCCAGAAAGGGAAGCTGTTTCAGCAGAGACCTTCTGCCCCAAGAAATTGGCTTTTAATGACCAATTTCTTTTCATGTCAGTTCACTAGAGGCAGTTATGTTCAGGAATCTTTTTTTATTTAACTCACCTCTGATGCTTTTATTCACCTCTGAGAAAGGACAGACATTAATTTGCTTTTGTGACAGGGAGCTGAGAATGCCATAAGTCTGCTAAAGAATGTCAGAAAAGGAAGACAACATTGTGTGTTGTTAACTAATGGAACATCTAAACAATTAAGTTCTTGACCTTGAAGTTCCCTTATTGCAGATTAGCTTATACTGCTCAGACTCATAAAATGACTGTGTACACAGGCTCATTAGAAATGATAATCACTGATTACCATTGTTATATGCCTTCTATTTCTCCTGCTTTTGCACAGTTGTCCTCCTCTTCCTGTTACATTCATGGATTCTGGTAAAAACTAACACCTGTATAGTAGTCCATTTGAAAACTGATGTTAATTGAAAATTTTTGTTTCTGGTTTCTATCTTTCCATTTTGTATTTTTCTAGGGTACTCAGTAAGAATGTGCCATCATGATAAAGTTGTGGAACTATTTTCTTATGTGACTTAAAGAAATCTTGGGCACTATTTTATAGTTACTACCTACGCTGTGGGACTTTATCTAATGACTTTATGTTTAAGGAAAGAAAGAGACAGGTTTATTGCTTTTGAAACAGGCTAAACAGCATGGGATTATTAAATTATAATCATGTTCTTATACTGACCCCCTGAGTGACCTAAAGAAAGTAAAGGGACACACAAATTGGAAAAAGGGGACAGCCTGATAAATAAAACAACTGATATTTAAATGCAGTCATCAACAAACACGCTTTCTGAAGGAGGTACTATGTATAAATGCATATGGTGGTAATCTTGCTTTGACAACCTTTTAATTGAAATGGGAGTATTTTTTTCTTCTCACTAACACTTACTTTCTTAAAGGAGTGGATTGAATAAGGGATGAAAGAAGTACAATGAATAATTTCTTTATTTTTAATGAGCTTTTAAAATAGAAATTTCTAAATGCTACATATTAGTCATAGTGAAACACATTATAAATCAGAGTTTTCTTTGGAAATATATTTTTTTTAAACTACTATACAGATAAAAATAAATATCCTTTTGCATCAGTCATGCATAACAATCCCAGATTATAATCAGAAATCTCTCTGTTTGAAAGGAACCCTGAACACATGCAGCTGTTGGCGGACAGAAAGTGTTGCGTGTGTCAGTTTTAGGACAAACCATATTAACCCCAACCACCTCTTGAAAAATTGTTTTGTTTTGATATCCCTAAGGGCAAGCTCTTTTCGCTGGTGAGTGCAGTCATCACTGCAATAGCTAAACATGCAGAGAACACATCAGAGTGAAAAAATAAACAACAGTTTCCTTGCAAAAATCAGGAAGACTGTCTCTTCCATTTTGCAAAAGGAAGACAATGACCTTTAGCAGGGAGTGTTTCACTCCTGATTGTAACTACTTCATTATTTCAATCATATTCTAAACTTTTAGGTTTGAAAAAAGGAACATATGAGAAAAAGAAACTGTGATTCAACATTGGCTAGTGTCTTGAAACCTGGGGACATCAGAAGACCCAGAAGTGGAGTGTCCGTGATAACATGGCGAACATGCATTGGGATACTATTCCATAACATCTTATGGAAAAACCAGAATGAACTTTGTGGCCAACCCAATAGCATACTCAATAATCCTTCCACCTCCCCTCCCCAGGCAGTTTCCTGGGGCTGAGGGATAAGGAAAACTTACAATATTAATATTAATATTAATTAATTAATTAATATAATATTAATACAAACATTTTTGCTTCCCCCAAAAGAAGTTTTCATAACAAGTTTCCCAAGCCCTGTTAACTGCCCAAAGTACGTCTGTTAAAAGAAATTTATCTTTAATTAATAAACCTTCATAATTTTCTATCAATACTCAGATCCATCTACCCTAAGAATTTTTCCCATTTCTTTCTTTGACGATAAATGTTTTGTTCCTGATATTCAGAGAAGCAGTATAGGAAAAGCAATGCTATTTTACAGGTCCTAGGTGAGTTATTTTAAAACGAGAAGGTTATGTGCAGGAAACCCCCTAGTGGGAACCTTAACTTGGACGTTGCATGGTCTTTGATCTCTCTCCTCACTGCTCTGTAGGAGGAGAGGCTGCTCTCAACTCCTGCTGACCCAGCCATGTTCTCAGCCATAGCAATGTTTAGATACCTGTGGCTTCCTGGCCTCTAGAGGTTGTGTGTTTGGCGGTGGGGAGGGTGAAGGAGCAGGCAGCAGACCAAGGAGTTTTGCTTGAGATATGGGATTGCAGTCTAGGAGTAAAGCCTGAAAAGTCTAGAAGTCCTAGTCCCAGATTTCTGACCTCTTGTTTCTACAACCAAGTGAGCCTCCAGCACTACTAGTTTGGTGCCTGTTTTCTGACGAAAACTCAGACCATGGTGAACCAAAACATACAGCTCAATGAGAGAGAATTATAAAGTTAGTCATCTTAAAAGTATCTAAATAGTAATAAATAATTAAATGTATTTAAACCAGACTCAGTCAATCAAGCTTTTGAAAAGATTGTCAAGTACCTACAGTTCCATTTGTCTATCTCTCTACCCATTTGTAAAACTCAAACCTGTTTGAAGAATGTGTTGCTAAAATGTAATAACTAATCTTACATGAACTCACACAACATAATACTAGGAGACAATTTTCACAGTAAGTCAAGTAATATCTTCAGTCCTTATTTATATGTGATTCACTTGGAGTGAGTTTTCTCAATGTTGCAACCCGAGTAAGTTAATAGGGGCCAAGTGGAGACAGAAATCCTGCTCAAGGGAAGAGGGAAGAATTCTTAATTACTTCCCGTGCCCAGGAAGAGTTATGGAAATCAAGGCCTAGAAGGTGAGATGGTCACCTCACATTAAGATGAACGACATCTTGCAAATAGAGAGAAGGTGGTTGCTCTTCGGTTTCATTTGTGTAAGATAAGTAATGTTCCCAGAATATTCAAAATAATGTCATGTACCACTGCAGAGATTTCCAGAAGCTACAGTTTCAGTTAGCCATCTTTTTTATTGAGGTATAGCTGATTTACAGTATTATATTAGTTTCAGGTATATGCCTTAGTGGTTCAAAATTTTTAGAGATTATATGCCATTTAAAGTTATTATAAAATATTGGTTACATTCCCTGTGCCGTACAATATATCATTGTAGCTTAGTTATTTTATACACAGTAGTTTGTACCTCTTAATCCCCTACCCCTATCTTGCCCTCCCCCTTTCCCTCTCCCCACTGGTAACCACTAGTTTGTTCTCTATATCTGTGAATCTGATTTGGTTTTGTTATATTCATTCATTTGTTTTATTTTTTTAGATTCCACATGTAAGTGATAACATACAGTATTTGTCTTTCTCTGTCTGACTTATTTCACTAAGCATAATACTCTCCAGGTCAATTCATGTTGTTGCAAATGGCAAAATTTCATTCTTTTCTATGGCTGAGCAGTATTTCATTGTATATATATATATGTTGCTTAGGTTGCAACTTACCTTGGCTATTGTAAACAATGCTGCTATGAACATCAGGGTGCAAACCATTGAACTGACAGTGTATTTCTCAGTGAATATTCACTGGCATAGACTATAAATTAAAAATAAGTTAATAGAACAATAGATTTGCAACAGATTTCTGTATATTAATTTTTGTACCCTGCAACTTTACTGAATTCATTTATGAGCTATACTGGTTTTCTGGTTCAGTGTTTAGGATTTTCTGTGCATAGTTTCATGTCATCTGCAAACAGTGACACTTTTACTCCTTCCTTCCCAATTTGGATTCCTTTTATTTCTTTTTCCTGTCTGATTGCTGTGGCAGTTAGGTATCTTTTGAACATATTAGAGGTTCTGTTAATTTTACAACTTTGGAAATTCACTCACACAAGAAAATATTTGTTAAGGAGAGCCAGAAGCCCTCTAGATGGTTACATAGCATCATATGGAAAGAAGAATGCACGCAAAGCTATTTGTTAAGCATATATTCTTTAGGTTCAGGCAAGTTTGTTGGTTGCAAGATTTTATTTACCAAGTCAATTTAAGCTTCTTTCACTGGCAATAAACTATGCTTAATTTTTTAGCTTTATTCTTAGAATTTCTAATATTGATTTTTGAATGGTCTTTGGTATACAATATATTGTATAGCAGGTTCAATTTTTCATTAGTTCATCCATTCATTCTTTTCCTTGTATTCTGCCCTTAGATAGAACAAAGACCATCCTATCCCTGCTGTTGAGGAGCCCACTGTTTAGAAAGGTTGTTGATGAATGATTTACTATAATACATATATAAATAACACCAAAAGGGTTTGAAACACACACTTAAGGTCAGAAGGATTAGCACAGTAAATCAAGGAGGAAAATAAAAATGTAAATAAATCCTGAAGTGATTTTTTTAAAATAAATTTATTTGTTTTATTTTTGGCTGTGTTGGGTCTTCACTGTGGTGCGCAGGCTTCTCATTGTGGTGACTTCTCTTGTTGCAGAGCACAGACTCTAGGCATACGGGCTTCAGTAGTTGTGGCATGCAGGCTCAGTAGTTGTGGTGCACTGGCTTAGTTGCTCCATGGCATGTGGGATCTTCCTGGACCAGGGCTCGAACCCATGTCCCCTAAATTGGCAGGCGGATTCTTAAACAGTGCACCACCAGGCAAGCCCCTGAAGTGATTTTTGAAGACAAAAAAATCCCCATATTCTTATTTTGAATTCCCAAAGCAACTGGAGTATGTTTGGTGGATATTCAAATTATGCTTACTGAATGAATTCCACACAATAAAATGTTAAAAGGCAACAGACCATAAACTGCTGTCCCATAGGCTTGTTGTTGAGACATATTGAATTCAGAATGTTTTGACAGAAGGTTAAGGGCTATATGATTCTTCTGTTTCCATCCTCCATCTATTTTCAGTTATTTTCATTACTTTACCCACATTTCCCAAGAGTTCAATTCCTTCTACTTTTGTTTCATTGTTCTAGACAGGTTTTTACATGTTAGAAATGCTCAGCAGAGTGTTTTTTTAATTCACTGTTTTTTGAGTAAGATTAATTTTCACATTTCCCACAGGTTCAGTCTTTAATCTTCTACATTATATCAGTAGAAAAACATAGCAACCATGGGTAAGTGAGATTTTGAATCTCAAGTCTTGGAGCCAAGTTGATGGAACTACAGAAGGGAAAAATCTCTCTCTCTTTCTCTCTCTCTCTCTCTCTCTCTCTCTCTCAACCTCTCTCTTGTCTCTTATAAGCACCAGTAATATGCTTTAGGAATACTTGTACGTAGCCCTCAAATTTGAACCAAAACTCAAAGAGTAAGCAAGCTAGGGAATCTACGAATAAGTAAGCAGAGGAAACCAATCTCTACCATTCTCAGTGGGTTTGTTAAATCTGTATGTTTCCTCCAGTCTTGGGCCGAAATTTCTTTTTATTATTTTTCAAAGAAGCATTTTTTGTTTTTATGAAATAAAGTTGCTTATTTCCTCAGCACTGTTCTGTTTGTGATTTGGCAAAAAGATCATCTCTAGCTCTTTGGAGGAGGTTGTTGAAACCCACTTTTTTTTTTTTTTTT
>NW_006778358.1:961291-962623 GCF_000442215.2 Lipotes vexillifer | reverse complement strand
GCAGGCTCAGCGGCCATGACTCACGGGCCCAGCCGCTCCGCGGCACATGGGATCCTCCCAGACAGGGGCACGAACCCGTGTCCCCTGCATCGGCAGGCGGACTCCCAACCACTGTGCCACCAGGGAAGCCCTGAAACCCATTTTAAAAAGCCACTTAATTGACTCATCCTAGGAGAAGCAACAACTCTTTTCACAGTACTCAGAGTGGCCTTGGGGATGTTATGTATCATAGTTCTACAGAGTACCTCTCAATCTAAACGGCTTAAATTTAGTTATCTACACAAAAGAAAATCCCTTAAGTGGAGTATTTTCTTTTGTTAATGCTAAGTGAAGAAAATAGAAGGTGGTCAGTCTTTTTTGCTATGGGATAAATTATAAGGTGGAAGAAAACTGTCTAAATAGATTAGCAAATTTAGTAGTCACATAGGAACTAGATCAACAGAGTCAGCATGGTCTTAAACAGGGACATTCTGAACTCTGAACTTGGAGGCTTGCTAGAGATGTTTTCCTTTCTAAGAAGGCTCTTTTCATGACCATGTATATCTTTCTGCCATTTTTCCTCCTTGCCTCAATGAGCATGCACCTCATTTGGTCCGCCATACTTGATAGCTACTGACAAATTATTACTTCTTCATTTCCCTAACAAAATTCCTGAAAACTCTATTCCTTCATTTCCCATTCACTCTCCATTCATTACAGTCTGACTTCTTTCACTCTTCCACCCACACATTAATCTCTGGGAAAAAAACCCAACAAAAACCCAAAAGAAATTTTTTAAAAAATTTCCCTTTAAGATAGATCTTAATGGCTAAATAGCTTTCCATTTTGAACAACTGCCTGCCCACTGATGTCAAGTCAAAAAGAAAAGGCTTAATTAATGTCTTCCTTTTTTGAAAAAGGAAGAAAACACCTTCTGCAAGATGGAGAAAATTCCATACCTTGAACTCTGTCTCTGTCCCAGAGAACAAGCAGTGGTATTACAGAGAAATATAATTTTATTGAAGAAGCTTAAGTCTCTTTGGCAAAGCTTAGAAAAGAGACAGTGGAAAGTGACAATCCAATGGCTTATTCTCAGATCTCATCTTACTTGATATTTCTGCATTTTCCCACACTCTTGCTCCCTACCTTTATCTGGCAGCCTTCTCCCATGCCTCTCCACCCCCACTGACTTTCTCACAGCAGGGCCTTGTTTCTGTCCACATTTTCCTTCTCAGTCTCCTTCTTAGCTCATCTAGTCTCATCTCACCTTCAATGACAGAATTCTCCAGGACCTGGTGTCAGTTGTCTCTTTGCCACAGCACATCCACCCTTATGCCCCTACTTCTGCCCGCA
>NW_006778358.1:955870-961281 GCF_000442215.2 Lipotes vexillifer | reverse complement strand
CCCTAACAACTCTTTCCATACCTGACCCTTTCTCTGAGCTCAAGACCCACATTTCCATTTTCCCAAGGCAAATCTCAACTTTCTTATCCTTTGAGCACCTTAAACTTAACAGGTTTTAGTCTTTTACTTTTAGTCCTTTACTCCCCTTCCCCTTCCTTCCTCAAAACTGTGTCTCCTCCTGCATAAACTGCCCAGAAAATGGAATCATGTTGCCTCAGTGTCTTCTTTCACACCATCATCCTCCATATCCAATCATCCTCAGATTCTTTGTCAGAACTACTTCTTAAATAGCTGCTCTATCTGTTTTCTTTACCTTCATGACCATTCTTCACCTGTCATCGGGCCATTGAAATTGTCTCTTGCCTCCTCTTCCCTCTCCCTGGGTTCTTTCTTCTCCAAATCTTAACCAAATAAGTAATAGCTTATTTTTTAATGGAAAAATGATATTGCACCCCAATATATAGCAGCACTACTTACAATAACCAAGACATGGAACCTACCTAAATGTCCATGGACAGATGAATGGATAAAGAAGATGCAGTATATATATGTACAATGGAATATTACTCAGCCATAGAAAAGAATGAAATGCCATTTGCAGCAACATGGATGGACCTAGAGATTATCATACTAAGTGAAGTAAGTCAGACAGAGAAAGAGAAATATCATGTAATATCACTTATATGTGGAATCTAAAAAAAATGTTACAGATGAACTTATTCATAAAACAGAAACACACTCACAGACGTAGAAAACAAACTGATGTTGACCAAAGGGGAAAGGTGGGGTTTAGGGATAAATTGGGAATTTGGGATTAACAGATGCACGCTATTATATATAAAATAGATAAATAACAAAGACCTGCTGTATAGCACAGAGAACTATATTCAATATCTTTTAATAACTTATAATGGAAAAGAGTCTATACATGTTGTGAATCACTGAATCACTAGCTAAATCACTTTGCTGTATACCTGAAGTATTTTAAATTAACTATACTTCAATAAAAATTTTTTTAAAAGAGAAAATAAATGATATTACTACCTAAAAATATTACAGTGGCTTTCAGTCACTCTAAAACCTAAGATAAAGTCAAGACTTTATCTTATGAGATAAAGATCATATGAGAACTTACAGACTCTGACTCCAGTTTGCTTGGCCAGCTTTGTTTTCTACAAGGTCTTCCTCTACACCAAGTCAAGTATGTCAGAATCTTTTTTGACTCCTTAGCTCTTCCTTCACTTGGAATGACTTCACTTTTCTCAGTCTGATTACAGAGTGCTGGTCTAGTAAGAAACCTAGCTAGAATATGGACTTTGTCTTCTCTCAATCTTTCATTCCAAAGGTGTTGGTCCATACCTCTGTTATAACACCACAGAAGAGGCTGAGGCTATCTCCTCTGTAACCAAAGGAAGCTTTTTGTATTTACAGCTAATCCATCTGACATAGATTCCTGACTCTACCACTTCTCTAAGGTGTGACCACAGATAAGACATTTAACTTATTTTAAAAGCAGATTTAATAATAAACCACTTAATGAACTAGTGAGGAATAAATAGAAAAAAAAAAAGCATGTGAAAGGAGTTTGTAGATCACAGCATTTTGTAAATATGCCATTGTTTGCTGTCCTTGAACAATTTTTCTTTGTATGGACTGTTCTCTTTCTAGGCATGTACAGCTACTTTATTTTTGTTGAGTGGCAGAAAAATATGTTTATGTCCTTTACCATATTTTGTTTTTGTCACTGTTGTTCTTATACTCGACTCTTCTTGCCCATTGGATTATGTGCTCCTGGGCTGGGACCATGTCATCCTCATCATGGCAGCCCTCACACTACTTAGAATATATAAAAAGCTCATATTTGGTGACTGAATCATTAGAACTAGTGAATGTTAGAACTCCAGCATTTTTCTATAATTTAAGCCAGTAGTTCTCACCCAGGGGTGATTTTTGTCCCTGAAGGGACATTTGGTAATATGTGAAGACTTTTTCATTGTCCCAGCTGAGGGGTTTGAGGAAGTGCTATGGAGTTTAGTGGATGGAGGCCAGGGATGCTGTTCAATGTGCTACAACAAAGAATTATTCAGTCTAAACGCGAAGAGTGATGAGGTTGAGAAATCCTGCTTTAAACCAAAAATATTATCTACAAGAATAACTATCTGGGCCAAAATAGGCTTGTGCTGCTAATAATAACCAGAAATATGAAGTAAGTATCACTTAAATAGGTCCAACATTTCATCAGAAAAACAACTCTGACATCTTGGGGGATTTCTGAAAGCTTTGCTTTAAGAATTTTTCTAGGATTTTTTTTTTCTTTCTGGTATGAATTTTTATTATACTCATAGTTCATCTCAGCTTACAGTGTAAGTTCAATAGTGTAATACTTCACTTGCTTTAAAATTTTAGTTTAATATTTCATAAAAAAATGGCAAACAGATCCCAACTCTGCATATATTTTTTAAAAGTAGTGTGAATGTTTTCAATAGCCAGTGTTTAACTTCTAGAAGTATAATCATAGAATAAAATATTCCTGTGAGTATATTTAATTTTTTATTATTCAAATATTTTGCAAGTGAGGAATTAAATGTAAAGGGCATATGTGCTAAGGATAAAGAAATAGGGGGAAATACTCTTTATTTTTGCTTAAGACCTGAGATAGCCAATCACTACTTCATCAATCTTAGGCAAAAAGCTACGGCACTCAGAAAAAAGTGGCAGGAAGGTTAATTTGGGAATCTGAGAAGAAACTGTGGCGAGACTCTAAACCAGAGAAAACCTTATTCTCTATTCCCGTTTTCTCTATCACCTTCCTTCTCCACTGTTAAGGGGTGGCACAACCTGTAAAGATACTTTACTTGGACTACACAGCAATGTAATTCAGTAGAGTTCCAGGGAATGCTAGAGTTGTGACATTTCTGCTATCTTCCTGCCAAGACATTGTCCTGTTGTATCTTTTGACACTGAGGTCACAGAGGGGAAAGGAATAGGAATTAGTTTTCTACATCGGGAGGCAAGTTTTCACCTCATCTCTCTCAGCTCGACAAAAGGCATAATATTTCTAGTCCTCTTTCTTCTTTAAAAAAATGAGGATAACGCTTACACTAATACAAATGCTAATACTAATACTTATCCTTCCTTCATAAGTGAAACTACTGGTTTAGGGATCATGCTTAATTATTTATAATGGCTTTTTGAAAGCGAATGCACCATAAGAATGGTATAAATTATTATATAATGAGTTTGAGGAGACAAAGATCTTTAAAACTTTTAGAAGTCTCTTTCTAACGGTATGACAGTAAGTGACAATTTTCCTTCTAGAGGATCTCAGTAGCTGTTGTGTTGGCCCATCATTCCTGAAGGAGAGAAAGTTGTTTGTGAGGAAAATTTGGTAGAAAATGTATTAAACCACCCCCCCGCTTTTTTTACTTCAAAAATCAGACTCTAATTACAGATATCTTTTCCAGATTGAACCACCACTAATTTAACCAAAAACATGTGTGTGTAACAAAAGAACTCGTAAAAGGAACATTTGAGGTTTCACATGGATTTCTGCAAAAGACAAACACAGTAAAATCACAGAATTGGCTGATGGACGCTCTGCTACACTAAAACTATAAAGGTTTTATTGAATCTTTGGGATTTATAATATCCATTCATCCTTTAAGAGAAACTAAAGGTCTTAATCCACAGAGGATCTTTTGACTGCTAACCAGAGAAGCAAATACTCCCACCTTGAATGGCACAGTTCAGAACTTTCTGGAACCCAGTGTGATTTCCATTTCTGATCTCCATCCAACCCTGTATCAGATGTGCTAAGGAGAGGTGTCAGCCTGTCACTTAGCTTATGACTTGATATTGAGCTTTTAGAACTGGAGTTATTGCAGTATGTATCCAATTAGAAAATTGCCCATTTTGCAACTCTTATCCCGGAAAGATGCCTAATAATGCCAAGAATACTAACTAGACATTCACCAAATACTATAAATTCAATTGACTCATACTCAAAATAAAAGTGCTCAGAACATGACACCCAAAGACCACTTATTAACCAGGGCTGACAAACGAATATGCCGTCCAAGACCCCATGGAAAAGACCGTCATGTTTTAGAGTGATATTGAGAAAAATTATTCAATAAATTGAATTCAAGAAACACTTCCTTTACTTCGATGCAGGCTACTTACACTTTCCTATTACCTTTGTCTCTTCTCATAAACTGTGAAAGATAAATCTTTGAGAAGTCAAGCAGACCAATACATTAGATCTTAGAGTCCGTCAGCTAGCTAAGACAGATAGGCAACATCTGTTGTAATATTATATATAATATTATTAATATATAATATTATACTTCTTGGAAATGAGGGTTATTGTCATGACAAATATTATAACACCCATAATTGAAGGGGATGGAGAGAGGGAGGTGGAGCCTATCTGCAAAATAGTTAGTTAATTCTTTTGTGAATTATAGGAGTCCAGAATATGCCCATTCCCTGTCCTGAGCGCAATAACTTCTTATGAAACAAATGGAGATGATATTGACTTCTGGGAGAACAAGATTTTTTTTTTTTATTTTGGATTCAAGGTATTTGGAGGTATTACTTTATTCCTCGTCACTCAAATTCTTCTATTGTGGTAATAAAAGTAATTGTGAAGGTATCATCTCCAACAATCATTGGATTATCCGCTGATATGCATGCCAGTCATTTTGTAGGATGTTATTATCACTTCTGGGCTAAATATTTTTACCAAGCATTAATTTAAAAGAAATATCTAGGTAAGGTGGTTGAATCATTTGGTGTCACAAACCTTTTCCAAATATCTATGAAAACAAATTTTTAATAGTTTTTAAAATAGCTAAAATTTACTAGTAGAAACCAAAATAGGAAACATATGTAATTTTACGGTAAAAATCTCAAAAAGTGTTAGTCAAGGAAAGAACTACAAATGGTTCTGATAGGTTTAAGCAACAGCCAGAACAACAGCCATAGCAATACTAAGGAAAGAATGATAATCAACACAGTCTTTTGAAATTTTATCAGTATAGGAATACTTGGCTTCATTTAATTAGAGAACTGAACTAATGGAACAGAAAAAAGCATAGCGATGCAATGCAGGAAACTTTCCTCTGAATAAAGGAAGAAATAAACTGTAGATTGAAATGGCATGTGGTATACAAGGAAAAACTGATAAAGAAGAGTTTAGGTGGAAACCTCATTCCAAATACAGTTGATCCTTAAACAACATGGGTTTGAACTGTGAGGGTCCAGGATATGTGAAGATTCTACAGTAGTAAATACGATACACTACATTATCCCAGTTGGTAGAACCTCTGGATGCAGAACCAAGGATATGGAGGAACCAGGTATAGGAAGGTCCAACTGTAAGTTATACTCGAATTTTCCATGCTCGTGGA
>NW_006778358.1:898217-955814 GCF_000442215.2 Lipotes vexillifer | reverse complement strand
CATTCCTAACCCCTCCCCGCATTGTTCAAGGGTCAACTGTAAAAGCCAAAAACCTTCAGATGCCTCAAGGCTTTGTGTGACATGTGTCTCCATTTTCTCTCCGACTCCATCTCCTGCTTATTCTTGGCATCAGCATCTCTGCACTGGCTATACTTGCTTCCTCACTGCCATTGCATACACTGGGGTAGTCTGCTAATGCTTCATGACTTTTATAGTCCTTTTTTATGTGCGGAAGTCTCCTCATCAGATATACACATGCCTGAATTCTTTATCCCCATGAAGTCCTTGCTCAAATATCACCTTCCCTATAAGGCGTACCCTGCCAACCCTGTTAAAACTGACATATAATACCCAGATCTTTCTGTACTTTCTGTATTTCCCTGCTTGATTTTCTCCAATTACCACCTGCTAATATGTCATGTAATTTACTTTTCATTTTAGTTCTATGAGTCCTCCCCACTATGTACATGCCCTGAGAAGAAGGTTTATTCTTTTTATTTGTTTTATTACTCTATTTTATGCTAAGAAAAATGACCAGAATATGGTAGATGACTGATAAATATCTATGAAATGAATGAAGCTTGTGGATTATTATGGGCAAAAGAAGCTAGAAAGTTGTGTTCAAGGAACAAATAAGAATGAATAAATAAAGGAATTAAGGTACCAGGGCTAGTCCTATAGGGGCAGTATGTGCTGGAACCAGCATGCCCCAGCTCGCAGAGCCAATTGTGAGTATATCTTCCCAACTCTGTGTTCAGTGACATCATGCAGTAGCTTAAAATCAACCCTGGGAGCATTTACACCACAAAATCTGCAAATGCTACTCATGAGGACGCTTTTACTCCTGGAGAGCTGGTTATTAAACATTTCTCAGTACATGACTATGTAAGGGAAACAATGAAATTTGGAATCAGAGGATTTAAATTTGAATCCCACCTCTACTACTTACCAATTCTTTAATTTGGGAAGAAGATCATTTCATATTTCCAAGTCAAAATTTCCTTCATTTTAAAGTGGGAGGGAGGAAATCTGTCACAAAGGGTAGTTTCAGCTAAAACACACGAAAGTGACCGGGGTTCCCAAGCCCTGCTCACTCAGCCTTTCCCACCACTCACAGCCCCCCAGGCGCAGGTGAAAGCCTTGGCTGTCTGCTCCCCTGGATTGGCTGGGCTAGAGAGTAACAGTATTCATCTGTAATACATGGTTGATACAGCTTCTAATATTTTATTCATGCTTTTACTTTCCGTGTAATTTTGTAGCTTGTGCTTGTCTTATTTAGTTTTGGTGTCGAGGTTTTACAAATCTCATTAAGTCAGTTGAGGGGCATTCTCTAATTTCCTGTTTTTTTGGAAGAGATTTTGTAAGACTGGAATTATTCCATCTTAAATATTTGGGAGAACTTGCTTGCTTTGCAGTCTGGTGGTATTTTGACAGGTATATTTCTTACTATTGATTCAATTTATTTAAAAGTTATAAGGCTAGTTGGGTTTTCTTTTTTCTTGCTTCTGTTTATAAGTTATATTTTCCCAAGAATTTGTATGTTTTTATCAAGTATTCAAATGTATAGGCCAATATACATTCATAATATTTTCTATTTTTTAAGCTATACCTTACAGTAGCTATGTACCACCTTTAATTTGAATGGTTTATTTGTAACTTCTCTCCTTATTATTTGTGAATCTTACCAGAAATTTGACTATTTTTTTAGTCTTTTCAGAGACCCCATGTTGGCTTTATTGACTGTCTCTACTAAATTTTTATTTACTATTACAAAAATTTCTCCTATCTTTATTATTTTCTTCCTCCTAAATTCCTTAGATGCATTCTGTTCTTTTTCTAACATTTTGAAATTGTGAACCATTAGCTTCTTATTTTGGTCTTTCTTTTTCTTATCTAATATTAACATTTAAGAATATACATTTTACTTAACAGCTTAGCCCTATCCCACAAGTTTTGTTGTGTTGAATATCATTATTACAAAGTTTTACATAACATTTCTATTATACTTTTTTCTTTGAGTTATGAACCACTCAGAATTTTGTTTTTAAAATTTTCAGATATGGAGATAGAGTTAATTTTATGTTTAAATTTTGTGTTTAATGCTAATTTCTAATTTAATTTCATCAGTGTAAGAATGTGGTCAATAAGAAATTTATATTTTGAAATTTATTAGTTCTTGACTTATGGCCTAATACCTGGTCAGTTTTCATAATAATAAAAGTTCCATGTTTGCTTGAGAAGCATGTTCATTCTCCAGAGGTTGTCCTTCAGTTCAAGGTTTTGCTTTTTTTTCTTTTTTGATTGCTGTTTTCTTATATTGTTCAATTCTCCTGTATCTATGTTCAGTTTTGTCTGTTTTATCTATTAATTACTAAAAGTACGTTAAATTCTCCCACCATGCTGGTGTTAGATTTTCCCTGTCTTTCAATTTTTTGTGTCTATGTTGAGCTTAAACCATTAACTGCATACAATAGTATATCTATAGTTATATCACATTTTCATGGTAAATCTTTACCACTAATAATGCTTCATGGCATAAAAGTCTATTTTGTCTGTTGCTTATATAGCCATACTGGCTTCCTTTTAATTGGTTTTGCCTGGTGTACATTTTCCCTCTGCCTTGACTTCAACCTGCCTGAGTCTTAAGGAGTTCAGTTTGTCTGCTGCAACACATACACCTGATTTTGTTTTTCTCTTTTCTTGCCTTTTCAATTGATTGATTTTTAGGTTCATTTTTTCTCTTTATTTGCCTGGAGGTTATACATTATATTTTTTATCATTTTAGTGGTTACCCTTAAAGTAGTAACATGAATAATAGATTTAACACAGTCTAAAGTTAACTATTACCTTTATTCTCTTCTCACATAATGCAGGACCTCAGAACAGTTTAAAACTAACCAAGTGTCTCTTAAATGTTATTTCTATCCAATGCATTATTTTAAACTTTTTAACTTTCTAAAATCAAATGTTATTATTATTGTTTGAAGCAGTTTGTGTTTGTTTAGATCTAACCACGTGTTTGTCATTTTCCTTGTTCTCCCCTCCTTAGTGGATCCCTTCTGAGACCATTTTATTTGTTCATGATTTACTTCTTTTGCTGTAATGTATGTTATTGCCTATTCTCTTGTTTTTATTTATTTATTTTTGCTTGAAAATATCTTTATTTTGTCTTCATTCTTGAATGACAGTTTAGCCATGTGTGGAATTCTTAGTTAATGGGTTCTTTTTCACAGCATTTTGAAGATAGTGATCCACTGTTATATCTTCCATTGTTACTACTGAGAAATCAACTGCCTGTTTAATTATTGTGATTAATCTCCCTATTCTCTCTGACTCTTTTTTGTGATGATCATCTCACAATCAATATATGTAATCACACACTGCCATAAATCCCTTCCTTTATAACTAGCCTAAAATCTTTTCTGTGTTAGAAAGATCATTTTTCTTAGTCTTATTCTTACCAAAATTATATTAGATATGGTTATTCACCATTTCTTTATTATTTATTTTATTTAATTAGCATTTATTGACTATCTTCTACATACATAGAATTGTTCTAGGTACTAGAAATGGAGGACAAAAAAAAAAAGAGAGAGAAAACCTGTCCTCTAATAGAGCTTATCTTCTAAGTTAGATGATTAAGCCTTGCCTCTTTCTTTCATAGGCTATGAAAATATTGAGACCACTTGCAATTTTCCTTTACGTGGTTAATTTTTCACCCTTTAGTAATTCTTATTTTTCTCCTAAGGCTCCTTAACACAGACCTCGTAACCTTGAGTCTGTCAAAGTATGTTAATGATGAGCCTGTGCAAAGCTCTGGTCAAGATTTCAGTGGTCTCATATGTAAAAGTTCTCTTTAATTTCAGAGATACAAGGAAGCATTCAGGGTGGAATTCAGTATACCAAGACCCTTGGTCAAGCTTCAACTGCAGAGTGGTCTTGAACAAATTCCTAAGCCATTCTGGGTTCGAATTTCCTGAATTCAAACATAAGGTGGTTCTGACGATCCTTTAGGCTGTTCTGTTCTATACTTTTTTTTTCAAAGCAGTATAAAATGGACACCTCAGTGATGAGTCCCAAAATTCAGCCTCTTCTATTCAACTGCACAGATGAAGAGTGTTTCTTCCATTTGTATCGGGAATGACTTCATCTGCAAGGACAGAAAACCCAACTTGGTGGCTTAAACAGTGGGAGACCTATCATCTCACAAAAAACCCGAAATAGGTAAGTTCAGGGTAGGTGTAGCTGCTTACAAAAGCCACCAGGTGCCTAGGCTCCTTCTTCCTCATTTCTCTGCCATCATTTCAATAAGCATTTGTTCTCATTGTTGCAGGATGACAGCCACGCCTAACATTTCATCTCCATTTCAAGCAGCAAAAGGGGGAAGGAGGAAAAAGCTGAAGAGGCAAAATGGGTCATAGCTACTAAGTCTGCCAGTCTGAAAAATCTTTCTTGGAAATTTCCTCCACTGACTTCCAGGAACATGTGATTGTCCAGAACTGTCAGGCGGTTATTTCCATCTGTTAATAGTCATGAAAACTTGAATATTCTCAGGCTCTTTAGTGGAGGAATCTAACACACATTTAAATTCTAAGTAATCATTACCCATCTTGTCTTTGTGAAAAAATATAAAGACTTAAATGTAAGGAACCATAAGCTAAGAAAAAAAACATCCAATCATAGTAAAAGTGAACAAGACACAATTCAATGAGGGAATATGAAAGTTAACTGAAAGAGTGCAGTTTTGAATTATATCTGTATTTCCTTTGCTCTACATTTTAATCCGGCCAGATGTTCTCTTGAAACCGAAGCAAGGTGCCTTCTATTACCTCTGTTCTAATACATACATATGATCTTACAACAGAGAGGGAGATGGGGAGATAGAGGGGGAAAGAGAGAGAGGAGAAAGAGAGAGACTGATCCAATAGACAGTTAATGTGGTTACTTTCTCTTCTCAAACTACAATGCCATTTACTGATGATGGTCATAGACAATGGAATGCATGTTGTCAATCAGTTGAGTTTAACCCATGGACTGCTCTTTGCATTGATGAAAGTGGCTATACACGAATTCTCTTCTAGCATTATATACTTAATAAGCCCCCCTCTAGTGCACTTGGGTCTTAATTCTTACAGTATAGCACTAGTCTGACTGCTTAATTCTTCAAATATGGTGTGATATAATAAAAAGTGTATGAGATTAAGGATCACAAGATCTGGATTCAAGGGCTTGCCTCTATGAATCTCATCAATTTTATTATCTTTCAAAACAAGAAAGGGAACATCACTACCCACACCTCTTGATTGTTGTAAGAATTGAGAAGAAATTCATCCTGCAACTGTGTTATACTTAAAGAAAATTAACATTCAGCATTCCACCAATTTCACAGAGAAACAGGCAAAGACATAGTTGCTTTATAATATGATCATCACTAAAATAGAAATATACAGACACAGGTGAAAGAGTAGTTGCAAAAAGTATTTAAATCTGAAATAGGAAGGGCTGCTCAGAGAATGCAATCCTTGAGCTGAGACTTGTAAGAACATATAACATCTTCTAGGAGGATAAGATATGTGAGGGAATTTTGGGAAGGAAGGCAAGCACGAAGAACTACTACTGGTTCAGAATTACCAAACACAAGAGATTAGGAGAGTGTGATGGACATAAGGATAGACAAGAAAGCGAAAGCCAAATCACAGAGAACTTTATATGCCTGATTAAGGAAGCATATTGTATTGTGTAGGCCATAGGAGAGCTGAAAAACCTTAAGGAAGGTAAAGAACAGAGAGTGGGCAAGGAGAAACTGAAAGCTCCCCTTACATTGTGTAGAATTGGGTTGGAAGAGGCTGGGAAGCCAGTGATCAGGTCTCTGCAGTTGTCCAACATGGAATGACAGAACCTACACCATGAATATGTCTGGTAGTGGGTGGGTGGGTTGGAGGTATATTTAGGAGGTAAATTAACTATTTTAATCAATTATGTCAAAGGGGAAGGGAAGAAACTGATTGATAACCAGATCTTTGGCTTAAGATGAATGGGTGGATGTTAGTACCACTCCCTAAGATAGGAAATTTAGGAGACAGAGTCAGAGTTGGGGGTGGGGGATAAGTCAAGAGTAAAGTTAGAAACAAGCTGAATTGGAAATATAGACAAGGTAGGAGAGAGGTCTATGTATGATCTAAGTGGAGATATTCAAAGAGTTAGATATCCTTTCATTCGCCTAGTTACTTAACATTCATTAAACACCTATGGACCAGGCACAGGCTGGGCAGAGGGGGTGTAAGGTGATAAGACATGGTTTCCTCAAGGATTTTCTTGCCCCATAAGAGAACGGTTATATATCCATGTAAGCTGAATGAAGCCATTATAAATGTTAAGATAAAGGTAGTTACAGAACTTGGTTGGTAATAGATAAATTCAATTCTTTATTTAAATTGAAGTATAACTGATTTACAATATGTTATATTAGTTTCAAGTGTACAATATAGTGATTCAATATTTTACAGATTATACTTCATTTAAAGTTATTATAAAATATTGACTATATTCCCTGTGCTGTAAATTACATCCCTTTTATTTATTTTATAACTAATAGTCTATACCTCTTAATTCCTGTCTCCTATCTCACCCCTCCCCATACTGCTGTCCCACTGGTAATCAGTAGTTTGTTCTCTTTATCTATGTGTCTGTTTCTGTTTTGTTATATCCATCACTTGTTTTATTTTTTAGATTTCACATATAAATGATAACATAGAGTATTTGTCTTTCTCTGTCTGACTTATTTCAGGAAGTATATACCCTCCAGGCCCATCCATGTTGCTGCAAATGGCAAATTTTCACTTTTTTATGGCTGACTAATATTCCACTGTGTATATATACCACATCTTCTTCATCCAAATTAATTCAATTCTTGCAAGGGAAGCCTGGAATGGAGGCACTTTGTTTGAGAACATTAACATGAAGGTGATTGGTGAACCCAAGGGCATCATTGGAATTGCACATGGAAACATGTAAGATGAGAATAGAACTGAGGTCTGAACCTGGGGATCACCAAGAAGCTTGAGAAAAGGGAAGCAGGACAGAGCAGCACTTAACGCCATGGGGTTTTTTGCAAGAAAGACCAGGATTTGAGTCCCAACTCTGTCTCTGCTAGATGAACGACCTCGTAAAACTTAGTCAACCTCTTTAAGGATATTTTATCATCTGAAAAATAGTTGTTATTAGGTCTGACTCAAAGGGGTATTGAAAGAATTAGGAAAATAAAGTTTGAAGGCTACAAAGCACTTAGCATTTTATGTTATAAAATTGAAAAATGTTTTAAATCTTCAATAAAATGAGAAAGTGAGAGCTTAAAGATGAGAATAAAAACAAGGAGATAGTCCTGCTATGGAATTTGGGAAATAACAGAATTTCAGGATAGTCAGTAGTCATCCGTGGCAGGCATTGCAGGGAGGTTCATACAGTGAGGAATGAAAACTGTTTGTTGGGTTGGTAGATAGGAAGCCATTGTTGACTTTAGTGAAAGTAGCTTCCAGGGTCTGCTGGGGCCAGATTGCGATAGTTTGAAAGGTAAATGATGGGTGAACAATTCCAAAGAACAAGGCATACTTACTCTTTCAGGATTTTTTTTTTCTGTAAGAGAAGGGGGAATAGCTTGAGGAAGACAAAGTGTAAGGAAGGTGTTTTCTTTTACAGTGGTAAAAAACTGTTTTCCATGTGGATAGGAGAGAATCAGTGGAGAGGAAAATGGAGGAGAAACAGGAAAGAAGGAATACTTGATGTATTGAGGTCCAGAATACTGCTGGGGACATGAGGACCGGAGTATTCTGGCTGGATGAGCTTTGAAGGGAACTTCGGTCAGCAAGGATGGAAGAATTATCTTGACTAGGTCATCTCTGTTCGCTGAATTTCGGGTTTCACTGAGGCGAGTGGTCACTGCCTCCAGGGCTCCAGCAGGTGGTCTACATGAATGAAGTTGGCCTGCCTTAAGCATCTCTGCAGGTGTTAAAGGAGTAGTGGGGTTTAGATGGAATTGGTGCACTCAGGCCCATCAGCCCCAGCCGGTTGTACCTTGTAGGAGTATTGAAGCCAGGGTTATGAGACATTCCAGTTCTTCAAAAGAAGCCAGAAGCTTGGTCTTTATGTGAAATACCCTGATTTTATTTTGGTCTACATTTAAGGGGGGAAAGAAAAGCCAAGCTTAACAAAAACCCATCTGCAAGCCAGACTTGGCCCATGGACCACTAGATTGTAACCTCTACTATCAGAGCAAAGAGTGCACTGGAATGATAGAGATCCTGAAACAAGAAGCAGACATCGTCTGAGCTTGGCCAAGGGAGCAACAGTCACTGAACCAGTAAGGCAAACACATAATCAGGGACACATGGTCAGGGGTCAGTAGACCATGAACTATCTGCCTCAGTTGTAGCTCTAAAGGTGGATTTTTACAGTTGCTGTAAATGAAGTCTTCAGTGGAAGTAAGAAGAAAGCCAGTGTCATCCTTTATCTTCTAAAAATGCTTTCAGTCTCCACCCTGCCCTGACAGGTGCATGCCCAGGCACCCTTGCACATGCTGACACACTGCCCATTCCAAACATATCTAGGCATCTTCCTGCATTACCTCTGCTGCTCTTTGCTTCCCCTCGGTTCCCTGTTACCAAAGCCTGAAGTGTGGGATGGACAAAAGGGAGTGGTTTAAACTGGAAATAGAAAAAAAAGAGTTCAATCCAATTTCATCCCCTTTCCCCACATTATCCCACACTTTGACCTGATGAAAAGGATGGCAGTTTCCTATATTACAAAAGTAAGTCACATTCCCTTAATGTCGTAATCTTCTTGGCTCCATCCCTAACCTGGCAAGCATGGAGAACATGGAAAGTTTATATACTGAAAAAAGACTTTTAGATTAGCTCATGTTTTGTTTGGAAAATGTATGGCTCTGCTTGGAGATAGCGTAGTAATGCAATTCCTTTATGGTGTGGGGGGAATATTGTGACATTTCCTAAACATAATAGCCTTGCCTTATGGTTCCTTGGGATGGAAAGTGTCTAGAGGAAACCTGCAAAAACTTGTTTTGTAAACTTAACAAAAACTTGAGATAAAAATGTCATTTTTGGCTCTAACTGCAATAATTGCTTAGTACTGTATGTTTATTTTTAAAGATTTAAGAATAAAATATTTAATCATCTACATACTGAATTATATCTGCAACTTTTTAGTAGGAAATGTTCAGTGTTAACACATGTCTGGTATTCTCTTATTGTAGGTCATTGTAATTGCTTCTCTATCGTGGTAAACCTTAAATAAGACTGATACGTATCAGTCTTACATATCGGGAGCAAAGACATATATAATGCCTGGATGGTTCTACCAGGGATCTCCAAAACCTTTGTGCAGGTGGGACTGAGGGTATCTGCTCGTTGCTATGCCCTTGGTGACTAGCCCAATGCCTGACTTATGTAGAAGACTCCTTCATTATTTGCAAAATGAATAAATGGTGGGTGTGTCTCAGAGATACACATTAGTTTGCATATAACCACATTGTTATTTTTAAAAGTTTGGCTGTGTTTCAATTAGATTATTTTCATAATTAGGTACTTACCTTTAGATGGCACTGATACCTCATTATAGTAAGAGTACATGTTTGCTGTGTCGACACAACTCTTCCATGTCGAACTAATTGGTTCTGATTTCTTTTCCCACTTAGCTGCTGAATTCCTTCAACACGGTGTAGATAAAGCAGGAAAGTATTTTTCTAGGAAATCTAAGAGGGGGCTTTAGTCCCTACCACAACTTTCCTAAACTCTGTTCTGTAGAACACTAATATAACTCAAGATGTTAATAGAGGTCTGTCAAGAAAAACTTATGGTGGCCAAGTAAGTTTAGGAAATACAGCATTTGGTGCCCATAAATCTGGGAGAGTCTCAATGTGTATTAGTTTATTAAGGGCTCTGAAAAGTCCTTCAATAAAAGAAATCTGTCCAATTTCATTTACTCAAGCACTCCCAAGTTTTTGACTAGGGGATCTATTTCTAACAATATTACATGCTCCGTACAAGCAACTTAGAAAATGCTGCCCTGACCTATGTTTATATCCTTGGGCTAATTCTTAATACATTCTAAATCAAATTGAACAATCATGAAAAAGAAATTTGAGCATCATTTCCTTTCTGTTGCTTGTAAGAGTTCTCTTTATTTCTTTAAAATATGCAATAACCTCTAAAGTATGTAAAAATATATGAGGAGTAGTTAAATGGCCCAATGGAGTTCTTCAGTTTCTAATGTATATTTTTCTAAGCCAAAAAGATACTCTTTGAAAAGTGGGGAAATAGATGCAACTGACCATTTTAGTGACTATTTTCATTTTGTCTGCGATAAATTCAAAATTCCCAATGGTATACTGCATTGTGTTCATCTAGAACTATTTCTGCTTTGAACACAAAATGTACAAGTCTGGTATTGGCAGAAAATTGTCTCTTGACATGCTTACATGCCATAGAATATGAAATGTTTTCGAGATGAGAGAAAAGTTGATATTGTCTGTGTCAACATGGTATGGACTTCACTTTATAAGAAACTGAAATTCTGTTTCTATTAGGTTCACAAACGTTGTTCCACTCTTGGGGAAAGAAATATGTGTAGTAAACATATGAACAGAGCTATTGAGAACAGACAGAACTTATTTAATTTATTTCAACATTCAAATGCATACTCTATTCCTAAAGAGTTTGATGCACCCACATTTTAAATGTTAAGCAGCTAAATTGCAAAGCAGAACTACATATAGCTGGGAAGTCAGTGTCACATGTATTATCTACACTTCCCCTTAGATGTGTTCTGGAAGGTTAGTAAAATTATTTTAAGTCTCAGTTTTTTTTTTTTTTAATGGAAATGGGAATGACACAGAGCAGGATATTGATGTCTAAGACTGACTGTGTCTTCCTCAAGAAGGATTTTTTAAAATTCACAACAAAATTTGACTGTGTAAAGTCTGGAACTAATCTGTGCAGCTTAATTTCCTAAGGTTTGAAAAAAATGAATTCCTAAGATCATGGATTCTAATGTCTGCAGAATGACAACTGCATAGACACTGAGGAAAAGCATCTAAATGGACCAAGAGACAACTAAAATCAGGCATTATCACACTGATATCTCTCCTTGTTCCAGCCTGAGAAAAGCAGTTAAAGATATATGACTGTGTATAACAAAAGAACATGAGTGGATCCACTGTTACTGCTTTACAAAAAAGCATGAATGACACTATATGAGAGGAGTTTTCTTGTAACATTTATTTGTAACACACACTTGGACGCTGTTGAACATGAGTCCTTTGTGGGAATCCGGAGTTCCCTAGTCAATTATGATTCCAAGATGGTCATCCAAATCATATGGCAAAGCTTGCCCTGGTCAGCTCAGCAGAAATACTTAATTATAACTACATCTATATCTATATCTCTCTACATATAGATATATGCACCCAAATGTGTATATGTACATATACATACGTGTATATAATTACAGGTGTATATATATTAACATACATATATGGGTATATATGTATACATATATATGTATATACAAATATATATGTATAAGTGCACATATATTTTCTTTTTCTTTTTTTTTAAAGATTTATTTATTATTTATTAATTTTTATTTTTGGCTGCGTTGGGTCTCAGTTGCAGCACACGGGGTCTTCACTGAGGCACGGGCTCTTCGTTGTGGCGTGAAGTGCGAGGGCTTCTCTCTAGTTGTGGCGTGTGGGCTCAGTAGTTGTGGTGTGCGCACTTAGTTGCCCTGCTGCATGTGGGATCTTAGTTTCCTGACCAGGGATCGAACCTACATCCCCTGCATTGGAAAGCGGATTCTTTACCACTGGACCACCAGGGAAGTCCCGCATATATATTTTCTTTGGTAGAACATATTTATTTGGATCATGAAATTGACGTGGCAGGTCTGAAGAGCTAAGCCTCCTCCAGCTTCATCCCCACTAATCATGACACCTCCTCCCTGCAATCACCTCCCTCCTCCCAGCCCTTATAAGCAGGAGCCTTTGAGGCTTTGAGAGTAACTCTTCAACAGAGCAACTCCTCTAAAGTTAGTAAATTCCTGTTGCCAAGGTTACAGATTTTCTCTTCTTAGATTATTTGTCCAAAATGAAGTATTTGGTGCTTCTGGAATGGTGTGGTTGCAGAACAAGCCCAGATGCATAGAAATTTCTCTTTCAGTGTGGGCAGGAATAATACTTGGTGTTTCCCATGCCTTTTGCTTTTCATGGGATTTAGGAAGACTACATTCCTCAAAATCTCTTGCCGTGGGATTGGGGCTATGAAACTGGCCAATGTAATGTGCACAGAAATGACATATGCTACTTCCAGGTCCGTTGTTCAAAAGCACCCCATGAGAGCCATCCAGATCCCTGAACCATCCATCCAGAGCTGCCCATTCCATCATACTTTGTGCGAGTGAGAAATAGACTTTTTTTTGTATTGTGTTACTGATTTGGGGGCTTACCTTTTGTAACAACTAGCAGTGACTATCCTGAGTAATAAACTCAGAAAATAATCAAATAGGGTGGCAGTCAAGTACTTCCATCAGATTTGGTCCCATTGAATATGTTCATGTGGGTTGAACTCGTTAGTAATGGGCAAAGCATTCACAGGCCCCTCAAACATTTACCAGTAGTCTAGGAATGTAGTATCACATGGAAACAGGCATTAATAGCCTGAAAAAGAGTGTAAAAGGGCCATAGGTTGTTATATTGTTTACCCTAATGGAAGTTTTATTCGCAGCCAGACTTCTATTTCATCATGAAATAAATTCTTTTTGGTCTTTGGCCTCAGGGATTTTGCAAATGTATATTATAGGTTGATTTCTGGGAATTGTGTCCCAGAGGGATGAGACTCCTGTACAACTCAAGCAAGTATACTTTTAAGTAGTCACTAACACATATGCAGACCTGCCTCATGCTTCCATTTCAGTTAGCCTTACATAGAGTTGATCTATATGTTGCATTTCTGTTGAGAGATGGAAAAATGTAATTTGAAACCACCTGCAGGTTATCAAAAGTATGGATAATCTTCCTGTAGAATAAACAGATACACTTGAGCAAAATGGCACTTTTAAATCCAGGAACAAATTGATATGTCTGTCCAGCTAATGAGGTAAGGGAGGGACTGGGCCAAGGGCAAGAAGCAATGGCCTTGGGGCTAGAAAGTCAGCTGCCAAGTTCTTTTCTGACAGTTATGGCTGTGACCTTGACATGTATCAGGAATCATTTAGTCTTTGAGAACCTCAGTGTTTTAATTTGTAAGATGGAGATAATAATACCTACTCAGCCTATTTCACATGCTTGCTTTAAGTTGTAAATGAGGTAACATGCATGAAAGTGCTTTATAAAGTGTTATACCAATGTGTTATTGTAACTAACTTAGGATTCTTAGTTAGGGAGTCATGACCAAAGTTGAAAGAGCACAAACATGTCACTTAGTAGACATGAGAACCCTATGGGGGGCGCTATAAGAAGCGGGTGCATTAGGATCTTTCACCTTATCCCATTTGCTTATTCCTTAGCATTAAGGGATTGGGGGACCCCCCTTCCTTAGAACTTTGGTGGTTGATTCCTGTGGGTGTTCTAAGCTCAGAAATAAAATGACATGTTTGCCTCTGGATTAATTAGGCCTTTAAGATGAATAAAATAGACTTCGCTGGAGGGGGCTTTCGAAACAGGGAGCGAAAACATCCCAGAAACAGACAGAAATCGTGATGCAGATGATAAAATTTCTCTTGAGCTGGATTTAATTAGAAATTGCTGGAACCATTTGGCATGCAAACAGCTGCTGTCAGATCTACACAGTATTTCCCAGCCTTGGAACAGCTGTATGTAGTTTTTCTCTCTCTTTCCAACTAGACCTATGCAGAAAACCTGTTATGTTCTGGCAGGGCTTTGGCGTTATTCTCATGAGCTAATCAGATCAGCTTAGACAAGACATGAAAAAGAGTTGCATATTTTATATCTAAATAATCCTTTATCTTTTTGTTGTTGTTGAAGCTTTCTCAGAATGTTTTCAGTGTGGGCTCGTGAAATTTTTTGGAGGGAAAATATTTCAAGCACCTGGGAAGCTCTCACAGTGTTGCAGTGGGTTCCACCACACTTTGAAATCTGTAGGTAGATTTTAGTGTCCTTAAATTTATACATAAGCTGGAGGCACTCTTCAGCTCTGTCATTTGAATGTGCTACTAGTTATAATTAGGTGGAGGGGTAAAGGGTCTTTGAATTTTGTTTTGAAAAATTAGATGCCTGGAGAAATGCTGCTTCTCGCCCTGGCCAGCCACATCAAATGGGTTCTGGTGGTCACAAGAAGAGGGTGAATGTTCATGTGTGGCCCAGCCCTCTACTGGGGAAACATGAATTCCAAATACATGCTTTCCTGGTGATCAGTAGTCTTACATAGTCATGCACAAGGGAGTGCAGGGTGTGTGTGTGTGTGAAAGTTCTTCTGAAGAGTTCTTGGGGGTTTACATCTGCTATGGGAGTGGTTCTGACTCTGGCAATGAAAATCTCCCTCCTCCAAAGCAGCTCTCAAGCTAGACAAAATGCTCAAAACCAACCATTTTTCAGCACTCTGGGATCTGATCAAAAGCATGCCTCATCATGAGAAGGGTTTATTCATGAAAACTACTGAAACTTGGTTAAGAATGGTGTGGGTCTGTGGCCTCATCTTCAGGGGCTGTTGCTAACCCCCCAGTTCTGTCTGTGGTAGTTCATCCAGGGCAGGCAGGGCAGCCTTAAAACCCATCAGCTTAACTGTCCCTGGAGAAAGGTGTTCACTTGATTGTCAGTTGCAGCGGCAACTTGGTGGCAAACCAGCAGGGAGGGCCAGCAGCAAGAATATTTGGGGCAAGCAATATTTGAATGGATCAGTCAGAGATTCAGCAGAAATTTTCAGGATGAGAGACAGCCTTGGCAGTTTGCTAAGCTTTGCTATATCCCCGGTGGATCGGAGGCTATAGGCACGCACAGCAGAGATGCAAGCCGCCACACATCCAGGCAGATGGAGGCTGAACACAGGTGCAGAGGAGGCGGGAGAGCCAGTCACTGGTCACCTTATTGAACGTTCTTACACACCACTAAAGATGCTGCTTTGATTTTGGAAATATCACTCTTGTAGTCATATGGGACATGGAAAGGATGTGAAATGGTGTTTTATTCCTCAGATTGAGCTCCCTACTCTCCAATGAAGGAAGTGCATCAGAATCATCTAAGGGGACTATGAAAAATGCAGGTTCCTGGGTTCCTTCCAAATTTACAGAATTAGAAGTCCTGGTAGAGCCCAGGAACTGGCATTTTTGCAAATATGGTGGGTGATTGTGATGCACTCTGCCCCCTGGGAACTGAGAGGCAGTGTGTCGGCCCAGGAGAGAAAGGAGAAAGTCTGAAATTAGGAAAAAGAAAAAAAAATTGAAACATTTTTGAACTGAGAGGAAATATCCTGGTATTTCAGTTGTTCCAACTCTAATGTATAAATATTCATACATTTTGGCAACCACAGCTTCCTTTTTGAGTGATAGAGTATCACCATTTATTTGGATGCATTATGAATTATGTATGTATCGCACCAATTCCAATGGACAGGATTTAGTCACCAATTTAAAAAAATAATAAATTATAATTATGAATCACTCTGTAACCATGTAATTTATCATATAAACAGATATTCTGAGTGTTAAAAGGAAGCACTAAAATAATTTAAATCCTTTGAAGTACTTACTTATTGAGCTATAAGTTGGTTTTACTGTATTGGTGGACAGATATACAGTCCTAGTCACAAGGCTATTTAACAAAATATTTTTAAAAAGTAACAAATAACCATGTACATTATATTAAAAGAAAACATTATATTGATCATCTGAAGATGTAAAATAACATGAGTCGAGTAGTCATCTATGGAGCACAGTCCCATACCTCAATCGGTTTTTCAGGGATTCTCTCTTTAACACCATGTTACCGGTATTTTTTCTAAAGAATTTTTAATTTCACTGTAGGCTTATTTTTTGCATAAATTGCATATCATCTTTAAGGTTGCATTTTATGGCTGATAAATATATAAATGTTGACACATTCAACTGACACTTTTCTGTACCCCATAATATGGTTAGTTTAAGAACTCTCTCCCTTCAAGGGTATCTGGTAATTCACGCAAAGTTGCTAAAAGTAAGCATTATCAGTTCTCACATGGAAGTCTACAAATAGTTCAGCCCCAATATTTTCATGAATACTGTGTTTTTACTTCCATTCATAGTACGTTTACTTGATGGATATTTTTACAAGACAAAACAAGTCTAAATTTTTTCTGATTCCTTTGAATGTTTTACTATATGTAGATGCTGTGAAATCATAGGCTTTTCGATATTACTCCATTTTGATACAGAATATTCAATTATCTAATTAAAAATAAGAACTCTGGGACTTCCCTGGTGGCACAGTGGTTAAGAATCCACCTGACAATATAGGGGACAGGGGTTTAAGCCCTGGTCCAGGAAGATCCCACATGTTATGGAGCAACAAAGCCCATGTGCCACAACTACTGAGCCTGTGCTCTAGAGCCCGTGAGCCACAACTACTGAATCCCGTGTGCCACAACTACCTTCCTTTTTGAGTGATAGAGTATCACCATTTATTTGGATGCATTATGAATTATGTATGTATCGCACCAATTCCAATGGACAGGATTTAGTCACCAATTTAAAAAAATAATAAATTATAATTATGAATCACTCTGTAACCATGTAATTTATCATATAAACAGATATTCTGAGTGTTAAAAGGAAGCACTAAAATAATTTAAATCCTTTGAAGTACTTACTTATTGAGCTATAAGTTGGTTTTACTGTATTGGTGGACAGATATACAGTCCTAGTCACAAGGCTATTTAACAAAATATTTTTAAAAAGTAACAAATAACCATGTACATTATATTAAAAGAAAACATTATATTGATCATCTGAAGATGTAAAATAACATGAGTCGAGTAGTCATCTATGGAGCACAGTCCCATACCTCAATCGGTTTTTCAGGGATTCTCTCTTTAACACCATGTTACCGGTATTTTTTCTAAAGAATTTTTAATTTCACTGTAGGCTTATTTTTTGCATAAATTGCATATCATCTTTAAGGTTGCATTTTATGGCTGATAAATATATAAATGTTGACACATTCAACTGACACTTTTCTGTACCCCATAATATGGTTAGTTTAAGAACTCTCTCCCTTCAAGGGTATCTGGTAATTCACGCAAAGTTGCTAAAAGTAAGCATTATCAGTTCTCACATGGAAGTCTACAAATAGTTCAGCCCCAATATTTTCATGAATACTGTGTTTTTACTTCCATTCATAGTACGTTTACTTGATGGATATTTTTACAAGACAAAACAAGTCTAAATTTTTTCTGATTCCTTTGAATGTTTTACTATATGTAGATGCTGTGAAATCATAGGCTTTTCGATATTACTCCATTTTGATACAGAATATTCAATTATCTAATTAAAAATAAGAACTCTGGGACTTCCCTGGTGGCACAGTGGTTAAGAATCCACCTGACAATATAGGGGACAGGGGTTTAAGCCCTGGTCCAGGAAGATCCCACATGTTATGGAGCAACAAAGCCCATGTGCCACAACTACTGAGCCTGTGCTCTAGAGCCCGTGAGCCACAACTACTGAATCCCGTGTGCCACAACTACTGAAGCCTGTGTGCCTAGAGCCCGTGCTCCGCAACAAGAGAAGCCACTGCAACAAGAAGCCTGCGCACCACAACAAAGATTAGCCCCAACTCGCTGCAACTAGAGAGAAACCTGTGTGCAGCAACAAAGACCCAACACGGCCAAAAATAAATAAATAAAAATAAAATAAAAATAACTCCATCGAAGCATGGTAAATCTAAAATCAAGTTATTCTGAAGTTCTACTGTAACCTATCTAAATTAGACCACTATATTAGTTCTCCTATTGTTGCTGTAGCAAATTACCACAAACTTAATGGCTTAAAACAACACAAATTTATTATCTTACAGTTCTGGAGGTCAGATGTTCAACGAGGGTTTCATGGAGCTAAAGTCAAGATGTTGGCAGGGCTGCATTCCTTCTGGAGATCTTGGAGGAAAATCCATTCCTTGTCTTTCCAGCTTCTAGAGGCACCCACATTCCTTAGCTGGTGGTCCCTTCCATTTTCAAAGCCAGCAATGGCTGGTTGAATCATACTCACATGGCATCACTCTAACACTGACTCTACCTTGGCTTCCCACCTTTACTTTTAAGGATTCTTGTAATCACTCGGACCCACCCAGATAATCCTGGATATCTTCCTATTTTACAGTCAGCTGATTAGCAACCTTAATTCCATCTGCAACCTTAATTCCCCTTTGCCATGAAATATAAAATATTCACAGGTTCTGGGGATTAGGGCATACACATCTTTGGAAGGCTATTATTTTGCCTATTTAAAATAATATTTTTTCAATTTTATATTGAAGTATATTTGATTTACAATGTTGTGTTAGTTTCAGGTGTACAGCAAAGTGATTTAGTTATACATATACTTATATCTATTCTTTTTCAGATTCTTTTCCCATATAGGTTATTACAGAGTATTGAGTAGAGTTCCCTGTGCTATACATTAGGTCCTTGTTGATTATCTATTTTATATATAGTAGTGTGCATATGTTAATCCCAACCTCCTAATTTATCCCTCCCTGCTTTTGGTAACTGTAAAGCTGTTTTCTAAGTCTGTGAGTCTGTTTCTGTTTTGTAAATAAGTTGATTTGTGTCAGTTTCTTTTTAGATTCCACATATAAGTGATATCATATATTTTTCTTTCTCTGTCTGACTTACTTCACTTAGTATATTTGAAATGGAGATATTAGTTGTAGGAAAGGTTTAGCATACAGAGATGAGATATTGGTGATCAAGTTACAGATTTAAACACACATCATTGGGAGAACCAGATTCATTGCATGTGCGTATCACACACTACTAGGCAAGTAATAATACAAGAAATTAAAAGTATGAAGTAGATGTCTACTAAACATATTCTGGCTTATTTTAATATAAATATCAACAATAAACTTTAGTTAAAGTATGAAAACTCAGGGCAAGTGCTAAACTGTATAGGATGTCAGATAATAGGTATAAAGTGGGAATGTAACAGGATCTATAATCATCTTGCACGTGAGGTAGGTACTATTCTTATTATGTTCATTCCCATTTTACAATGGAAAATTAAGCCATGGGCGATGGGGAATGGGTAGGAAAGAAACCCAACCAAGTTCATGTCTCCAGTAAAAAGAGCTTATAAGTTTTTTCCTAGAGCTACTGATTTTAAAATCACTGTAGAGTTCTGCCAATCATTTGGAGAATGGTTGAGAATATGTGGGAGAATGTATTTTCAGAAACAGTTGCAATAATATCTCACATGCACGTGCTATGCTTACAATATGATTTTGAAATTCCATTGAGAGGTGAGGGTCTCTCTTCCCTCCACTGGAATCTGGGTGGACCTGTGACTGGAAAGTGACTTGTAGGTTATAAAAGGCTTTGACCTGATTCTCTTGAGATTCTCTCCTTTAAGTTTCTTTCCCTTGGAATCTAGCCATGTTGTGGGGAAGCACAAAGCTGCATCATGTAGAGACCCATATGGAGAGGAACAGAAGCCAGCACCAGCTCACCAGCAATGTAAGGGAGCTATTTTATAGGTTGTTAGTACAGCTCAGGTGAGCCACAGATGACACACCACCTTCAGCAGGTTGTATGCAGATTTTTCAGCAAAATAAGTGATTGCTGTTACTCCAAGCTTCTAAATTTGGGGGCGATATTTGACCCAACAATAGTTAACTGGAATAGGATGACTTCAAGTTTCTAAATTCAAGTAATTGGCTCTCTTGTCTTACTTCCATAACTGATGTTTTCTGGCAACTTGGTATCATGGTGGCAAGAAGAGCGACGGTTGACATCTGATGGAATATCTTTGTATGTGTGATCGTCTTCAGCTTAGAAATGCAGTGTAGGATCTGAAGGCAGAGTTCCTCTTGCTCAAACAGGTGAAACCTGAGATTGGAGACTTAGTGTTTCATTCTTGAGGCCTCTGGAATGTTGATGCCGAGACAGACACAGAGGCCATTAGTTCAAGCCATTGCAACGAGCTTCTTCTGTTACACGTTTGATTCTCCTGGGGGACTTTAAAAAATACTGATGATTGTGTGGTGCTCCTATACCCCAAATATTTGGATGACATTGATTTTTGGATGGTGCTTGAATATTAATATTTTTTAAAATTTTCCCAGGTGTTTATAATGTACATTTATGTGTGCAAACCTCTTGACTAGGTGGACAGCTACATCCAAAATTCAACCCTTAGAGAGAGGATTCTAAAATGAAGAAAAGAGGAAATAAGGATTGACTAATGAGGGTGAAATAAAAGTGGTTTGGACCCTTGGAAGAGCTATGGAATATAACCTACTGGCAGGACAGCAGGGCCTGGTGTGCATTTGTGTAGTTCAAGTAGCTCTCTTAAAGAGACTTCTGGTAGCCATTGGGACAACTCCCCCAAATCCAGTTATCCTCTCCTTTTGGACTCATAAAGTTTGAATTTCTGGCCCTGTCATGCTTTAGTGGGGTCATGAGATCAGCATTGGCCAATGAGGTGTGGACTGGAGCCTGTACTAACAGGTTCAACGTCCTGCAGAATATTCTCTCTCTGGCATAGAAAGAAGCAAGATTTGAACTGCATCTTTTCCATCACCACAGATCACTGAGAGATTATGAGGAATAGAACTCTGCTGCCAATCCCTGATGGAAATATTGGATGAGGGAGAAATAAATTTGTTGTTGCTTTGAGCCACTAAGATTTTGCATTGTTTGTTACTGCAGCATAACCCATCATATCCTGACTAACTCAAAGTCTGAGCAAGATAGGCATGCATCTCTCTGCAGAGGGTTAGAACTCCTACCCTTCTGAAGCCAAATTTTGTCCAGGATTCCTTTAGGGAAGTAAGAGGACAGAAAATAAAAGTTTTAGCTCATGCTTCATGAACTAAATAACATGGTTTGACTTCCAGTCAGAGAACTAAATATTTTATTTAGAAACCAGTATTTGGAAAGCAGGCAGCTTTCCCTTAAGGGTAAATGGGATATGATGTCAAGTTCACACTCATGGAATTAATTGACTGCTCTACTTTCAACGTAAGGTATCAAAGCTTTCCATATTAGTGACCCATGTAAAACAAACCTTACCACATGGGCTGCGGTTTTCAAGAAAGCTTCTATTAAACGAACTACTCGATATAAGTTTACTGGGGTGGGGTGACAGGGGATGGAAAAGCACACCCATACTAAGAATAGCCCTTTTTGTGCTTCTTTCTTCTAATTTTATACCCAAGAACTTTTTTCAGAAGTCAACATTAGTGGCAGAATTTACTTTCAATTATAGACTTCTTCTTAGAGCTGGAGCATAGGAGAAATTACTTCTCTTAAAAGCAGTCTCCCTGCAGAAATCCCATTATGTGTGCATTTTGATCAATTTACTGAACTTTTGATGGTCCTCTTTGCCATGTAAATCCGTAGGTTACCTTCAGCCACAGCCTGCTTCCTGTGAACCTTTACTTGCTTTCTTATAAACTTTAAGGTTCATCTTATGTCCATTACCTGTGCAGCTCTTTCCTGGGATCCTCTTTCTTCAGAACTGTCTTTTGAAAAGCTTCACAGTCATGTAAGCAAATGCAAAGCTATGGCAGAATATATGTGGTATTAACTTCTGCATTTTTCACCTAGTATTTCCTTTTTTCCCCCTTTACATTCATAAGAGATTAGGCCTATACACAAGGCTGAGAGCAAGAAAGACCCGTGGTCTCTGACATTTAATGGTTGGGGCATGGTATTCAGGCAAAATATTTGACCAGAAGCAGGAGGAAAGTGGAGCTTCCTTCTAAACCTACTTAAATACGAAAGATGCCCCTGGTTGGAAGGAAGACAAAAGGAGTATATCTAGTGTGTTAATAGTAGCTTTGAGCTATAATAAAGCCAACAGATTAGGAGACTATGGCTACTGAAAAGACAGTTTGTTACTCACAGTTCCTAAGGGGAGGGTCATGTCACACCATGGGAGGCCACAGAACTGTGAGAGAATATTCTTCTGGCCCCCAGAACTGTGAGAGAATATTGTTCGAAGCTGCCCAGTTTGTGGTCATTTGTTACAGCAGCCCTAGGAAACTAATACAGGCACAAAAACTTTAAAAGGGTGCCAGAAAAGTCAGTAATCAAAATAATATTTTGATGTAATATTTTTTTAAAAATCAAAATAAACACAAAAAAGACAACTATGATGAACAAAGTGTTAACAATTTAAAGATAACCTTTGTGAGGTCATGGCAGGGACGAGCATGTGGGTGCCCTGGGCATGCTGAATCTGGTTGGTTAATAAATTGGTGCCTTTTAAACAGAACAAAAAGAAATAATTGTTAATGTTTATTTGGAATAGAAGCCAAACCCTCCAAGGGAGAAAACTGTAGCTGCACTTCATTTCTTTTCTATAGTTCAGACCAATTCATCCCTGGTCCCTAGGTTGTGTGACTCTCTGAAGTGAACTGGATTTACAGTAGAGACTAGGAATGTTTCCTTTTAATCTCATGATCTCTGAGAAGGGTTTAGTAGATATTATTTTCTCTATCTGAATACATTTCTTTTAGGTTTATAGTTCCAGCAACCCCCTGCCTGGCTACCTCTAAATCTAGCTTTAGTTACATCTATATTACCTTCTGGTTTAAGTTGGGAGCCTCAGAAGCCAACTGAGTCTAAATGAAGGAATGACCTTCAGTGGAAACAAGCTGTCTGCGTTCTTCTCTCACCTTCCATTTAGTGTGGTGAATCTGTCTTCCCAGTCCCCCTAGATCACCATGGGCTCTCACTAAGGGATGACAGAGAGCGAGCAACTGGGGGCATCTGCTATACAGCAGTGTGAGACGTTCTTACCATCTGAGACATGCGTCATATCCACTGGTTAAAGGAACCCCTCCTATGTAGGGCTCTCCCCTCTCCAGACTGCATGCTCTCTGAATAAGAGCACCAGTGATCTGAGAGTGGGGTCTACTTGCTCCCCTCAAGCTCCTGGCTTTGGGAGGAATTGGATAAAGTCTCCAAAGAAATGAAACTACCTAGTGATAACTCCCAAATCCCTGTAGGTGTGCAAGAAAGCAGGAGAAAGGAAGGCCCACATGGGCAGCTCTGGCATGAAACGTAGAGGTCCTTATTTCTCCCTAGGACTCTTTTCAGAGTCACAAGTTGCTTCTTTGATTATCCAAACCATGTCAAAGATCTTCCATGGGCTGTTTTCTATATATGAAGACAACAGGAGACAGATTCCAAACTGCCTCCATAATTTGTATTGACTTAAAGTCAAATCACATAGCCAGGACATGGAAACAACCTAAATGTCCATCAACAGAAAACTGGATAAAGAAGATGTGGTACATATATACAATGGAATATTACTCAGCCATAAAAAGGAACCAAACTGGGTCATTTGTAGAGACGTGGATGGACCTAGAGACTGTCATACAGAGTGAAGTAAGCGAGAAAGAGAAAAACAAATATCGTATATTAACGCATATATGTGGAATCTGAAAAAATTGGTAATGACGACCTTATTTACAAAGCAGAAATAGAGACACAGATACCAAGAGGGAAAGGGTGGTGGGATGAATTGGGAGATTGGGATTGACATATATACACTACTGATACTATGTACAAAATAGATAACTAATGAGAACCTACGATATAGCTCAGAGAACTCTACTCAATGCCCTGTGGTGACCTAAATGGGAAGGAAATCCAAAAAAGAGGGGGTATATGTATATGTAAAACTGATTCACTTTGCTGTACAGTAGAAACTAACACAACATTGTAAAGCACCTAAACTCCAATAATTTTTTTTAATAAATAAAACGGCAAGTCACAGAGGGGAATTAGGAATATAGGTGTCTTTGCATTCTAATAATCAGTAACTATAACTTAACACCTTTTTTTTATAATGTAGCTACAGGAAATGATCCTCACTAGAGATATGATGGCAGTTTTTTTTTTAAACATATTTATTGGAGTATAATTGCTTTACAATGGTGTATTAGTTTCTCCTTTATAACAAAGTGTATCAGCTATACATATACATATATCCCCATATCTCCTCCCTCTTGCGTCTCCCTCCACCCACCCTATCCCACCCCTCTAGGTGGTCACAAAGCACGGAGCTGATCTCCCTGTGCTATGCGTCTGCTTCCCACTAGCTCTATCTGGTTTACATTTGGTAGTGCGTATATGTCCATGCCACTCTCTCACTTCATATATCAAAGACTGAGGGTGTCTTATATTAGTACATATGCAGACGACAGTGGGAAACGCAGGTACTAATCTGAACTTTTAATGCTATAAAGCCGAGTATCCAAGTATTTGGAAATAACCTTTGCTTATTTCCAAATGGATGTGACATCAGCTGAGAAGTCGATGTATCTCATGTGGTCCAGGTCAAGGAGGGTGGAGGCATTTAAGCTCTGAGCGAGTGTGACTGGCGGTGGGAGGTGAACTGTGTTGTGCAGGAAGTGTCATGGTGTCTACATTTCTGCACGGTATGGGGTTCACGTTCATCTTTCTCTTAGAGCAGGAAGTGCCTTTTTCTGCCAAAAGAGTTTAAAAACCCATCCTCTCTGCACAGCCTGCAGAAGACTGATGATCCTACAGAGAGAACACAGCTGCCAGAGAGAGAGAAAGCACTGGTTCCCACAAGGAGACTGAATGAAGCTGCTGGCAGACACAGAATCCTGAGATTAGAGAGAAATGCAGTGAGGAAACATAGCCAGAGCTGTGATTTTGCATAGAATTTTGGATGAAATCGAAGCCTTGTATTGAATATATTGGCAAAGGTTCAGTCCTTAAATGGTATACTTTAAGTATACATGTTGGAATATGTTTACTAAGATTTAGTAACAGAGGCTCAAAGCTAGATATGACCACCCCACACCATCTCATGGGTGATGTGAACACCCCAGGGCACCTTGAATAGGGTCCATATTCAACCAGCATGATTTCTTTAGTCCTAATAAAAGTTGTGTCATGCTCCATCATGAAGACTGATTTCAGAAGACTCAAAATATACTCTTAAGTAGCAAGGTATGAATTTCAGGTCACAAACTCAAGTGCTCTATAATACAACTTCCATTACTTTAAAAAGAAATGAACTTAATTCTGTTTGGAGCTCTCATTCCATCACATAGCGGAAATTTAATCTCAGACAACTGAAGCTTATCTCACACTTCTATCCCTTTCTCCATTAGTGTATGTCTACATACTGAGGGGACTGTGTTATGTCCCTCACTAGGCCGAGGGGAAGGAACTGGTTTTCCATTAATTTGGTTGTCATAGTCTCCTCTGCTCTATTGCCCGCCCTGTCCTTAGAGGTCCATCTAAGGGTCCTACTGACTCGCGCCTCAAGCTCACCTCAAGGTCCCTCAGCTCTGTCTTTCTCCTTGCTATTTCAGGGTCATTCTTTGCACGCTACCACATTGGACATCACCCGAAGCTGCCTCCACTGCCCTTCCTTGGGAATTTTTCAGTTGTTTATGTTCCACCCTAGACTGTGGACACCCTGTGTTTGTCTAGGACCCCCATCTGCTTGAATGCATTTACAGCAGTTATTACCTGGGGGTCTTGCTGCCTCCTTATATCCCTCTGGGAATAGCGATGTGAACTCTCTCTGCTCCCCATAGCTGGGAGGTAGAGGGAAAGGCCAAGTCCATGCCCCTCCATGGAGACCCACAAGCTTCTCATTGCTGTCGCTCTCCATCTCTTCTATCTCCAAAGATGAGGAAGATTTTTTCCTAGTTTGTAGAAGGGGAGTAGGGGAGAGCATAGAGTAGAAGATGTGCTTTTCTTCAACAGACATTCTCTCAAATCTACTGATTTTCTCTGAGTTTGGAAATTTTAAAACCAGAAACATCTTCTCTGATAGCCCTGCTTCCTGCGGCAGCTCCACTTCTGGGAGACAAAGGTGCAAAGTGCCTATCTGGATGTAAGGGGGGCAGAGGAGTAGAGGCAATATAAGCAATCAATGATACATTCATTAGAGGGACACTGACATATATGCACTGCCAAATGTAAACTAGATAGCTAGTGGGAAGCAGCCGCATAGCACAGGGAGATCAGCTTGGTGCTTTGTGACCACCTAGAGGGATGGGTTAGGGAGGGTGGGAAGGAGACGCAAGAGGGAGGAGATATGGGAACATATGTTTATGTATAGCTGATTCACTTTGTTACACAGCAGAAACTAACACACCATTGTAAAGCAATTATTCTCCAATAAAGATATACAAAAATAAATAAAAATAAAGATCTAGTAGAAAAGGAAAAAAAGGACACAAGAGAATTAGAGAAGAAAGTCAGAAAATGTTGCTATTAAGTTATAAAATTGTGGTGCAGAAAATAAAGAAAAGAGTCTTCTCCATAAAAAAAAATTCATTAATATTTCAAAATGTCAGCACACCTAGAAACTGTATTTAAGAAACTGATTATGATTTTCAAAAAATCTGAGTTTGGTCATATTCTACAGGTTCCTTCATTCTTCTTCATAAAGTTCTAAGTTCAGGCAACTATATGGTGTTATTAATATGAATATTCCTGGTCTTGGTGAATTATGTATGAATTAAGATTCTTATGTTTACAGTAGGAAATATAATAATGTAAACACCATCCTTTGCAGAATTTTCTCTTGGGAAGCTATATTTGTTTCATTTTGTTTTGTTTTGTTTTGCCACAAATTTCCTTTATAGAAAACGAGTCAGGGATGGGGGTAGGGGCTGGTCCAGGATCCAATCTAGATCACACATTGCATTTAATTCTCATGTCTCTTTAGCCTCTTTTAAGCTGAAGTAGTTTCTCACATCTTCTGTCTTTCATGACCTTGGCATTTTAGAAGAGTACAAGGCTGTCACTTTGTAGAATATCCCTAATCTTGGGTTTGGCTATTTCCTCATAGCTAGATTCAGGCTGTGCATTTTTGGCATTAACACCCAGAAGTGATGCTGTGTCCTTCCCGGTGTATCCCTGTCAAGGGGTAAATGATAACTAGTTGTCCAATTTACTGGTGATAATAACTTTGATCACTTAGATGGTTTCTTGTGTAACCACAATATAATTACCAAAACCAAGAACTTAACATTACTACAATCCTACTATCCAATTTATGGACTGTGTTCAAACTTTGCACAAATTTCCTGTAAGGCTATTTTTTTGTGGGGGGAGATATATTTGATATTGGTTCATAGACACAATTTGAAGCATAAGTAGAATTTGCTAAGTATCTAATATCTGAACTTTCAAATACAGCTTTTTAGAAGTCAAGCGTAAAATGAGTTACTGGGAAAATAATGTTCTAAACCCAAACCTTAAACTGTAAAAAGATTTTACTATCTCTATGTAGTTAAATACAGAACTTGCTCTTTTAAGGTGACCCAATTAAACCATGAATCTGGAAACTAAGAAACTGAATATTGAGTCTATGCATTACTGAGAAGTCAGTTGTTCAGGAACTTTCAGACCCATTATTCACTTCTTGGTAAACATAATTTGAATGTGGTGACAGAAATTTCATTAATTCCAGAAAACTCTATATTTTGAGAGAAATAACCTTTTCTTTCTATCAGCAAAAACGTTTAGAGGAGTCCTTGTATCTAATTCAAATCTCTCTCTCAGTGTTTTCTCTCTTCTTACAAATTCGCTTAACAGAACGTGGTTTCTAGAGTTGGAAACAGCATAAGAAGAGCAAGTCAGTAGGAACTTCAGTGCAAAATGAAAAAGCAAGACATGTCAGATAGAGTTTAGACTTATCAAAGTTATTCACCAAGTTTCAAAAGGGTTGACAGGCACATGATTTATCTTCATATGGTTAATGTTCAGCTTTTACCTCCTTGAGGAAAAAACTGCCAAATAACCCAATAAACCATGGGCCGCTTACCAGAGGCAGATGAAAGATTTGCACCTGCAAAGTTACATAAACATCTTAGATAAGAGTCAAGAGCCTTAATCCTTTGTGCAGATTTAGGCCCCCCAATTAGGACACTGGCTTAATGACATTTGACCTGAATGTGTGACTATTTTGAAATGGGAATGGACTCTATTTTAGGATAAAGCTGTTGGTTACCTGGTTTTGCAGCTGCCAGTCACATTTATCCCCATGGAGAAAAAAAAAATGCAGTTTGCTTAGTGGTGCAGGAAGAGTCAGAACGTCGATTGCACATGGGATGATACAGGTCATACCAATTTCTTAATAATCCTTATATTTTCATGCCTTCTACTCCCTGAGAACTCTGTGTGTTTGTTTGTTCCATTTTTTTGTTTCTTTTTTCCACATTTTTTTTGCCACACTGCGCAGCATATGGGATCTTAATTCCCCAACCAGGGATCGAAACTGGGCCAGTGAAAGCGCTAAGTCCTAACCACTGGACGGCCAGGGAATTCCCTCCCTGAGAACTCTTAAATACATTTTCTCATTTGACTCTTAGAGGACGTTTGTGACTATAGAAATGGAATCTCAGCCCAGGGCCACAGGGGATACTTGTTACTCACACTACCCTGCACATTCCTCTGCCCATTTCCTTCACCCAACCGGTACCTTCGTCAGCTCTGGCTGCTGCAACAAAGTACCATAGACCAGGTGACTTAAACAGCAGACGCTTACTTCTCACGGTTCTGGAGGCTGGAAGGCCAAGATGAACGTGCCTGCTGATTCTGTACCCGGTGACGACATTCTTCCCGGTTGTCAGACTGATGCCTTCTTGCCAGGTACACAAGGTGGAGAGAAGAAGGGTTTTGGTCTCTCTTCCGCTTCTTAGAAGGACACTAATCCCATCATAGGGGCTCCACCTTCATGACCTTACCTGGTCCTAATCACCTCTCAAAGGCCCCGTCTCCGCAAACCATCACAATCGGGGAGTTAGGGCTGCAACGTGTAAATTACTGGGGGACTAAAATATTCAGTCCATAACAACAAGCAATGAATTCCTTCCGATGCGACCTCCTTCAGGAAACCTTTCCTGACTTCTCATTTTGATTTGGGAGAGCATCTGGATCCCTCTCTGATCAGATTGCTTGTAACAGTGGGTCCAAATAACTGAGAATGTCTAACAGTGCTTATCTGGGTGGGCTGATGTGGTTCATTCTCACCAACAGAATGTGGGCAACTGATCTGGCCTGTAATCTTGCTTCACACAAGTGTTCTCCCTTCTCCTCTATCCTCAGTGACTGTGTAGCCCACATGCTGAGAATAGCCTGCATGATAGAACATTTTGACTACAGCTTCCCATCCAAGGAAAATACATAGAAAGTCCATTTCTTTTATCAAAAAAGGATTTAAATTTTACCATAACTTTGCAGGATAAATTATTGGAAGTGTTTAATTTTGAAGACTTGAAAATGAATATTGAAAATATGACACAAAACATTGTAGCACTTTAGATACACATTGTCCCCTGAGAGGTGTTATTGTCAATCTGACCTAGATCATGTGAATTAACAAACCAGAAACAAGCTCATTTTTCACACTTAAAACTTTGTATGTTGATATGTACAGTGTTTATTCAAAGTTTGTATAAAAATGTTTAATATAGAAATCACTGTTTTACTTAGTATAATAGTAATTACATACATTAATCTCCTATGTATATACTTTCAATGAGCAGTGGGTATAATTTTGCAAGCTTTTTGATTTCTTTGTGCTACATTTATTATAGTTATATCTACTGAAATGTAATTTTATGACTGTTGAATCAAATAATAAAAGACCAAGATGTATTTTGCATGTCTTTTTTTCATTTTATATTTTCCAGTAATTCATTTACGTTAAGATTTTAAAGTATCAGTCTGTGATGGATTAGGGGAAAAAATTAACAAGGGAGCGAGGTTAGTTCTTCTCACAGACAGCTTGAGAAGCACTGAGTCAGGTTTCAGTCTTGGGGTGTGTGGTGGGCATGCTTCTTTAGTCTCCAGGGGACCAGTGACACATCTGGGTAGGACTGATGGGTAGGACTGCATGATACCCACAGATCCTGGACACTGAACTGCACATAGTAACAAGATGGAATTTTGTGTTTTCTTCCTGGGAAATGGTAGTGAGTGTGCTTTATATGTTGGAAGAAGAATGAAATTATTTGCTGACCAAGAAATGGAAACTGTTTCAAAGGAAGTATTCACGTTATAAGAATTCTGCTTTGTTAATGTCAGCAGAGATAAAAGGAAAATCCAGAGGTACATGAGCTAAGAACATAATAATAATAGCTAATCCTGTGTGAGTTTATTAGATGACAAGTTCTGTCAAAGCTAGGCACTATTGACTTTGGGTGGAATTGGGGCAGGGGACAGCCTTGTGCATTGTAGCATGTTTAACAGCATCCTTGGCCTCTACCCACTAAATTCCAGAATGTCCCACCCCAGTTGCAACAACCAAAAATGTATACAGGTAAGGCTAAACGACCCCAGAGGATATAATTGCCCCCGTTGAAAACCACTGGTCTGTGTGCTTTGCCACAGTAATTCTCTGAGTAGGTACTATTATCATCTGCATTGGGTAGATGAGGGCAATGAGGTGGGGGCTGGTTAGTGAAGTAACCCCATGTCAGGAAGTTAAAAGGGGCAGAGTTGGGACTTGAAACATTGACGGTTTCACTTGGACAGTTCGTTGGGACCAAGACATTCTGGTCCAGTCTGTCTGAACTCTACCATGCTCCTATAGCTGAAAGGTGCGTGTGACTTTCACCCTTTGAATGACACAATTACTCTAAAGGAGGGATATTGTAGCTGTAGTCTCTCTGTGACCCACTTCAAAGTCTTAAAAGAAATGTCAGGGATTCAGTAATGGAACTGAACATTTCCCTTAGATGCTTGCTACTCCTCTCTTTTTTCTCAGCAAAATGGCACTTGTAATGACCTAGTTGATCAATTCAGAAAGTTTCCTCTTCCTAAAACCTATAATCTATCACCAAGTTGTGTACTATCAAGCTCATAAATTGAATTTGAAAATACGTTGAAGTAATAACATGCTTTCTTTTCTCATAAGACTAGCTTAAGAATACACTTCCATAGATTATTAAATATTCATTTCCAAAATGAATTTTAGTGGTAGCATGGCATCCCACCTTTAGGATGTACCCTATTTATTCAAGTAATCCCTATCTTTGGGCACTGAAAGTTTTCGTGCATCATAACATTTTTCTCTGTTCATTTTCTGTCCGCAGAGCCTCAGACAGCACCGCTATCCAGGGCTTACCAGGGAACCTCCTTTGACATAATGTCTTACCAGGGGACTCATTGCATGGTTTCCTTGGAGACACAGAGAAATTTTAAGCCAAAGACGACATGATTGATTCTGAGTCTAGAGAAATCATTCTTGATGTAGATTTGAGGCTGAAATGGACAGAAATGAAACTGGATTCAGGGAGAAGAGCTAGAAATCAACTGAGATTCAATAAGGTTCTGAGATAAAGCAGTGGCAGTGGGAAAGGCTTAAGAGATATTAAGGAGGATTTACAGGATCTGGGAACTGATTAGATAACAGGGTTAGGGAGAGGGGGAAATTTAAGATAACTTCGGGATCTACACTTGCTTATCATCCTGATTTAAAAAATTAACTATGAAGAATAAATTGGACTCTGGTTGATTGACAGGGCCAGAAGAAAAATAATTTGAGAACTATTTTGTCTCCCTGAAACCTAAACCATTGTAATTCCACTTGGGATCAATTTTGTTATTCATTATAATATGAAACATTATACTTCTTAAAATCTCTGAATGATGAAAAGGGAACTGGTTCCCCACTCTCATTTTATTTTATATTTTTTAAATATGTGTGATCCTTGCATGTATATGTTTATCTGGATGGAGTGAAAAGCCTTTCTTGATTCTTCCCTTTATAAATTGTGGACAGAAAGGAAAGGAAGGAAAATAGAAGTTCCTCTATACAATCATTAATGATCTAGTAATCACAGCAGCTCAATTCAAGTAAAAGCCATTTACTGAGTTCCTATCCCATGCAAGGCTCTGGCTGGGTACTGAGTTGTGCCATGCCCAGAGCAATTAGGAGCTGCTGAAAATTCAGAGTCCAGTGAGAGGTCCTGGGTTAGGCAGAAGAGGTGACCAAAGGACTCATCTATGGAATTACCAAGACAGAGTCAAAAAATGAGTTTTAAGCCTGGAAACAAAGCCAGGGTAAGTTGCAGAATTTTCTGTGCTCTAGTCTTTTTATATGTGAAATGATTAAAGTAATGTGTGATATTTTATTTGCATATTATAATTTGCAGGTACAAGATTTAATTTGTGAAAGGATGCTTAATTATTTTCTTGGAAGACTGAGCGATTTCTTACTCCTGTTAATGGGTAACTAAGCCCAATACCTCTGTTTTAGAGCTTGATGTCTTTAGATTTGAAATAAACAAAAATTTAGAAGTTTCTCCTTAAGTATGAGTCAAAAGAGAAGTAGAAAGATGATACATCAATAATTACAAGTTTTCCTAAAAACCTATTTAGAGGAGTTATACAAATCTTTAAACTTATATCATTTTTATTTTTTTAAGTAAATATAGATCAAGATACCATGTGAAGCATGACTCAAAGAAATGCAAATAGTTAGGTGGCAATGTTAAGATATTCTTCATCCAAAATAAAATGTTTCTTATTCGATAATGAACCTTTGCTTTTTATTTATTCATTTCACCCTTGAAAGCTTACTATTGATATATGCCAGTCAGTGGTATGAGTAATAGAGATACAATATTAAACAATACAGAAAAGACATCTAATGTCAACGCCAAAAACATTACTTTTCGGTCACACACACATGCTACTAAGTCTTTTTATGGAATACTAAAGGCATGAAGATGGTTAATAGTTGGGAAATTATTTTTCTAATTATTTCTATGATTTTAACCTAATTCCCATTATTTGCACAGAACAATGCTATGTTCTGTTGAGTCCCATGAAGGTAAAGAAGGTATGATTCTTACCCTTAAGGATTTCACCATCTAGTGAAAATGGTTGACCAATTCCAAGATAAAGAAGATAAGCTAAGTATTAAATGTCCGTCCTGCAGGTGAGATCTTCATAAAACAAAAGTTTCCAAATTGCACTTCTTCCGTCACACTCTCCCGTGTAATTAGCCTACATCAAGCTAGAAGATTCTAAACTAAAGGAAATGAAGAACATTTTGAACATCACCAAGACTTTTCTGGAAAACCTCCTCTTAATATGGCAGAAATTAATGCTTTTCAGCAAATGTAAAAGTCCTAGACTATGCTATAAATTTAGTAAACACAATTTTTGCAGCCATTGTAGCAAATTCCCTAGGAAATACCCACAAAACTTGAGATAAACTTGCTGGCCAATCCTATAAGAAGTGGTTGATCATAAGTGGACATGAAAAAGACTGCGTTCCTGAGAGAATCTGAGTTGGTTTATAAGACTGGGAGGAGAGCAGAGTGTAGCTTCTGATTCTGAGAGTGTTATTCCTCTCCCGTCGTAGAAGAGACGAGGGAAGAGGGCCGAGCTTATTCTTTATTCTTGCCCACATTTGGGGACTGAAATTGAACGGCCATCAAAATAAGCCAAGGCTGTAGTGGGAAACATTCTTGTACCATTGCTGTGGAAGAAAAACTAGATAGCTCCCTGCAGCTGGGTTTCATTGCGTGGCACAGATGTCTTTAAGAAATGGCAGGCTTTTAGGGACCATGGAGAAACGAAGTTGGGCAGGCTGTGCCAGAAGCACGGGTGAGCCGGTGACATTACTCCTCAGCTAGGAAGATAATGGCATAAGGACATCTCTGGGCAGCAGAAGAGCCAGGCCTGCAGAGATATAGAAAACATCTAACAGTTGTGCACAGTGACTAACTGTGGTTTCTGTGATACCTGAGGAATCCCACCACCTACCTCCCCTTAGTGGGAAGAAAGGACTTAGTGGGTATGAAAGTTCCCAAGTGTAAGTCCAAAGTAAAATGGCATTCTCATTATTTGATACTTGAAAGAGACAGAGAGAAAGACAGAGAGACACAGAGAGAGAAAACACAAGTCATAACACTATTCATTCTTAGGCATGAGAATTGGGTAATTGATAATTGACCCCTCTGCTCCTCCACATTTCCCAGCCTCTTTTGCCATTGCATTTGGTTCTGGCCATTGAGATATGGACAGAAGTGATGTGTCATTTCTAAGCCTGGCCCATTAATATACCCCTCGAGATTCTTCAGCTCTCTCCTTTCTTGCCATGGTGACTTGGGAAGATCAATGTGGCAGAGGGACAGGATGGGCCCCTGGACCTGCCCTGGCCTTCATGGATGCAAATTTAGACCTTTCATGTGTTAAGTTCCTCAAACTTACCTGTTGTGGCAATTGGGGTTGATTACCTGGACAAATATAAGTCCCAACCTCTATCATTGCTAAGGTGAGACGATAGAATTGCCAAGCCCCTCTTTGAAACACCTCTTCAGAAGGGCCTTTTATAACTATGCTCACCCTCCCCCAACTTGGAGGTTGCCTTTTTCATTAGTTTTAAATTAATAGGGATAAGGAGCTGGGAATAAGCACAATATATATTGCTCCAGTGGCCTCTAGTTTGGCTGAAGAATGGCTCTCTTATTTGGATTATACTAAGGAGTAAAAAATAATGCTCTCTATAATTCCAGAGCATATATGGACTAGTTAGAGAAACAAGATGCAATCAACTTGGAATCATTAGAAGAATCATTTTCAATTCCAAGGGATTCGTCCCTTATGTCAGGACTCATTCATATCATTAGCTTTCTATTTATGTGATATGAGGACAGAGATTTTGATCCTCTTAGGAATGACTTTTTTTTTAATTGAAGTATAGTTGATGTACGATATTATGTTAGTTTCAGTACTTCCTAATTATTTGACACTTGCATATATTGTGAAATGATCACCATGATAAGTTTAGTAACCATCTGTCCCCATAAAAAACTACTACAATATTATTGACCATGTTTCTTATGCTGTGTATTACATCCCCGTGGCTTATTTATTTTGTACTAGAGATTTGTACCTCTTAATTCCCTTCACCTATTTCGCCCCCAGTCCCATCCCCCGACCCTCTGGCAACCACCTATTTTTTCTCTGTCTCTATGAGTCTGTTTTCATTTTGTTTTGTTTGTTTGTTTTGTTTTTTAAATTCCACGTATGAGATCACGTGTTGTCTTTCTCTGTCTGACTTATTTCACTTAGCATAATACCCTCTGGATCCATCCATGTTGTTGTAAATGGCAAGATTGCATTTTTTATGGCTGAGTAATATTCCATTATTTATATATATAAATAATATATATATATGTGTGTGTGTGTGTGTGTGTGTGTGTGTCATGGTTTAAGCACAAATTTTCCGCAACTCATATTTGCAGCATGTAAAATACAATTCTATTAACTGATCCTTTGCCTTAAGGGATGTTAGGTATTTGCCTTGGGGTTTTTGAAAGACATATGGCAAGACAGAACTGGCCCCTAACATAGTGTATATTAGTCTGAGAACACTGGGATGAATTAATATGCTAAATGCCTACGAAGCATAAAATTCACATCCATGTTAAATATGAACACGCTCAATATTATACTGGGGGAATGACCTCAAGGTGGAAGTTTCTGTTCTTACAAACGTTTATTTTCCTCCAAATTTATTGTGTTTTTCTGTAATGCTGTGAAAAGTCTTCATTTCCCTTTTCCCAGGTGTTGTTCAAAAAGCAAGCTCTCAACCACAGACTAATCTTCATCTTTTCAATGTCTTGTATGTTGATATAGTTTCATATGTAAGAATTTATATTAGTTTTCCTCAGGGATATATACATCTATATATATATATATATATATATATATATATATATATAAAACATCTTCATCCATTCATCTATTGATGGACACTTAAGTTGCTTCCATACCTTGGTTATTGTAAATAATGCTGCAATGAACATAGAAGTGCCTATTATCTTTTCAAATTAGTGGTTTTGTTTAATTCAGGTAAACACCCAGAAGTGAAATTATTGGATTATATGGCAGCTTTGTTTTCAATTTTTTGAGGAATCTCCATACTGTTTTCCATAGTGGCTGCCCCAATTTACAATCTCACTAACAGTGCAAGAGGGTTCTCTTTTTTCCACATCCTCGCCAACACGTATTTGTGGTCTTATAGCCATTCTGACAGGTGTGAGGTGGTACCTCATTGTGGTTTTGATTCGCATTTCCCTGATGATGAGTGATGCTGAGCATATTTCTTGTGTTTGTGGCAACCTGTTTGTCTTTTTTAGAATATGTCGATTCAAGTCCTCTGCCCACTTTTTAATTGGGTGGTTTGGTTTTTTTTTATGTTGATTTGTATGAGATCTTCATATATTTTGGATATTAACCCCTTATTGGTCATATCATTTACAAATATCTTCTCCCATTCAGTAGGTTACCTTTTCGTTTTGTTGGTGGTTTTCACTGTGCAAAAGCTTTTAAGTTTGATCAGGTCCCATTTGTTTATTTTTGCATTTGTCTCCCTTGCCTGAGGAGGCAGATCCAAAAAAATACTGCTAAAACCAATGTCAAAGAGTGTACTGTTTATGTTTTCTTCTGACTTTTATCTTAAAATGAAGGGTTTTTTTTAATACTTTTTTGTTTGCATTTAAATTACATATATTTACACCTTTATTTTATTTTATTTTTAAACATCTTTATTGGAGTATAATTGCTTCAAAATGGTATGTTAGTTTCAGCTTCTCAACAAAATGAATCAGTTATATATATACATATGTTCCCATATCTCTTCCCGCTTGCATCTTCCTCCCTCCCACCCTCCCTATCCCACTCCTCCAGGTGGTCACAAAGCACCAAGCTGATCTCCCTGTGCTATGTGGCTGCTTCCCACTAGCTATCTACCTTACGTTTGGTAATGTATATATGTCCATGCCTCTCTCTTGCTTTGTCACAGTTTACCCTTACCCCTCCCCATATCCTCAAGTCCATTCTCTAGTAAGTCTGTATCTTTATTCCTGTTTCACCCCTCGGTTATTTATGACATTTTTTTTCTTAAATTCCATATATATGTGTTAGCATACGATATTTGTCTCTCTCTTTCTGACTTACTTCACTCTGTATGACAGACTCTAGGTCTATCCACCTCATTACAAATAGTTCGATTTCATTTCTTTTTAAGGCTGAGTAATATTCCATTGTATGTATATGCCACATCTTCCTTATCCATTCATCCGATGATGGACACTTAGGTTGTTTCCATCTCTGGGCTATTGTAAATAGAGCTGCAATGAACATTTTGGTACATGATTCTTTTTGAATTATGGTTTTCTCAGGGTATATGCCTAGTAGAGGGATTGCTGGGTCATATGGTAGTTCTATTTGTAGTTTTTTAAGGAACCTCCATACTGTTCTCCATAGTGGCTGTATCAATTTACATTCCCACCAACAGTGTAAGAGGGTTCCCTTTTCTCCACACCCTCTCCAGCATTTATTGTTTCTAGATTTTTTGATGATGGCCATTCTGACTGGTGTGAGATGATATCTCATTGTAGTTTTGATTTGCATTTCTCTAATGATTAGTGATGTTGAGCATTCCTTCATGTGTTTGTTGGCAGTCTGTATATCTTCTTTGGAGAAATTTCTATTTAGGTCTTTTGCCCATTTTTGGATTGGGTTGTTTGTATTTTTGTTATTAAGCTGCATGAGCTGCTTATAAATTTTGGAGATTAATCCTTTGTCAGTTGCTTCATTTGCAAATATTTTCTCCCATTCTGAGGGTTGTCTTTTGGTCTTGTTTATGGTTTCCTTTGCTGTGCAAAATCTTTGAAGTTTCATTAGGTCCCATTTGTTTATTTTTGTTTTTATTTCCATTTCTCTAGGAGGTGGGTCAAAAAGGACCTTGCTGTGATTTATGTCATAGAGTGTCCTGCCTATGTTTTCCTCTAAGAGTTTGATAGTTTCTGGCCTTACATTTAGGTCTTTAATCCATTTTGAGATTATTTTTGTGTATGGTGTTAGGGAGTGATCTAATCTCATACTTTAACATGTAGCTGTCCAGTTTTCCCAGCACCACTTATTGAGGAGGCTGTCCTTTCGCCACTGTACATTCCTGCCTACTTTATCAAAGATAAGGTGGCCATATGTGCATGGGTTTATCTCTGGGCTTTCTATCCTGTTCCATTGATCTATCTTTCTGTTTTTGTGCCAATACCATACTGTCTTGATGACTGTAGCTTTGTAGTATAGTCTGAAGTCAGGAAGCCCGATTCCTCCAGCTCCGTTTTTCGTTCACAAGATTGCTTTGGCTATTCGGGGTCTTTTGTGTTTCCATACAAATTGTGAAATTTTTTGTTCTACTTCTGTGAAAACTGCCAGTGGTAGTTTGATAGGGATTGCATTGAATCTGTAGATTGCTTTGGGTAGTAGAGTCATTTTCACAATGTTGATTCTTCCAATCCAAGAACATGGTATATCTCTCCATCTTTAATTTCTTAAAGATTATCATCTTTAATTTCTTTCATCAGTGTCTTATAATTTTCTGCATACAGGTCTTTTGTCTCCTTAGGTAGGTTTATTCCTAGATATTTTATTCTTTTTGTTGCAATGGTAAATGGGAGTGTTTTCTTGATTTCATTTTCAGATTTTTCATCCTTAGTGTATAGGAAAGCCAGAGATTTCTGTGCATTAATTTTGTATCCTGCTACTTTCCCAAATTCATTGATTAGCTCTAGGAGTTTTCTGGTAGCATCTTTCTGGTAGCATCTCTATGTATAGTATCATGTCATCTGCAAATAGTGACAGCTTTACTTCTTCTTTTCCAATTTGGATTCCTTTCATTTCCTTTTCTTCTCTGATTGCTGTGGCTAAAACTTACAAAGCTATGTGAATAAGAGTGGTGAGAGTGGGCAACCTTGTCTTGTTCCTGATCTTAGTGGAAATGGTTTCAGATTTTCACCATTGAGGACAATGTTGGCTGTGGGTTTGTCATATATGGCCTTTATTATGTTGAGGAAAGTTCCCTCTATGCCTACTTTCTGCAGGGCTTTTATCATAAATGGGTGTTGAATTTTGTCAATAGCTTTCTCTGCATCTATTGAGATGATCATATGGTTTTTCTCCTTCAATTTGTTAATATGGTGTATCACGTTGATTGATTTGTGTATATTGAAGAATCCTTGCGTTCCTGGAATAAACCCCACTTGATTATGGTGTATGATCCTTTTAATGTGCTGCTGGATTCTGTTTGCTAGTATTTTGTTGAGGATTTTTGCATCTATGTTCATCAGTGATATTGGCCTGTAGTTTTCTTTCTTTGTGACATCCTTGTCTGGTTTTGGAATCAGGGTGATGGTAGCCTCGTAGAATGAGCTGGGGAGTGTTCCTCCCTCTGCTGTATTTTGGAAGAGCTTGAGAAGGATAGGTGTTAGCTCTTCTCTAAATGTTTGATAGAATTCGCCTGTGAAGCCATCTAGTCCTGGGTTTTTGTTTGTTTGAAGACTTTTAATCACAGTTTCAATTTCAGTGCTTGTGATTGGTCTGTTCATATTTTCTATTTCTTCCTGATTCAGCCTTGGCAGGTTGTGCCTTTCTAAGAATTTGTCCATTTCTTCCAGGTTGTCCATTTTACTGGCATAGAGTTGCTTGTAGTAATCCCTCATGATCTTTTGTATTTCTGCAGTGTCAGTTGTTACTTCTCCTTTTTCATTTCTGATTCTATTGATTTGAGTCTTCTCCCTTTTTTTCTTGATGAGTCTGGCTAATGGTTTATCAATTTTGTTTATCTTCTCAAAGAACCAGCTTTTAGTTTTATTGATCTTTGCTATTGTTTCCTTCATTTCTTTTTCATTTATTTCTGATCTGATTTTTATGATTTCTTTCCTTCTGCTAACTCTGGGGTTTTTTTGTTCTTCTTTCTCTAATTGCTTGAGGTGCAAGGTTAGGTTGTTTATTCGAGATGTTTCCTGCTTCTTAAGGTGGGCTTGTATTGCTATAAACTTCCCTCTTAGAACTGCTTTTGCTGCATCCCATAGGTTTTGGGTCGTTGTATCTCCATTGTCATTTGTTTCTAGGTATTTTTTAATTTCCTCTTTGATTTCTTCAGTGATCACTTCGTTATTAAGTAGTGTATTGTTTAGCCTCCATGTGTTTGTATTTTTTACAGATCTTTTCCTATAATTGATATCTAGTCTCATGGCGTTGTGGTCGGAAAAGATACTTGATACAATTTCAATTTTCTTAAATTTACCAAGGCTTGATTTGTGACCCAAGATATGATCTATCCTGGAGAATGTTCCATGAGCACTTGAGAAAAATGTGTATTCTGTTGTTTTTGGATGGAGTGTCCTATAAATATCAATTAAGTCCATCTTGTTTAATGTATCATTTAAAGCTTGTGTTTCCTTATTTATTTTCATTTTGGATGATCTGTCCATTGGTGAAAGTGGGGTGTTGAAGTCCCCTACTATGAATGTGTTACTGTCGATTTCCCCTTTTATGGCTGCTAGTTTTTGCCTTATGTATTGAGGTGCTCCTATGTTGGGTGCATAAATATTTACAATTGTTATATCTTCTTCTTGGATCGATCCCTTAATCATTATGTAGTGTCCTTCTTTGTCTCTTCTGATAGTCCTTATTTTAAAGTCTATTTTGTCTGATATGAGAATTGCTACTCCAGCTTTCTTTTGGTTTCCATTTGCATGGAATATCTTTTTCCATCCCCTTACTTTCAGTCTGTATGTGTCTCTAGGTCTGAAGTGGGTCTCTTGTAGACAGCATATATATGGGTCTTGTTTTTGTATCCATTCAGCCAATCTGTGTCTTTTGGTGGGAGCATTTAGTCCATTTACATTTAAGGTAATTATCGATATGTATGTTCCTATTCCCATTTTCTAAATTGTTTTGGGTTCGTTATTATAGGACTTTTCCTTCTCTTGTGTTTTTGTCTAGAGAAGTTCCTTTAGCATTTGTTGTAAAGCTGGTTTGGTGGTGCTGAACTCTCTCAGCTTTTGCTTGTCTGTAAAGGTTTTAATTTCTCCATCAAATCTGAATGAGATCCTTGCTGGGTAGAGTAATCTTGGTTGCAGGTTTTTCTCCTTCATCACTTTCAGTATGTCCTGCCACTCCCTTCTGGCTTGTAGAGTTTCTGCTGAGAGATCAGCTGTTAACCTTATGGGGATTCCCTTGTGTGTTATTTGTTGTTTTTCCCTTGCTGCTTTTAATATGCTTTCTTTGTATTTAGTTTTTGACAGTTTGATTAATATGTGTCTTGGCGTATTTCTCCTTGAATTTATCCTGTATGGGACTCTCTGTGCTTCCTGGACTTGATTAACGATTTCCTTTCCCATATTAGGGAAGTTTTCAACTATAATCTCTTCAAATATTTTCTCAGTCCCTTTCTTTTTCTCTTCTTCTTCTGGAACCCCTATAATTCGAATGTTGGTGCGTTTAATGTTGTCCCAGAGGTCTCTGAGACTGTCCTCAGTTCTTTTCATTCTTTTTTCTTTATTCTGCTCTGCAGTAGTTATTTCCACTATTTTATCTTCCAGGTCACTTATCCGTTCTTCTGCCTCAGTTATTCTGCTATTGATCCCATCTAGAGTATTTTTCATTTCATTTATTGCGTTGTTCATCATTGTTTGTTTCATCTTTATTTCTTTTAGGTCCTTGTAAAATGTTTCTTGCATTTTGTCCATTCTATTTCCAAGATTTTGTATCATCTTTACTATCATTATTCTGAATTCTTTTTCAGGTAGACTGCCTATTTCCTCTTCATTTGTTAGGTCTGGTGGGTTTTTATCTTGCTCCTTCATCTGCTGTGTGTTTTTCTGTCTTCTCATTTTGCTTATCTTACTGTGTTTGGGGTCTCCTTTTTGCAGGCTGCAGGTTCGTAGTTCCCGTTGTTTTTGGTGTCTGTCCCCAGTGGCTAAGGTTGGTTCAGTGGGTTGTGTAGGCTTCCTGGTGGAGGGGACTAGTGCCTGTGTTCTGGTGGATGAGGCTGGATCTTGTCTTTCTGGTGGGCAGGTCCACGTCTGGTGGTGTGTTTTGGGGTGTCTGTGGACTTATTATGATTTTAGGCAGCCTCTCTGCTAGTGGGTGGGGTTGTGTTCCTGTCTTGCTAGTCGTTTGGCATAGGATGTCCAGCACTGTAGCTTGCTGGTCGTTGAGTGAAGCTGGGCGCTGATGTTGAGATAGAGATCTCTGGGAGATTTTCACCATTTGATATTATGTGGAGCTGGGAGCTCTCTTGTGGACCAGTGTCCTGAAGTTGGCTCTCCCACCTCAGAGGCACAGCACTAACTCCTGGCTGCAGCACCAAGAGCCTTTCATCCACACGGCTCAGAAGAAAAGGGAGAAAAAGTAGAAAGAAAGAATTAGTAGAAGTAGAAAGAAAGAAAGGAAGGAAGGAAGGAAGGAAGGAAGAAAAAAAGAAAGAAAGAAGATAAAGTAAAATAAAATAAAGATAAAATATAATACAGTTATTAAAATAAAAAAAATAATTATTAAGAGGAAAAAATACCCAAAAAACAAAAAAATGGATGGATAGAACCCTGGAACAAATGGTGAAGCAAAGCTATACAGACAAAATCTCACACAGAAGCATACACATACACACTCACAAAAAGAGGAAAAGAGGAAAAAATCATAAATCTTGCTCTCAAAGTCCACCTCCTCAATTTGGGATGATTCTTTGTCTAAAGGAGGGAAGGAAGGAAAGAAAGAATGAAGATAAAGTAAAATAAAATAAGGTTATTAAAATAAAGAGTAATTATGAAGAAAAAAATTTAAAAAAAAAAAAAAGGATGGACAGATAGAACCCTAGGACAAATGGTGGAAGCAAAGCTATACAGACAAAATCTCACACAGAAGCATACACATACACACAAAAAAAGGAAAAGGGGAAAGAATAATAAATCTTGCTCTCAAAGTCCACCTTCTTAATTCGGGATGATTCGTTGTCTATTCATGTATTCCACAGATGCAGGGTACATCAAGTTGATTGTGGAGCTTTAATCCGCTGCTTCTGAGGCTGCTGGGAGAGATTTCCCTTTCTCTTCTTTGTTCTCACAGCTCCCAGGGGCTCAGCTTTGGATTTGGCCCCGCCTGTGCGTGTAGGTCGCCGGAGGACGTCTGTTCTTTGCTCAGACAGGACGGGGTTAAAGGAGCCGCTGATTCGGAGGCTCTGGCTCACTCAGGCCGGGGGGAGGGAGGGTCACGGAGTGTGGGGCGAGCCTGCGGCGGCAGAGGCCAGCATGACGTTGCACCAGCCTGAGGCGCGCCGTGCGTTCTCCCGGGGGAGTTGTCCCTGGATCCTGGGACCCTGGCAGTGGCGGGCTGCACAGGATCCCCGGAAGGGGGTGTGGATAGAGACCTGTGTTCGCACACAGGCTTCTTGGTGGTGGCAGCAGCAGTCTTAGCGTCTCATGTCTGTCTCTGGGGTCCGCGCTTTTAGCCGCGGCTCGCGCCCGTCTCTGGAGCTCCTTTAAGCAGTGTTCTTAATCCCCTCTCCTCGCGCACCAGGAAATAAAGAGGGAAGAAAATGTCTCTTGCCTCTTCAGTAGGTCCAGACTTTTCCCCAGACTCCCTCCTGGCCAGCTGTGGCACACTAACCCCCTGCAAGCTGTGTTCACGCCGCCAACCCCAGTCCTCTCCTAAAATGAAGTTTTGTCTGTCAGTTATTAGCATTGCACTCTTTTCTCTGAGAGTATGTGTCCATTTCTAATTCATTGACAACATATATTTTAGACACTATATTAGATCCTGAAACAAACCAGTAATAGGGTTACATGTTTATCTCTGTGCAACTTGATCTGGAAATGCATATTGATAGATATGTTTCCAATACACATTCTGTTCTAATGTCATTGGAGAAAGAATACATGTGTGAAGTAGAAAAATAAGGGGCAATTTGTACATCAATAAGTAACATTTCCTCCACTCAGAAGTCACCTTCAGGGTTTCCCTGGTGGTGCAGTGGTTGAGAGTCCACCTGCCGATGCAGGAGACGCGGGTTCGTGCCCCGGTCTGGGAAGATCCCACATGCCGCGGAGCAGCTGGGCCCGTGAGCCATGGCCGCTGAGTCTGCGCGTCCGGAGCCTGTGCTCCACAAAGAGAGAGGCCACAACAGTGAGAGGCCCGCGTACCACAAAAAATAGATAAATAAATAAATTAAAAGTCACCTTCAGAAAACAGTAAATGTGGTTTGTATTTTGCCGCCATTTTCTTAAAGAAAAAAAAATCCATGACACTGAAACATGGTTCCCCTGATCAACGTTTGGAGCATGTAACTAGAGACAATAAGCTTAAAATAGGAAAGGGGAATAATTAAATAGCTGACCATAAAAGTTTATTATGCAACTAGTTACATGCACACGCTTGTTCATTTTTCATTCTAGACTACTGTTATAATTAGAAAAACTTTAAACACAAGAAAAAAGAACAAAATTATAAAACATGTAATTCTGTTTACAACTCAATGATGACTAATTTAGATTATCAGATGGGTAATAAAATGGAAAGTTTCCAATAAAGCAAAACATTTAACATCAATTAAAGTCTTCCGTATAGAGGTAGAAAATATAAAATTTTACTTATCAATCTTGTTTTCAATAACACAGCCTGAAGATATCATGTAACTTGCCCATTTAACTCTTGAATGAATCTCTTAAGAGATTTAAATTGGAATAAATATCACATCTTGAATCAGAATTATCAATGTTAATGTCTACTTAATTTCTGGCTTTAAAACTAATATAAGTCATGTTTTCATGATCCATATGGTATTATTTTTCTAAGGCAAGGCATTCAAAATTAATTATTTTACTTTAGTCCAGATTGTACATAAACTGCTCACAAAAACATAGTTCTGATATCATCAAAAATCTATATTTATAAATAAAATAAGATACTGTAAAGCAGATGGCTTAAGTTTAGCTATACATTGCTAGAGATATGATATTTAATCTCACTCTACCTGGAATTTTCTTATATATATATATATATATATATATATGTTCGTGTAGTTAAAAAACAGTAACTGGAACAACAAGCCTTCAATTTCATAATATATATATATATTAGTTTTTCTGCCTATATCATTTATAATAAGTTATTCCCAGCTCTAAAACTGTGTTTTTTATTAAGATACAAAACATAATATGCACAGAAATGTGTTTAGATATAAAACATTCACTTAAATGAAACATTATTATAGCATATTATTCAATAATAATTGCTTACATTTGTTTCAGACTCTGTATGCACATTAAATCTTCTCAACAAAATTAGGAAAATTCAACATAATTAACTCCAATTATAGGGGAGGAAATGAAAGTTTAAGGATTAAGAATATTGACCAAATTCACCCATCTAGAATTATAGAATTGAATTCACATTTGATTATGATTAGTTCATTTGATTTGAGACATTCTGAAAAGAAGTTCATTACCTGAGACCTTATGTTTTCTCCACTGTCATTGTGTCAGAAACGCTATGTTGAAACTCAGTACCATCTCTACTTTATAAACACTTTTATGTATTGCCGGGGTGGAAAGCCCAGACTTCCTTATCATCAGGGTTCCATTTAGACTTTGCTGTTTAGAGGTTCTTGGTGAGATTTGGGAGTTAGAAGAAGAGAAGCTTCTATTCTCTAGTGGCAGATGTCTATAGAACGTTGCCAATGGCTTCTTGGTGATCTCTTAGAATCACCTGCTGGCATCTGAGCTCATCCAGTGCCTGCTTTCTGGGATCCCAGCATTCTGATCTCTGGCTAGTAGCAGTTTCCCTGATTTTCACTCCTCTGACTTTCCCAATGATTGCGCAAGCCTCTAATGCCTACGCATATCAACAATGGTTTCCAATTTCCTGACTGAAGCTCTTGGACAAAGAATTTGATACCAAAGTTTGATGCAGTTACAGAACCTTATAGAAGGGAATCTGGAATTGGTTATCTGACTGGGTTAGATTTGAAGGCAGTAATTATCTCATTGCCAGTGAAAACTGGACTTTTGGTAGTTCTCAGCATACAGAGACAAAACATTTGCTTAAAGTAACATCTGTAGACACTTGTAACTCCGTGACTATTGAAAGGAAGGACATTGGAAGATGAGGTAGCTATTCCAATACAATATTATAGTGGAAATGATTGTTATCCTGACTTTGGAATCATTTGATTGCTGCGTACTGCAATGGAAAGGTGAGTCAGATAATGACTTTATGACAAATGGTTTATGGTTCAAAGAAGCAGAGAGCCTTAATAAAAGATATTTCTCAGCTCAGGTCATAGAACCAAAGTATCCAAAAACCAGGCTTAAGATTTGATCCTATAGGTCATAGAAATTAAACACCAATTATTTCACAGTTTCATCAGGTCTCTTGTGAAAATTAGGGATTAGGCAAGAGTGGGATCCTGGGAACTGGAATGTATGGATTTTGTATGGATTCTAATGACTTTGAACATTTTGATCCCCTGTTATTACTGAGCCCCCCTTTCTAGAAGCCAGTGCCACTGCCGAGCTGCTTCCTCAATCATTCCTCCCCTTCCTTGACGATCCTACAATGACTTCACCCGAGACCATCATGCACAAAGAGATGGGATTCTCCTCACAGCCCACTCCCAATGTCTCTCCTGTCTCTAGCCCATAATTAGAGCCCACTGGCAAGGATTTGAGTACAAATTGAGAGCCAACAGGAGATAGCATACACGCCAAAAGAACTGTAAACTTTTTGCTAATTTATATTAAGGGAAACTCAGGGAATATGTGTGAGGAATGGATTCTAAGCCGTTAAGACCAGGGAATAAGGAACATAACATTGATATAGGTCAAATTTATTGTTATTCATTGGACACACAAGGGTTTCTGGATTTAATATATGGTTCAGATAGCTGGGAATGACTCTTACAGTTTCATTGATTGATTGATTGAAACCTAGACTCAGAGTCGTCCTACACTAAATGAAATTGAGATATCAGAACTTCCTTGACACAATGGAGAGGAAGGAACCCAAAGGCTTAAGGAGGCAGGAATGTTGGAACGAATTTATCCTGTGCAATTAATTAATTAGCTCCCTTACCATGTGTCCCGTGAGCATCCAGATAATAATTGTTTCCTGAAGACTTTGGAAAAATACACTGATGAGGAGAACAGAACATCCTTGAGGCTTTTAGTGACTGATCTTTACAAATCAGGGCTGATGGTGGGAGATACTATCAAGGAAATGGTGCCATACTTAAAAAAATAAGGACATCCCAGTGTAGCAGAAGCTTCTGGCTACACTCAAGCACCAGGAACAAATGGGGACTGTTAGTGAAATTGGCTGCAAAGTTGGGGTGGTAATCAAAATGGTTTGATTTGCAAAGTTTTTGGCAGTGGCTAATTGATTATGGTGTCTGTAAGGCTGAAAAAGAAAATGGGAAGCCTGCTAAAGTGTTACTTAAAATATATAATCCAATAAAATCTAGGTCTTAATTCAACACAGTAGAAAATGGTGTTGCACCCTCACCCCTAATCCATTCCCAGACGTGAATCAATTCATGGACCGAGAGTGCTTTGCTTAAAGGAAGGCCATGTTCTCTTGAGAGAAGACCCTGTGACACTGCCACATACGTTCACTGTAAATCTGCCTTCTAGCCTTCCTCACAAGACATTTGGTTTTTCAACATAGTGATTGTGCACTGAAAAATGGAGTTACCTGGACATTTGGAGATTTATTGGACAGTTTCCCTGAGATGAAATGGGAAACTGAAATTCAACTCTGTTCCACCTGTCAGAGGAGACTTATAGAGGTCCCAGCGGAACTGCAAAACCACAGAGGTTATTTTCCTTGTTCCTGAATACCTACTTGATTTAGACACAGTAAGTGACAGAATTCCTTCACGGAGACAGGGCTATTTTAGGAGGAAGTGACAATTGGAAACCTTACAACCACTATCAAAGCAAGCAAAAGTCAACCGCACATCCCTGGGGAGACTGCAAAGACTAATATCACCATCAAAGCATCGAAAGGTGGCAGAGAGTTCAGTCTAACTACATCCCTCACTTAATTTCCCTAATTAGCCTGTGGAAAAAACAGATGAATCTTGGAGAATAAAGGGATTATTTTAAATGGAAGCTGATATTCACTCTAATTACAGCAACTACTGGAACCTGGTATTCAGCTATTGATCTATAAAATGTTTTTTACGTACACTGACTCAGAAACTTAGAGGCAATTAGCTTTCACCTTATAGGGACAGTAGTACACTTTAACTGATCTATCTCAGAACTATGTCAGTTTTGTAGTTATCTGTCATAATCCAATCCACAAAATCACTGTGTCACGGTCCCACATCACATTAAGGTTGTCCACCCTATTGATGATAAAATCTAACGAGCAGGATGTAGACAATACCATAGATGCCTTGCTGAGACACTTGTATGACAGATGATGAGGGATAACCCCATTAAAATTCAGTGACCTGCCACCTTAGTGAGTTTTTTAGTGGCATAGTGGTCTGGTCTGGTTGACGTATCACATTCAATATGAAAGACAAGTTGCTGAACCTTTTGCTCCTTATCCCTGAGAAAGAAATAAAATGCTTGGGAGCGTCTTTGGATTTTGTATACTATATTTGAGTGCACTGCTCTGATGCGTTTACTAAGCATTCCTCAAGGCTGCCAACTTGTCCAGGCCACTCTGTCAACTGCAGCTTATGACCTATAGATCCAATGGAACTTGAACTGTCTATGATGCAAACAGGAATGCTCTAAGGAGTCACTGGCACACTCCCATAGGAGACCCACTGTGAAGAGACTCCTAGGGTTTTAGAGCAAAAACATAACCTCCTTTGCACACAACTTTCTCCTTTTCAGAAAAAATTCCTGGTTTGTTACTGGGCCCTCATAGGGACTAATTGTCTGATCACAGGAAACTCATGATCACATGACCATGAAATAATGTATTTGATATATCAAGATGACTTGATATATTGTAGAATGCACTGAATGATGGGCCAGTATGGAAACACTTCAATTCAACTGGGAGCGACATACATACAAGATCAGTAGTTTCCAAAGGCTAAAAATTTAATGTGCTGATCACTCAAATTCTCATGAAACCATTCCTAATGTATTACTACCTCTTCCTCAACTCGCACCACATCCTCATGTGGAGTTTCCTCTAACCAGTTGACTGAGGAATAAAATAACTGCCCTTGGTTTAAGTTGGTTCCAAGAGACATGCTAGCACTGGTCATATTTGGACCGTTGCAGATTCATAGCTCCCTCAGGGGATGCACTAAGAGGTAAAAGGGAAGAGAAATACTTTCAAAGAACTCCAGTCACCTTACTTTCCATTGTGCATGAGAGGAGAGTGACCAGAGATAATGATCTATACTAATTCATGGGTGATATCTAACAATCTGGCCAGATGGTCAAAGCTTTAGAAGGAATTAGATGACAAGAAGGTATAAGAATGGAGCTCTCAGAATGCACAGAAAGTATGAAAATATTTGTTTTCCATGGGAATGCTAATCAAAAGTTACCGTGGGGCTTCCCTGGTGGTGCAGTGGTTGAGAGTCTGCCTGCCGATGCAGGAGACACGGGTTCGTGCCCCGGTCCGGGAAGATCCCACGTGCCGCGGAGCGGCTGGGCCCGTGAGCCATGGCCGCTGAGTCTGCGCGTCCGGAGCCTGTGCTCCGCAACGGGAGAGGCCACAATGGTGAGAGGCCCGCATACCGCAAAAAAGTAAAAATAAAAATAAATAAAGTTCTGTCAAAAGTTATGCTTCCTGTCCCCATAACTCGGGCTCTGCAGATTCTGAGATCTCGGTTCCTAAGAAGGGAGAATTTCTACCAGGGAGCATATTTAACTTGAGGTTCAGAATGCAACCTGGCCATATTGGATTTTTCCAATGTCACTGAAATAACAACAGAAGAAGGAAATACTGTACTGACTGGGATGCCTAATCCTGATTAACAAGGGGAAATAGGACTGATGCTACCGTAAGGAATGAAAAATGTACATGAAATTCAGGGATTATCTGAGTGTGTCTCTTAATACTTCCAATATTGTTAATGAAAAATCAGAGCTACCCAACTAATGGCTTGGACCAATCAGGAATGAAGTTTAGGGTTACTCTGCCCAGCAAAAGCCCATAACCACCTCAATTCTGACTAAGGACAAAGTGAATATGAAATAGGTAATAGAAAAAGTAGGTTCTAAACCAATTATAGCATTATGATCAGTCACAGAAAGGACTTCAGTAATTGTGCTTATATTCTTGCTTGCTATATTATGTATATATTATATGAGCCAAGTTAATTTTCTCCTTCATCTTCTCCTACTAGTTTATGTAAGGAGTGTTGGTGGTTACATCTCTAGCTTAGTCTGCAAGTTATAGGATATTAAATAGGGATTGTGACTGAGCTGAAAAGGAACAAATATCCAGAGATGGGTACAGTGACATTTGAATTTTCATGCCTTGCCTTTGGAGGGAGAGAGTGAGTACATCTTCATTAGACTGAGGGATGACTGCAGCAGATCAGTGAAAAGAAAAACATGGCTGCTATTTGGAAATTTAAACACAGATATACGGAGAACCAGCTAGATATTGTGTCTTGATATGTAGTATGATCCCTGTTCTTTTAAACTGTGTCTTGTAACATGGGGCTGGACAGTTTGGAAGCTACGTTAACTAGATTTACTGGCCAACAGGGGTTTGGTTTAAATTCTGCCAACGGAAACCGTTTGTGTGAGATTTGGAAGTAGAAAATACAGAGAAGCCACTATTCTCCAGGAGCAGCTGGGCATCTGCAGATGGCAGGTACGGGGTTTTGCCAGTGGCTGTCAGGTGTCCTTCTGCAATGCTGTGGGCAGCATACATCATTGGTGGAGGTTTATTTGGATTCTTCTACTTTCTGATTGTTTGATGTTATTTTTAGTTTCCTTGACCTTGCAATAATTGTGTAAGACCATAATTCCCTGTATTATACCCCTTCCTGCTTAAAATACCTAGCAATAGTTTCTATTTTTCTGATCATATCCTAATATATATATATTGTATCTTTATTCCTTTATTTAGCCATTGGCTACTACGAAGACTTTATAAGACTGTGTGGGGCTTCCCTGGTGGCACAGTGGTTAAGAATCCGCCTGTCAATACGGGGGGCATGGGTTCGAGCCCTGGTCCGGGAAGATCCCACATGCCACAGAGCAACTAAGCTCATGCACCACAACTACTGAGCCTACACTCTAGAGCCTGTGAGCCACAACTACTGAGCCCACAAGCCACAACTACTGAAGCCCGCATGCCTACAGCCCGTGCTCCACAACAAGAGAAGCCACCACAATGAGAGGCCTGTGCACCGCAACAAAGATTAGACCCCGCTTGCTGCGACTAGCATAGCAACAAAAACCCAAAACTAAATGATAATAAATAAATATTTTTAAAATCTTATAAAAAATGTAGACTACGTGAGGTGAACAATGAAAATGTATTTCCAAATATATTTCAAAATGTACGCCTAGGGCTTCCCTGGTGGCGCAGTGGTTGAGAGTCCGCCTGCCGATGCAGGGGACATGGGTTTGTGCCCCGGTCCGGGAGGATCGCACACGCCGCGGAGCGGCTGGGCCTGTGAGCCATGGCTGCTGAGCCTGTGCGTCCGGAGCCTGTGCTCCAAAAAAAAAAAAAAAAAAAAAAAAAAAAAAAAAAAGGAAAACCTAAATAAGTGCTTACATGGAGCATTGTCTTACAATACAAAGATAGCCCATAAATGGTATATTTAAATATACTGCACGTTGTGAATTACAGCTCAAGTGGTTCAGTTATAATCAAAACAAAATACACTTAATTTGTCTGCTTGAATATTTAGCCAACTCATATTTATTATGTTGGTATCCCAAAATGTTACCCTGCTGAAGTTTCTGCCAGTTTAACTTACTGTGAGTTTGCCAGCATAAATGGAAATAGAAGAACAGGTTTCGTTGTGTGAAAATCATCACAGATCCAACCATATGCTTTTTGAAAACATTATTATTTAAAATTTATTTTTATCTTATTTGAACTGCATATTCTTCTGTGTCACGAAGGGGAAAGGAAAGGAGAGTGATAGTTACTTTCAGCAAAGAAGACTGTATTTATTTTTTCTTTTAGTTAGACAAGGTAACTCTCTTCCACGTCTTTTAGTCAAACTGCCTGGAAAAACTTTGTATTTCTAATGGTGTGTCAGCGTTTTTTGAGTGACACTCTGCCGATTTAAAAGAAAGGAAAAAATATTTCTAGGATGGAAACCAAATATCTCAAAATGGAGTAGATTCATTATGGAAACTTTTTAAAAATAGTGTTTTAAAGAATATATTCACTTTTTAAAAATGCCAAATAATTTTTAACCAGCCCAGTATATTTCTAGGCAAATTATTTCAAAACAGATGTTTGTTTAAAAAAAGAAGAAAAGAAATATTGAAGATTCTCAAAAGACTATAGGGGATGAAGTGCAAGCTCCTCGGTGTAGTCCACACTTTGCCAACACTTTCAGCTCCTGCTTGAGCAACCCTTGGTTCTGAATTCCATTAGCCACCTGTAAATGTCTTTAGTGGTTTATATGTGTCTTTTCAACTGGATTGAGTTCGGTAAGTGTAGAGATTCTTTGATTCATTTGTGTATTAATGGTGCTTAGCAAATGTAGCTCGTAGTTACCAACAAATGGTCGATAAATACATGAAATGAGTGAATGAATCATAGGATTTTAGATTTGGAAGGAATATTAGGGGTTTTACTGTCCAAATTCCGTGTTTCACAAAAGGAAAATGAGGCTCAGTGAGGCTTTGGTTTGGTCAAACTCACACAGTGTGTTGCTGGTCCTGAAACAGTTATCTCAGCTCTCCATTCAGAATCCTTTCTACCCTTTCACTCCTGGCTAATTTGGAATTTTACTTGGAGGGATTGTGGTCCATTTTTTAAATATTTCACTGTGATACTCCTAATATCCTTGGGGACATCATTCACATTTTAAAAATAATTGGAGAAAAGTACCTATAACTTCAGGCATTCAAGTAGCTACAGTAGCCCTCTAGTTTTTCAGCTGCCTCTGTCTGTTAGTATTTCAACACTTTATAAAACAGTAGCACCATTGTGGCAATTATATAGTACTTCTATTATGGGTATAGATATTCTATATCCATATGTGACTTTTTATTATTAAGTTGTCAGAGTTCTTTATAAATTCTGGATACAAGTCTTTGTCAGAGAGATAGATGAAATATCATCATCTATTTATCTATCTATCATCTATCTATCTATCTAAAATTTCTACCCAGAATGTGAGAACATATTTTCTTTATCTTCCTAGTATTTCCTGATGAGTAGAAATATTAAATTGTGATGAAGTCTAATTTATCCATTTTTAAAATTTTTATGGTTAATACTTTCTGTGTCTGTAAGTACTCTGCCTAGCCCCCAAAACATTAAGATATTCTTTATGTCTTCTTTGATAAATTTTATAGAGTTTGCTTTAAAGTTTAGGGCTATTTTCAACTTAAGTTAATTTTTTGTATGGTGTGAGGTAGGACTTCACCTTAATTGTTTTTTCATATATTCATCTAATTGTTGCAATATTATCTATTTATGGAAAAGACTTTCTTTCCCCATTTAGTAGATTTGACATCATTCTTGAGAGTCAATTCATTATATATAGGTAGGTCTATTTCTGTACTCCCTATTTTGTACTGTTGATTGTATTGTCTATTGTCTTGGCAAACTCACTCTGTCTTGATTATTGTAGCTTTACGGTAAGTCTTTAAATCAAGTGGGCATAAGTCCTGCAGTTGTGTTCTTCTCTTTCAAGATAGCTTTTTGCTATTCTAGCTCCTTTTCATTTCCAAATAAATTTTAGAATCCGCTTGGCAAATCACACCATGCAATTCATTGAATCTATAGATCAATGTCAGGACAAAAGACATGTGAACAATATTACTTTCCAATCTATGAACATGGATTTTTTTCTGCTCCTTCATTCAAATCTTCATTTCTCTCAGCAGTGTCTTGTTATTTTCATGAAAGAGATTATGCATCTTTTTTGCAAATTTATTCCTAAAAACAGGCATACCTTTGGAGATATTGCAGGTTTGGTTCCAGACCATCGCAAGACAGCAAGCACTGTGCTCGCTTCAGCAGCACATATGCTAAAATTGGAATGATACAGAGAAGATTAGCATGGTCCCTGCGCAAGGATGACACAGAAATTCGTGAAGCGTTCCATATTTTTGAGAAACGTGAACTCGCCAAACAAAGATTTCAGTGTAAATGTTGTCTTTACCAAATGAAGTTAAAGGAACAAGTTATATTTAAAGTTTGAATGGAAGAGCCTGCCATTGTTGTTCCACATCTTGTTGTTGCTGTTTACATTCTTTTATTGAGCCTACATCTTCATAAGATTCTTGGCAGGTATATGTTGGACACTTCTGTTTCATGGTCAAGGCAAGATCAGAGGCCATGTATACTAACAGCTGATTTGTCTGTTTTCTTCTGTCTTCTTCCATGACTGTATCTACTGCCTCATCTTGATTTACAAGCAAAACCTAGAAAACCTACAAAAATAAGCGTTCTGTAGTTTATCTAGGAATAATACAGAAAATATTGCTGTTATTTTTGGTGAAGAAAATTAATTTGTATAGTTTATTTCAACCTAAATAAAAGGTGAATTTTGGTTTTTTTAAAAAAAACAGCAAACATTGCAGTAAAGCAAGTTACACAAATTTTTTAGTTTCCCAGTGCATATAATGGTTATGTTTACACTAGACTGAAGTCTATCCAATGTGCTATAGTGTATGTCTGAAAAAAAAAAGTATATACCTTAACTTAAAAAATCTGTTGGAGAAATGGCTCCAATATACTTGCTTGACATAGGTTGCCACAAACCTTCAATTTGTAAAAAAATATAGTACAGGGACTTCCGTGGTGGTGCAGTGGTTAAGACTCTGTGCTCTCAAAGCAGGGGGCCTGCGTTTGATCCCTGGTCAGGGAACTAGATCCCACATGCGTGCTGCAACTAAGAGCTTGCAAGCCACAACTAAGGAGCCCACCTGCTGCAACTAAGACCCAGCACTACCAAATAAATCAATAAATATATTTTTTTAAACGTGATACATGGCAACCTCAATAAAGTGAAGGACAACAAAATGAAGTATTCCTGTATTGTATTTTCGATGCTACATTTTTTAATTGAGAAGGCAAAATCCTACTATCTTATTTCAAGATTTCTTAGTCCCACTTGCATCCAAATAAATTATAGGAAAAATTTTATTTGTTGGGCAGTGCTTAAATCTTGGAATGTAATTCCACATTGATGTAACTATTACAAAATAGTAGTAACTACAATTATAAAATGGTATTTATTGATCCATGCTAGCTCATCAAAAAAATAATAGTAAAAATGAGTCACATACAAAAAATGAATCTGTAGTAGTACTGAAATGCTTCTTCACTCTCCAGCTTAATTTATCTTTCTAAATTAACCATCGGATATTGGACTCTTAAGTACCATTCATGGTTAAGTGTACACTGCTTAATAGACCATGTGATGTAAAGATGTCAAACAGGATTGGTGGTGACAACAGAGGCTGCAGTTTAGTACAGAAGCCTACAGTTAACATACGACTTCTAAGTGGAGTAACTAAGAATAGCTATGAAATCTGCAAAGGAAGCTAGAAGAGACCAACAGAACAAAGAGGTAGCATGAGCCTAGCCACTGTGAGCCGGTTATGCATCCTTGCATTTCAGCAAGGGTGGGCAAGATAAAATTACTTACTATTTCCCTTATTTACTCAAAACAACAGTATATTTCTATTCCCCGAATCTTGCCAATGGTCTCATTTCATTGCACATATCAAAATGTAAGAAATCAGTCCTAATAACAAAATGATAACATATTCAGAAGAAATATATATAAAGTATGCAGAATGCATATCAATGTATACTGGTGGCCTTCTCTTCATCTTTCATGCTCCAGAATATGTATGGTGATTATATCCCTGGCATTTCCTCTTTTATATCAGATATGGGCTGTTTGAAAACTATTTCATCATCACCTTCTGTTTCATCCACTTGGCAATTTTCACTTCTCCACCAATGTTGATTTACAAACTGTTGTGTGGCCCTGGCTATCCATAATCATCTTCATAATCATCTCTCAGAATACCTAAAACCTCTTTATCTTCTTTGATAAAACCTGGCAATTCATAGAGCTCTGATAACCAGTCCTTGAGATATTTTTTTTTTCTTTTTCCATGAGACCAGCGAAGGAAGATCACAGTCTATTCCTAATTTAGCTCTTTTCTTCCTAATTTTTCTTGGTTTTTAAATTCCTTCTCCATTTTGAGCTTCTGTTTAAGTATTCACTTCTCCTTCTACTATTCCACCAGTAGTAAATGATGTCTTTGAAAATAGAACATCCCAGTCTTTAAAAATTTCTCTGGGTAATTTTTCAGATCACATAAACTTACACTTCAAGATTCTTTGCCAAAATGGTAGTTGTTCATTGTTTCAGTCACTATCTTGGCAATATCTTCATATTCAAACTCAACGAAGGCACAGGCTTTGTAATGTCCAGTCTTTTTTACTTCTGGGCAATCGAAGTGTTTTAATGATGTCAGGCTGGGAGCTGGGTTTCAAAAAGCCCTCCAAGTGTATGACCCACAGAGACTACTCCAAAAGGAAGTTCTCCTTGCTGGATGTGCCCTGGTGGACCTCCCATCTCCTTACTTCTCAAACTTCACCTGCTACTGCAGGTTAAGTGACAGTAGCATCTTGCCATACCTGCATAAAACAATTTGTGGAGCCTATGCACTCCACCTTATGCTCCTGGAAAATCTTTCTGATGCTCTTTTAAATGGCATTTAAAAATTAATTTTCATATTATTTTTTCATAGTATATAGTAACACAATTGACATTTGTATATTAATCTTCTATCCTATCACCTTGCTAAATTTTATTTGTAGTATAAATTTTAGATCCCATTGGACTTTCACATAAACCAAAAGGCCATCTGTGAATAAAAATGGTTCTAATTTTTCTTTTCCCATTGGTACCCTTTTTTGGTTATACGAAGTGGCTTTTTTCCTAAAATCAGGGGAAATGAGTTCAATTTTAGCATTAATTATGATGTATGTTATAGGTTTTCATAGATCTCTTTATCAGATTGTGGAACTTTCCATCTGATCCTACATTGCTAAGAGTTTTCCCATGAATGGATGTTGCATTTTGTCAATTTTTTTCTCCTTCTATTGAGATAATTGCATGCTTTTTTACTTTTTATGTTTATGTACAAACAAGTAAAATTATCTTTGTACAAGACCTATTTTTATACAAAAATTCCTGCAGAATCTACTAAAAACTATTAGAATTAATATTTGTTAGTGACTGACTGGGCTATGGTAGTGAATTCTATTTGCTCTGCAGTGTAAGCTTCTGATATTGCTGTTCAAAAAGTGCAGCCTTGGGGCATGCACAGTCACCCTGGGATGGCAGTAG
>NW_006778358.1:889548-898207 GCF_000442215.2 Lipotes vexillifer | reverse complement strand
CTTTCCCTGATTGCTTCCAGCTGTTACGCTCTACTAAATTCCAGATGATTGCCTTTTTGATTTCGGCAATGCTCGGGTGAATACATTGCTCCACAGATTGATCCAATTAGATTCAGACTCCTTCGCAGAGGTAGTTTTTGAGGTCAATGTTTGAGGTTTGTTCTGACCCTAAGAGGGCTCTTCTTCATTGTCTCTTTTACTTCTTCTCACTGGCAAACTAACTGGCCTATAGTTTAGCTTGTACCTTTCGTGAAGCTACCAGCCTCCTTGTAATTGGTTAGTACCAAAACCACCACTGCTTCTGAGAACATTGTTTGGCTTGAACTTTCTCACACTCTGTTCCCCAGAAGCTTAATTCATTTGGGGAGATTTTTGAAGCTTTCTGTTTTATGTCTGTTGTTTCATCTGGGCAAAATTTCTGAGCCATGGCTCTGGATCTGAGGCAAGGATAGTTGCTCACTTCTCTCACAGTCTTGCATTAATAGTAGGGTGGGGCTTCCCTGGTGGCACAGTGGTTGAGAGTCCGCCTACCGATGCAGGGGACACAGGTTTGTGCCCCGGTCCGGGAGGATCACACATGCCACAGAGTGGCTGGGCCCGTGAGCCGTGGCCGCTGAGCCTGCGCGTCCGGAGCCTGTGCTCCGCAATGGGAGAGGCCACAACAGTAAGAGGCCCGCATACCACAAAAAAATAAAATAAAATAAATAGTAGGATGCTGGGTGAGTGGAGGAACCTTTGGTATTCTTGCCTAGCCTCTCCAGGCATTGGATCCTACCTGACAAATGAACTGGGGTGAAAGCCATGAGGGTCTCAGTATTCTCAGCATGCCAGCTTGAGGCTGAGCCTCTGTCTTGTTAGTGGGATGTTGGTGGAAGAAGTGATCCCCTTGCAGTTGTGCTCCTCTGGAATTTAGTCTCTGCAACATATATGTGGAAGTAATGAGAAGTACTAGTGGCCTGCCCATCCCAGGAAGATACTTGTCTTAGTCCATTTGGGCTGCTATCCAAAATACCACAGGCTGGATAGCTTATAAAAACAGAAATTTATTTTTCATGTTCTAGATGCTGGAAGTTTGAGATCAGGTTCCAGCATGATCAGGTGAGGGCCCTCTTCCAGACTGCAGAATTCTCATTGTATCCTCACACAGTGGAAGGGAGTTAAGGATCCCTCTGGAACCTCTTTTATAAAGGCTCTAATCCCATTCATGAGGAGTCCACCCTCATGATTTAAGTGCCTTCTAAAGGTCTCACGTCTTATTACCATCACCTTTGGGGGTTAGGATTTTAACATATGAATTTTAGGGGGACACAAACATTCAGATCATAGCAATACTATATCCCTCAACAGGGACCCAGAGGAAGACAAAGACCTGTGTTCTGCAACCACATGGAGTGGAGTTTCCATCTTGCTGAGCTGGGCAGAGTGAAGAAAAGAGTGGGTTGTAGTTCAAATGCCACATATGCTCCCTGTTCTATAGAGTTTAAGTAGATATTCTTGATACTCTTTTATTTCCTATATGCCTTAGGACAATTTCCCAAGGCTTTAAATGGTTTGGTTTTTCTAATAATTTTCATCAGTTATGCTTGTTTTTCTGGGTAGGGGGTCCAGAGGACTCCTCTTGCTACCATCCTAGAACTAGAACTTCTAAAATCCACTCAGTCCTATCTAGTACCTTTTTAATTTTCAGACATCATACTATTCTAGTCTACCATTTCCATTTGTTCTTATTTATATTTACCATTCCTCTCATAATATTTCCTTTTTGTTCCCTCATTATGTTAATATTTTCTTTTAAATTCTTGAATAGCATTACAGTAAGAGTTTTAATATCCTGTCTGCTAATTCCAACATCTTGGTCATTTCAGGGTCTGTTTCTGTTGCTTGGCTTTTTGTTTTTTGTTTTTCTTGATTGTTGGTCAATTTTTCTGGTTTTTATTTGCATGATTAATTCTTGTTTTTTTTCTATATACAGAACACTGTGTATATTTTGTAATAGAGTGTGTGAGGTAGGTTGTCTTCCTTTAAAGAGTGTTGAGTTTTGTTTGAACAGCCATTAAATTACTGGAACATCCTCTTGATCTTATCAGTATTGAATTACGCTTTGTTAAACCAGACCTGGATTGGATTTTTCTTTTGTCCTAGGGCTTGTTCCCTTTTCTAGGGCATGCTCCTGATTCCCAAAACATCACCTTTCTTGGGTCTACACTAAACATCTAAGTTGCTCAGTCATTTCTTTCTATTCTGGCTAAACTGGAATTTCCATATCTTTGAGCTGTGTGATCTCTGTATCTCTGTGCAGCTCTCATTCCAAGAGCCACACTCCACTATGTGTGACAATAGTCTTACCTGGTGCACGTACAGCTCAGTCCCAGCTAAGGACTCAAGAGAACCAATGTGCAGACTTCAGGGTTCCTCTCTGTACACTTTCTCCTTCTAAGTATCCTGACACACAAAATTTCATCTGAATCAACAGCCAAGAATTCTCATCTTTGTCTTTTCAGGTTAGCAAAACTCTCATTTTGTTTTGCTTGAGTACTACATCCCTATATGCCATAATAAGGAAACTGCTTGCAGTCTGAATGCCAAAGCAAATGTGGGATTAACTTTTCAAATTTTTCTTTTCTTAATGACCACTGTACTTTGATGCCAGTTATCTAATGTCAGAAATGGTTTTGTAATATATTTCAACCAGTGTTATAGTTGTTTACGTTGGGAGGGTGTCTTAAGTCACCTGGATTAATATAACAAAATACCATTGTTTTGTTAACAATGACTTATTAATAAAAGAAATTTATTTCTCAAAGTTCTGAAGGCTGGGAAGTCCAAGATCAATGTGCTGGCAGATTTGGTGTCTGGTGAGAGCCCGCTTCCTGGTTTATAGGCAGCCATGTTTTCAATGTGTCCTCATGTGGCAGAAGGGGTGAGGGATCTCTTTTATATGGGATCTCTTTTACATCTCTTTTATATAATCCCATTCATGAGGGCTCCACCCTCATGACCTCCCAAATATCCCATCTCCTAACACCATTGCATTGGGGCTTAGATTTTAACACATGAATTTTGAGGGGACACAAACTTCCAGTTCACAGCAGAAGGTACAGAAGCAGAATTCTTGCCCCTCCCCCTTTTAAGATATCTTAATATGTATTAATGGATCATTCAATATTTAGATATCTAGTTTGCATCTAACTGTATCTAACCTGGATATGAAATATTTGTACTATTATAGCCAATTAACCAGTAATGTTCTAGCGTAGGAAAGAAACCACAACAGGACTAAACAGTATACAAAGAAATTCCAACAAGTGGTGCCAATGAATCTAAACTCTTCTCATTCCTTCTGTGTCAATCAAGGACTAGGCAAAGCCTGTCTCAACTTTGTACATGAGAGGAGATATCTGAAAGAAACACATATTTCTGGGCATTTTAAAGAATTTAAATTTAGTTCAAGCAATTGGAAACTTGAGTGTAGAGAGGAGAATGATCCAAACAAGGTCTGCAATCAAAGCTGGGCCTTTGGTGGGGGGGAGTGCTCCCCAACTATAAGAGAGTAAATTTAATGCAGTATAAACAAATGAGTCACAATGTTTAGTTAGCATAGCATCGTTACAATGGGTTAAGCTTTATTTAGCATTTCAGTTGACAAAGTATGTTGGAGATGATACTCTCCAGACATGCTAAATGCTAGAAAAATTTTATTAGTGATATAACTTATGTGAATTGACTTAAAAATTTTTCTCATTTGTATATATGTTAAACATATTGCTGAGAAAATGTCAAATAAATATAATCACACTTCGTGTTTAGGAAACATTTCAACATGTGTAAGCTTGCCCCATACAGACACTTAATTTGAAATAGAAACGTTAAGACTGTCAAAGTTAATATACCCTTTAAAGGAGGATTTTAACTGTGGCATCTTTACAAGTGGTATAGACTAGTTAAAATGTCCTCTTTATTCTGTGAGAGAAAATGGCAGTTTTCACTTTTAATTTCTATTTAAGGCATTGGATTCCTCATGTGAAAGAAAGACTAATTTTGCCATGAACCAAGATCTCCCAGTGCAATGGTCCACTTTGTGATTTAATTTTCTTTTTTTTTTTTTTTTTTTTTTTTTTTGCGGTACGCGGGCCTCTCACTGTTGTGGCCTCTCCCGCTGCGGAGCACAGGCTCCGGATGCACAGGCTCAGCGGCCATGGCTCACGGGGCCCAGCCGCTCCGCGGCACGTGGGATATTCCCAGACCGGGGCACGAACCTGCGTCTCCTGCATCGGCAGGCGGACTCTCAACCACTGCGCCACCAGAGAAGCCCTGTGATTTAATTTTCAACTGGTTAACGAATTCCATCAGGTGCTAGTATTGCTGCTGATGTGGGTTGGGTGGACTTATGGGTAATGAAATCACAAGCCAAGCACTTATATTTTCAGAGCTATGGAAAATCTCCTCCACCACCTATGATGTCTGAAGCAGAGAGTATTCCCACTTTAATCACACAAACACTACGAATACATGCTAGAAAATTTCATCACCGTTGGACTGATCAGCTTCTGCAAGTTGCTCACGCAATAAACCTGATATTGGAAGAAGTTATTTTCCAGAATGCCCAAGTGCCATTTCTGCATTCGGGTAAGTCATCAAGGGTAAATATGTAGGTCCTATTATTGTAGACTCCTCAAAAAATGGTTGTATTGAGTAAAAATTGAATCATTATGTGCTCAGCCTATGGAAATGACAAATTGAGAATCGTGCATTTGATCAGTTTTTCTGCATGTTTTGCAAATCTGTAAAGTTATTAATCTGTTATGTCATTTGGTGCTCCTCAGAAAAGAATCTGTATATTCTTTAATTTAGTTCATAGAGAAATATAGTCTCTGCAAAGTGTTTGAATTTCCTTCCTTTGTCAGGCAGTGAGCAACAAATAATTCCATGGGTTCTGCTTGCTTATTTATTTGTTTTACCATATATATCAGAGAAATCAAGGGTGTAAGAGTGCTAGAACTCATCTCATTTAGCTGGTAAGATCAGACACTTACATGATATTGTGGGTAGATCAGCACACACAAAATCAAAGAACCTCGGTTTAAGTCTTGATTTTGCTGCTCCTAGCTTGAAATTTTCATTAAGTTACATATTCCTCTGAACCTTGATTTATCTCACCAGTAATCAATCGGCCTCTGTGTCTGTGGGTTCTACAGCTGTGAACTCAACCAACTGCGGATCCATGAAACTAAGAGTATATGGAAAATAACACTTTATTTTAAGTAAATTATTTGAATTCCAGGTGTGGCAGTGTTGACCTAGTTTCTACGACCTTTTCTCACATTCTCATAGAAACACTCTGCAAAATAAAGAAAAAGAATCCTGTGAACATTCACCTAACTACTCACTCATTCTAAAGTATCTGACTTACCTAAAAGGGAAAAAAAGCAAACTGAGCTCACAGTTTTTCTTGGCAACCCTGAATGTTAAGAATGATGGGACATCATCCAAAGAGAATTGGAGGAAGCAGGTGTGAATCAAGAATTTTATACCCCTCTTAGAGGAAAACATAGGCAGAACACTGTATGACATAAATCACAGCAAGATCGTTTTTGACCCCCCTCCTAGAGAAATGGAAATAAAAACAAAAATAAACAAATGGGACCTAATGAAACTTCAAAGCTTTTGCACAACAAGGGAAACCATAAACAAGACCAAAAGACAGCCCTCAGAATGGGAGAAAATATTTGCAAATGAAGCAACTGACAAAGGATTAATCTTCAAAATTTACAAGCTGCTCATGCAGCTCAATAACAAAAGAACAAACAATCCAATCCAAAAATGAGCAGAAGACCTAAATAGACATTTCTCCAAAGAAGATATACAGATTGTCAACAAACACATGAAAGAATGCTCAACATCATTAATCATTAGAGAAATGCAAATCAGAACTACAGTGAGGTATCATCTTACACCAGTCAGAATGGCCATCATCAAAAAATCTAGAAACAATAAATGCTGGAGAGGGTGTGGAGAAAAGGGAACACTCTTGCACTGTTGGTGGGAATATAAATTGATATAGTCACTATGGAGAACAATATGGAGGTTCCTTAAAAAACTACAAATAGAACTACCATACGACCCAGCAATCCCACTACTGGGCATATACCCTGAGAAAACCATAATTTAAAAAGAGTCATGTACCAAAATGTTCATTGCAGCTCTATTTACAATAGCCAGGACATGAAAGCAACCTAAGTGTCCATCATCGGATGAATGGATAAAGAAGATGTGGCATATATATACAATGGAATATTACTCAGCCATAAAAAGAAACAAAATTGAGTTATTTGTAGTGAGGTAGATGGACCTAGAGTCTGTCATACAGAGTGAAGTAAGTCAGAAAGAGAGAAACAAATACCATATGCTAACATATATATATGGAATGTAAGAAAAAATAAAAATAAAAAAAGGTCATGAAGAACCTAGGGGTAAAATGGAAATAAAGACACAGACCTACTAGAGAATGGACTTGAAGATATGGAGAGGGAGAAAGGTAAGCTGTGACAAAGTGAGAGAGTGGCATGGACATATATACTCTACGAAACGTAAAATAGATAGCTAGTGGGAAGCAGCCGCATAGCACAGGGAGATCAGCTTGGTGGTTTGTGACCACCTAGGGGGTGGGATAGGGAGGGTTGGAGGGAGGGAGACACAAGAGGGAAGAGATTTGGGAACATATGTATATGTATAACTGATTTACTTTGTTATAAAGCAGAAACTAACACACCATTGTAAACCAATTATACTCCAATAAAGATGTTAAAAAAAAAAAAGAATTTTATACCCATCAGCCTTTTGTCCAGGTGCAAACATGACCTGTAGAAACATCCAACAGCACCACAAGACTCTTCTGGAAGCAACCTCACTTCTCCACACTGCTTGCACCTAAGAGTCTGCAGATCTTCCCAATAGCTAGCCACATACTAAAACTAGTTCTCACTTTGTATGCCAATTTCCCAGTTAGCATCTTAGGTATTAGCATATGACTTATTTCCATTTTCCAAGTTTTACTCAGGTGAATCCACTTATAGGAGAGCATGTTAGAAGGGGGCTGAGTGGGCACTGCAAAAGGCAATCTGCAGTGTGAGGCATAGCCAGGCACAAGCAGTAAGAAGAAATCAAGGGAAGGAACATTAGTTTCAAAATAGATGTCAAAACAAAATTCAAGTGGCTAAAAAAGGGTCATTTATAGTGATTAACAAAACAAAGATAATAGTTAGAAATCATTAGTGTAGTTCACATAGCATCAAAATATAAAAATGAAAATACATTAGGATTACAAAGCCCATTGACAAAAACAAAAATTTTTCTAGAGACTTTCAAGGGAATCAAACAAAAATATGAGATTTGACTGATGCTATTATTTACTTAAAGAGTTAAAGAGATAAGCATGGTTGTACCATTTTACCCTCACTTTTTTCAAATATATATGTGTTATAAAAATTTTTTCATGTACTACTCCACAAATAAAATCTTAATAAGAAGTAATTCCATGAAGCACAAATTATATATACCAGACTGCATTAACACTAGAAATTAATAAAAATAGTTACCAACTTAGAAATTTTTAGGTGGCTTCTCCATTTAATAAATATTATTTTAAAGATAAATTAAACCTATAACTTTTATTTTTAGAATATTAGGGAAACCACTTCATTTAAAAATATTTATGCATAAATATCATGGATGAATTTACAAAAGAACTGATAATAGATTGACCTCATTTAAATGTTAACACTGAAGAATCATAACCCAGCAGCAAATCTAAAAACTTTGAGGTGGCAGATCAGAGCCTCCCAATTTTTCACTCTCTTCACAGTTTAGAGTTAAAAATCCACACCCTTTGCCATGCAACTTTGTAGTACTCTCACTAGGGTAAGTAAATTATATTCCCTTGCCGTATCGATGATGAGCTTGCTTTACAATTTTATTTTGCAGATGGAATGTTAGCAGAAGTGAAATGAACAATGCTACAACCTACTCCCAGTCCTGTACACAATAAATAGTTAAGCCACTGAGTACTGGGGTTGTTTGTTTTGCAGCATTATTGCAGCAACAGCTGATGAATACAACTTGACCAAAAGTTTGTAGGAAAATGGTAAGGAGGTCTTTAAATGTGTTTGCATGGTTTGGCTTTGTCTTTTGCATTCCTCTCATCTCCCATGAGAAGAAGTTCTGTGTAGCCACTGGTCCAAGGAGGATGCAGAGACAAATGGAGCTGATCTTGAAGATCAGCTTGCAGCCTGGAACAAGTTCAGCCAACCACAGCTGAACCCAGCAGAGAGACAGCCTGCCTAAAGAACTGTACACAGGAAATAAATGCTTTCTATGAGCAACTGAGTGTTGACCTTGTCTAGAGGGATAAATATAGTTGATCAGAGGTTTCTGGGAAATATCACAAGAGTGAATAACTTTAATATTTATACAGTTGATTTTATAAATCATTGAAAAAATTCATATTCTTCAATGGAAAATGGGTAAAAAACACAGACAATTAACAAAGAAGAAAATTTGAAAGCCAATAAAAAATTCTTATATAGGGCTTCCCTATATATATTCTTATATAGGGCGCAGTGGTTGAGAGTCCGCCTGCCAATGCAGGGGACACGGGCTCGTG
>NW_006778358.1:886363-889381 GCF_000442215.2 Lipotes vexillifer | reverse complement strand
CAAAAAAAAAAAAAAAAAAAAAAAAAAAAAAAACTTATGTAAAATTTAAAAATAAAATGCTATCAAAATGCGAGTTTCACTTTTACATATCAAATAATCTAAAATTCAAAATGCTTAGTACTAATAAGGATGGTATTTGCAACATTCTACAAGTGGGAGGTTAAATTGGCTCAGAAATTTTAGTCTGTGTTGAGTCTATAACAAGTTCATAAACTTTAATCAAATAATTTATTCTCCAGGGATCTTTTCTAAAGAAATGACAGAAATATATGCTAGTTTTAAATAAGGTATACATGGTAATATTTTATACACTTTTCTGACTAAAAGGATAATCTAAATGTTTTGCCATAGGAAATGCTTAAATGAGTTTGACACACATGTAAACAGATACCAAGTTTGAAATAGAAATGGTATTTTCAAAGAATTTTTCATTACATAAACCCATTTATAATATTGATTTGAAAAGCAAAATACAGAATATTTTGTAATAGAAGAAAAAAGAAAATTCTAGTGAAAATGCCCTAAGATATTACCAATAGCTATTCACTTCCTCTACTCCAGTAGTCTCTCCTATGCTTTGTAATTTGGTTTCTGAACCCAATTTGCTACATAGCTGTTTTCTTAAAGGACATTAATAACCTACTTTTCTGATACTAAAGATGTCATTATCTGAGTTCTTAATCTTTCTGAGCCCTTCAAAAGTCTTTAAAACTTTAACCTTCAACAACGTCTTCAACTATCTCCAAGTTGCTGTTTTCTTCTGTAAGTGCTGCCTTTGGGTCTCTTGCCCCTCCAACTCCTGTTGCTCTGTCCCCTTGGTGGGCTTTCCCACCTCTGCTGAGATGAAGTGTTCCCACAAGTTTTGGTCCCTAGCCCCTTTCTCTTTCAACGTGTAAATTTCCTCCTAGAATATTAGTCATTTCTAGCCTTCTGAGAGACACCATTATTTGATTGAAGTCTCACTGTACTTAAACTTTAATATGCCCATTTCAGGGTTTATTATTTTGTGATCAGGACTGAAGCAGTCCTGGTCTGTATGGACTAATCCTGTGGTGGCCTCTGGATGGACTTCCTCTTCATTCTCTGAGCTACTTTCTAATCCTTGGTACCCATCGACTTCGTGAGAATACCATGTCATAATATATTTTTATTCAAAAATATTTAATCTCCTTTTCACATTCATATGCAAAGTGTACTTACCTCTACCATTGATGTTGGGCTTGCCCATGTGAGTTTTGCTTTGATCTAATATAGAATGTGCTTCCCTGAGCCATGGCTTGGGATTTAACCATGTGTCTTGCTTTCAGTCAAACGAAGTTAGCAGCTGTGATAGTAGCAGAGGCTTGACCTGTACTCATATGTTTGGACTTGTCATCTTACATTTATGCCATCAGTGTGAAAACTTGCCCCACGTAGCTACAGCCCAATTATAGACTCCAGAAAAAACAAACGTGGAGCAGATCCGAGTCAGATCTACAGTGAGGAGTCAGGAAGGGTCAAATACACAGATTGAAGTAAACTCACACTGCTGATCTCAGTCTATTTCAGCTTTCCTGCAGCCAACTCACAGGCATGTGAACAAGAATAAGTGATTATTATTTTAAGCCATTAGGTTTTTTTTATCTTTAAAAAATTTGTTTTAATTTTTTAGTGAAATATAGTTGATGATTATATATTAATTGTGTACAATATAAGGATTCACAATTGTAAAGGTTATACTCCATTTATAGTTATTATAAAATATTGGCTATATTCCCTGTGTTGTACAATATTTCCTTGTAGCTTATTTTATACCTGATAGTTTGTACTTTTTAATCCCCTACCCCTGTGTTGCCCCTCCCTCCTTCCCTTTCCCCACTGGTAACCACTGGTTCATTCTCTAAATTTGTGAGTCTGCTTCTTTTTTGTTATACTCATGGGTTTATTGTTTTTAGATTCCACGTATAAATGATATCATGCAGTGTTTGTCTTTCTCTGTCTGACTTATTTCATTTAGCATAATGTCCTCCAAGTCCATCCATTTTGCTGCAAATGACAAAACATTCTTTTTTATGGCTGAGTGGTATTCCATTTTATATATTTACCATATCTTCTTTATCCAGCCATCTGTTGATGGACACTTAGCTTGCTTCTGTATCTTAAGCCATTGAGTTTGGGGATGGTTTGTCACACAGAATTATTGTGTCAATAGCTGACTGATACAAGTGGACCTATGTTTGAAGCCAGCTCCCTGAACTAGCACCCTTTTCTTGGAGTTTTATGGTGCTTTATCAGTTATGAATCTTTCATTGATGAAAGTCTTAGAGTAGAGATAGCTTTAAGCAAGACTTGATTCAGACCATGTCATCAGGTCCCAGTTTCTCTTGCTCCATCCCAGTTTAAGCTCTATTCTCAGGGTTTCTTTTTTTTTTTTTTTTTGCGGTGAGCGGGCCTCTCACTGTTGCGGCCTCTCCCGCTGCGGAGCACAGGCTCAGCGGCCATGGCTCACGGGCCCAGCCGTTCCGTGGCATGTGGGATCGTCCTGGACCGGGGCACAAACCCGTGTCCCCTGCATCAGCAGGCGGACTCTCAACCACTGCTCCACCAGGGAAGCCCTCAGGCTTTCTTTTTTTGTGTGGCAAACAGTTGCCTTCATTTATTAAAAGTTTAATAATTGAGCACATACTGTGTGGCAGTCAATTCTAGCTTCCAAATCTCATCCCAATATGAATAATCTTCTGTTTCTCTTTTAGGAACACAGACACAGTCATTTAAAAACCAATCATTTTAAAACCAATCATTTTACTTAGGGGGACACACTGTTTTGATTGATGCCACAGAAGTCACATTTCCACATCTGGAACCAAGAGTGGAGTCAATGGCACTTGAAGCGCATTAGCTGGGAGCATTGGTGTCCCCAAAGGGAAACTGAGGAACTGTTTCCAGAGGAAAAGGTCATGAGTGCTTGGTATTGTGCTGAAAGGCAAAACACAATAGATCTTCTCTATGCCAACTCATTAGCCTTCTTGTTTCCAGGCT
>NW_006778358.1:873297-886353 GCF_000442215.2 Lipotes vexillifer | reverse complement strand
CCCTACTTTAAATTGTCCCCCGCATGCACTCTGTCTTCATACAACACAGGGCTGGTGGTATCACACTTCTGCCCAAAACTTGTATGAGTCACAGTTGCAATCAGAATATGGGCCACGATCTAAAGGTTGAAGTTCAAAGCACTTGGTCATTTGTTTTCTACCTTCTTTTGCAGCCTTGTACCCCAGAACACACATGCAAACCTTCATTTCAGTGACACTGGTAATTCTTCCACTCCCCTAACACACCCTGAGATCCTCTTGGCCCCATGATCACATTTGACATGCCATGAATCTTTCAGGATGTCGACCAAATTTCACCCTTCAAATTGTACATCTACCATGGCTTGTATCACAGTCAGCCTCATGTTGTGTCAAACACATGTGTGTTCTCCAGATGGTTCATGGAATCTCTGGAGGATGTAGGTAAAAATTCATCTCTGTATCCCCCAGAGTAACTTACATAGTACTTTTCAAATAATCAATAAATGTTTGTTGAAATGTTGAATTGTGGAATTATCCAGCCCCAGGCTCAAGAGCAGAAGTTAGGATTGGCATAGAACTCAGGATTTTCAGCATATAATCTCTTTAGATCCCTACAGGCGGCTGAATCTTGACAAGCTGCTGGGCAGGAAAGGTGATTTAAATCACATATTTAGAGGAAGGTATAATTTAGCCCATATGTTGGGATAAAATAAGCAGACAGAAACTTCACACAAGTAAGAAAGGGGCCCAGAGTCAGGTATTGTACAAGGGCTCAAATAAAATTCTTTTAAAACATACTGTCTACCAACTGGGGAGTGTCCTAGGATTACTAAAGAAAGAGTTCCTGGACAGTTTGGAACTCAATTGATTGGTGGCTAGACCCTCAGAAAGGAATGCTGAAGGTTTTCTACATTGTAAGGAAGTTGTTATTTATACAAAGTTCTAACGGCTCAGAGGATACCTCTGAGTATATTGAAAGGGAAGAATGATATTAACCAGAAATCTTAATACTGAGTTGTACCTAAAATGCTTGTCTTTCATCTTATGCCATTTTCATGAACAATATACACCAAGAGCCATAACAATTAGCCTAGGGTGTTTAGAAAAGGAGAATATCATGATCATGAGATCACAAACACTTATACATACGGGAAAATATCACTTTTTGAAGTAGTAGAAAGAGCACTGAGCCTTGGGTTCTGATACATGGTCTCTAGCTGAGCTCAATAAATAACTAGTTCTGTGGCCCTGAAAGATTTCTTAATGCTCTGAGCCTTAAAACATATCACATAGAGCAAATCTCATGTAGCCATCGTCAGAAAGTTCTGCTACACTTTGCTAGTCAACTATTGACTGATATTTCTCAGTCCATTTCCAATTTTATAATTTATTGTTGCAGTTTAGCGAGTCAATAGTCAAATTTCAAGATGCCCATCACTCATTGTCAATGTAATAAAAAAGTGTTAAATTTTTATCAAGTGGTTTTATGACTTCCTAAAATTCTTGAGATGATTTTTAAGTTATTTAGAAGTTTTGTTTCCATTTCTAATGTGCAAATATGAGAGTCTTTATAAGTGATAACTATACACCATTTTATTTTTTTGGCAATAAAAGCACAACACAAATGACATTTTTCCAAATACCTATTTTCAAAATGACTTCCTCACCGATCAAAGTAGCTGCTTATGGAGGTTGGATAAACAATAGAGTTTGTGCTTGTGTCAGTCTCAGAGATTTCCCCAGGACTCCTTAATCCCCACTGAATTTAGGGAGCCTAGTTTGAAGACAGCCATTCTTGTTGCCCTTTTGGGCCTACAGAAAATATTAGCCACACTGCTTTTCAAGGCTTCCAACAGAAATATATTTCTCACAGCCTTATTAAAGAGAATATCCTCAGGGGACATATTTTGGAGATCAATGAACAGACCTTATGTTATAAATCCACTCGGTACTCCATATCTTCAACGTAAAGGTTACACTTAGCAAATTGTCCAGTGGGTCCCTGAGTCCATTCTATGGTTATTTCCTCAGTTCTAGAATGCCAAATTGGAATATGCACAGTCAACAACTGACAGAATCTCCATTTGGGTTCCTTGATCCCTGAAGTGATGACTATTATGGTAGGAAAGGTCAAAGGGTAGTGTCTGGAACTGGCTCTACCTAATTCAACAATAAACTAGAAGAAGTAATACATTTCTGGAAGCATTGCAGAGATTTGTGCCACTATCAATGATGGGAAAAATTCAACTGTGGTGATTATTACCATAGTTCCACTCAACTCACCTATTTGGCTTGTTCAGAAATTATCTGGACCTTGGAGGATGATAGTGGATTATTGTAAACTAAACCAGGTATTGACTCTAACTGCAGCTTTGTTCCTGTTCCAATTTTACTCAGGGTTTTACTCAGATCAGGTTTTCTCAAACTTGGCATTGACATTCTGGACCAGATAATCCTGTGTTGTGAGAGCCTGTTCTATGCACTGTAGGATATTTAGCAGCACCCCTAGCCTTTACTCACTAGATGCCAGTATCACCCCCCACTCCAGTTGTGACAACCAAAACTGTTTCCAGATTTTGCCAATGTCTCCTGGGAGTCAAACCTCGCCTTACCCACTCTATTGATAACCACTGTTCTAGAGCAAGTCAAACATCTCTTGGCAACTGATATGCAGTTATTGATCTGGCAAATGTTCTTCTCTCTACCTCTTAGTAAAGACCATCAGAAGCAGTTTTCCTTCACCTGACACAGACAGCAATACACTTCCACTGACTGCCCAAGCTCCAGCCTCATCAACCCTCCAGCCCTATGTTGGAATCTAATCCATGGAGAGCTAAATCACCTCTCTATTCCACAGGACTTCATGCTGATCCATTACATGGATGATACCATACTGGTTGGACCTGAGAGCAGGAAGTAAAAACTGCTCTTGGTAAAATACATGTTTGCCTGAGGATGGGGAAAAGTTTCATAAAATTACAATGATTTGCCACCTCAGTGGAATTTCTAGGAATCTTATAGTCTGAGTAATATCAAGATAAGTATTCCAGGGCCTCCCTGGTGGCGCAGTGGTTGGGAGTCCGCCTGCCGATGCAGGGGATACGGGTTCGTGCCCCGGTCCGGGAGGATCCCACATGCCGCAGAGCGGCTGGGCCCGTGGGCCATGGCCGCTGAGCTTGCGCGTCCGGCAACGGGAGGGGCCATGACAGTGGGGGGCCCACATATCGCAAAAAAAAAAAAAAAAAGATAAGTATTCCAGAGTGAATGACAAGTTGTTGCAACTGTCCCTTTCAATACTAAGAAGGATCAAGAGGACCTAGTGCGCCTAGTGGCCTCTTTGGATCCTTGAAGTAATATATACTTAATTTGGGTGTGTGCTCTGACACATTTATTGAGAACATCAGAAAGCTACAAAGTTTAGGGGGCGGAGTCAAGATGGTGATGTGGGAAGGTGCCAAGTTAGCTTCTCCCCACAACTAAGGCACCTGCCGGCCACTGGTGGGGTACCTTGACACCCAAGGAGATGGGAGGAACCCCCAAGTGAAAAGATATTCCATGCAAATGGAAATCAAAAGAAAGCTGGAGTAGAAATACTCGTATCCGATAAAATAGACTTTAAAATAAAGACTGTTACAAGAGATAAGGAGGGACACTACATAATGATCAAAGGATAAAAGGATCAATCCAAGAAGAAGATATAACAATTATAACTATTTATGCATCCAACAGAGGAGCACCTCAATACATAAGGCAAATGCTAACAACCATGAAAGGAGAAATTGACAATAACACAATAATAGTAGGGGACTTTAACACACCACTTACACCAAGGGAGAGATCATCCAAACAGAAAATAAATAAGGAAACACAAGCTTTAAATGACACAATAGACCAGATAGACTTAATTGATATTTATAGAACATTCCACCCAAAAGTGGCAGAATACATTTTCTTCTCAAGTGCACACAGAACATTCTCCAGGATAGATTACATCTTGGGTCACAAATCAAGCCTCGGAAAATTTAAGAAAATTGAAATCATATCAAGCATCTTTTCTGACCACAACGTTATGAGATTGGAATTACAGGACAAAAACTGTAAAAAACCACATATACATGGAGGCTAGACAGTGCACTACTAAATAACCAAGAGATCACTGAAGAAATCAAAGCAGAAATTAAAAAATACGTGGAAACAAATAACAATAAAAACACAACGACCCAAAACCTATGGGATGCAGCAAAAGCAGTTCTAAGAGTGAAGGTTATAGCAATTCAATCTCACCTCAAGACACAAGAAAAACCTCAAATAAACAATCTAACCCTACACTTAAAACAACTAGAGAAAGAAGAACAAAGAAAACCCAAAGTCAATAGAAGGAAAGAAACCATAAAAATCAGAGCAGAAATAAATGAAATAGAAATGAAGAAAACAATAGCAAAGATCAAAAAAACTAAAAGCTGGTTCTTTGAGAAGATAAAAAAAATTGATAAACCATTAGCCAGACTCATCAAGAAAAAGAGGGAGAGGACTCAAATCATGACAGTTAGAAATGAAAAAGGAGCAGTTACAACTGACGCTGCAGAAATACAAAGCATCCTAAAAGACTACTACAGGCAACTCTATGCCAATAAAATGGACAACCTGGAAGAAATGGACAAATTCTTAGAAAGGTGTAACCTTCCAAGACTGAGCCAGGAAGAAATAGAAAATACGAAAAGACAAATCACAAGTAATGAAATTGAAGCTGTAATTAAAAATCTTCCAACACACAAAAGTCCAGGACCAGATGGCTTCACAGGTGAATTCTATCAAACATTTAGAGAAGAGCTAACACCGATCCTTTTCAAACTCTTCCAAAAAATTACAGGAGAAACAGTCCCAAATTCATTCTACAAAGCCCATCACCCTGATACCAAAAACAGACAAAGATGTCACAAAAAAAGAAAATTATAGACCAATATCACTGATGAAAATAGATGCAAAAATCCTGAACAAAATACTAGCAAACAGAATCCAACAACACATTATAAGGATCATACACCATGATCAAGTGGAATTTATCCTGGGGATGCAAGGATTCTTCAATATATGCAAGCCAGTCAATGTGATACACCACATTAACAAATTAAGGAATAAAAACCATATGATCATCTCAATAGATGCAGAAAAAGCTTCTGACAATTTCAACACCGATTTATGATAAAAACTCTCCAGAAAATGGGTATAGAGGGGTATAGAGGGTACCTCCCTCAACATAATAAAAGCCATATATGACAAACCCACAAGCATCATACTCAATGGTGAAAAACTGAAAGAATTTCCACTAAGATCAGGAACAAGACAAGGATGTCCATGCTCACTACTCTTATTCAACATAGTTTTGGAAGTCCTAGCCATGGCAATCAGAGAAGAAAAAGAAATAAAAGAATACAAATTGGAAGAGAGGAAGTAAACTGTCACTGCTTGCAGATGACATGATAGTATACACAGAATATCCTAAAGATGCCACCAGAAAACTACTAGAACTAATCAATGAATTTGGTATGGTTGCAAGATACAAAATTAATGCATAGAAATCTCTGGCATTCCTATAAACTAACAACAAAAAATCAGAAAGAGAAATTAAGGAAATAATCCCATTTACCATCGCAACAAAAATAATAAAATACCTAGGAATAAACCTGCTTAAGGAGGCAAAAGACTTGTCAAAGATGACATAAACAGATGGAGAAATATACCATATTCTTGGGTTGGAAGAATCAATATTGTGCAAATGACTATACTACCCGAAGCAATCTACAGATTCAATGCAATCCCTATCAAACTACTAATGGCATTCTTCACAGAATTAGAAGAAAAAATTTTATAAGTCATATGAAAACACAAAAGAACCATAGCAGTTTTGAGAAAGAAATAGCCAAAGCAATCTTGGGAAAGAAAAACAGAGTTGGAGGAATCAGGCTCTCTGACTTCAAACTATACCACAAAGCTACAGTAATCAAGACAGTATGGTACTGGTACAAAAACAGAAATATAGATCAATGGAACAGGATAGAAAGCACAGAGATAAATCCACATACATATGGTCACCTAATTTATGACAAAGGAGGCAAGAACATACAATGGGGAAAAGACAGCCTCTTTAATAAGTGGTGCTGGGAAAACTGGACAGCTATGTGTAAAAGAATGAAATTAGAACACTCCCTAACACCATATACAAATATAATCTCCAAATGGATAAAAGACCTAAAAGTAAAACCAAACACTATAAAACTCTTAGAGGAAAACATAAGAAAAACACTCTTTGACATAAACCACGGCAAGATCTTTTTTGACCTACCTCCTAGAGTAATGGAAATAAAAGAAAAAAAGGAACAAATGGGACTTAATTAAACTTAAAAGATTTTTCACAGCAAAGGAAACCATAAACAAGAAGAAAAGACAACCCTCAGAATGGGAGAAAATATTTGCAAATGAAGCAATAGACAAAGGATTAATTTCCAAAATATACAAACAGCTCACGGAGCTCAACATCAAAAAAACAATCAATCCAATTAAAAAATGGGCCGAAGACCTAAATAGACATTTTACCAAGGAAGACATACAAATGGCCAAGAGGCACATGAAAAGATGTTCAACATCACTAATTATTACAGAAATGCCAATCAAAACTACAATGAGGTATCACCTCACACTGGTCAGAATGGCCATCATCAAAAAATCTAGAAACAATAAATGCTGGAAAGGATGTGGTGAAAAGGGAACCTTCCTGCACTGTGGTAATGTAAATTGATAGAACCACTATGGAAAACAGTACGGAGGTTCCTTAGAAAACTAAAAATAGAACTACCATATGACCCAGCAATCCCACTACTGGGCATATACCCTGAGAAAACCATAATTCAAAAAGAGACATGTACCACAATGTTCATTGCAGCTCTATTTACAATAGCCAGGAAATGGAAGCAACCTAAATGTCCACTGACAGATGAATGGATAAAGAAGATGTGGCACATATATACAGTGGAATATTACTGTCTTAAAAAGAAATGAAATTGAGTTATCTGTAGTGAGGTGGATGGACCTAGAGTCTGTTATACAAAGTGAAGTAAGTCAGAAAGAGAAAAACGAATACCGTAAGTTAACACATATATATGGAATCAAAAAAAAAAAAAAGGTACTGATGAACCTAGTTGCAGGGCAGGAATAAAGATGTAGACATAGATAATGGACTTGAGAACACGGGATGGGAGGGGGAAGCTAGGGCAAAGTGAGAGTAGCATTGACATACATACACTACCAAATGTAAAATACCTAGTGGGAAGAAGCATCATAGCACAGGGAGATCAGCTCGGTGCTTTGCGATGACCTAGAGGGCTGGAATAGGGAGGATGGGAGGGAGGCTCAAGAAGGAGGGGATATGGGGACATACGTATGCATATGGCTGATTTACTTCAGTGTACAACAGAAACTAACACAGTATTGTGAAGAAATTATACTCCAATATAAATCTGTTTTAAAAAAATAAAGTATTTTCTTATACTCCTAAAAAAGAAACAAAGCTACAAAGTTTAAGTAGGATCAAAATAAAAGAATGCCATAATATGTCCAGGTCACCATGAAAGCTTTTCTGTCATTATGTCTATAACTCATAGTGATGTTATATGGAACATTCTTGAAAAGATATTCCAGAAGAAAGGCAGTCAAGTGTCTCTGACAGCAAGGTAAGCAGAAATGTGAGAGAGCTGTCTCCCAACACTGTCAGGTAAAATATAAAGTCATGTGTCCCTCTAAGGCAAAGTTCAGGCAGGTTTGCTTGCAGCCTGTTGTAAAATATTTGGGTTCCCTAAACTTGGGGTTCCTCAGCCTTGACACAAATTCAGTACATGTGTAGCATCTAACTATGCTGCTTCATGATGTCCCAGTGGGATGGACATGGGGCCAAGAACTATTGATGCAGACATGAAACTCATGCTGCTTGCTGGGCCATGGTAATAAACGTTTTTGTCTTTGACTCAGGGATCTCATGTCTTCTGCCAGCACCCATGAAACCATGGCAGGCTAATTTCTTAGCACACAAGTACAGAATAATCTCAGGCTCTTCATATTCCTGCAAGTTTTTGGAGATGAGGATGGGATGCTGATAGAGAAATGGCTTGCTGGAAGAGAAAGGATGAGAGCCTTGTAGGCCTGGTTAGGGAATCTTAGACTTCCTATGATCCAGTAGCAAACGTTCTCAACCAAGTGATTGGAGGGGTGTAGAATAAGGGTCCTCCATTAGACTACCTGTTGATGAATGTTTAGAGGCTGAACACTAGAGTTAAAACAAGTCTTTTGAATGAGGCTCTGGGTTTTGCTTGCTTCCCTTTGAGTAGAGAAGGAAGGGGCATTTATCATGACAATTGGGCAAGAAGTCCTTAGACTCCAGACAAAAGGCAATATGACTACGGCTGCTGAGTCAAGGAGCCTCCAGAGTAGAAATATTGGTGTTATTAATGAGAATAAATAGCTCTTGGTGTATCAGAAACATTAGAAGTTCATCTGGTTGAGCCACAGCAGCCCCCGACAAGGCGGAAAGTAAATCTGCCTTCTTTACTGTCATGGAGCTCTGGCTCCTTCTGTGCCCATGATGTCTCCTTCTCCATCTATACAATCTCAAATGCTTTAAGAGAAAGATGATCAGAGGTGAGGCTGAGGGCTCTTGGTTTCCAAACTGGACTGAAGGCCATATGCAACCATCTGGGAACACAGGAAAACTCTGGGAGGGGAAAGGACGCTGTGGATGAGGCCTCTTGGGCTAAACCAATGAACTGTTGCAGTTGCCTCTACATCCGAATGTATAACAGCAACTGCTGTATTGATGTGTCCCATAAGTGCCATAAGGGGTTCTCTCAATCAGAAGAGTCACATGTAGAGAAATACTAGTGGCACAAAATCCATTGCCTCTTGCCACCAGTGAAAGGTCAGGATTTAGAGTGAATGCCTCTAACCTCTGATGTTGGTTGGCAAGTAAGAAGCCTCAGCTGAAACAACCCTAGCTCTGAGGTTATTACACACCCCAACTATCTGGGGTGGCTGATAAACCCTAATAAAATCCAAGGTCCTGCTTGCCAAGTTGTTCCTTAGAACTTGAAGACAATTTCACAATGCTCAATCCCTATGGCAGTTAAGGAAGTACTCCTCTCTCTTCAATCTCTGCAGCATCAAAAAGAGTCCTAGCACATTACTGGATTATTTAGGTATTGGATAATATGTGTCTTACCTGCTTAGTCTTTTATATCTTCCAATCCCCAAATCAGCATGCCTTTGAGTGGTAGCCAAATCAACAGACTGCAGAGGAAGTCATCCAGCAAGCTGTGGCATGCTCTTTACCTTTGCAGTCGCACAACCCTAATGATCCCTTTAAGCTACAAGTCTGTGTGACTGATGATATTACCACCTAGTAAAGGGAGAGAGCCTGAACTCAGAGGTACCTCTTGGGATTTGGACTCATCGCCTTTTTGACTTGGCCTCCATACACCCATTCTGAAAAGCAGTTATTGGCTTCTCCTAGCCTCTCATTGAAACCAAATGCTTGGGCTTCCCTGGTGGCGCAGTGGTTGAGAGTCTGCCTGCCACAGCAGGGGACACGGGTTCGTGCCCCAGTCCGGGAAGATCCCACATGCCGTGGAGCAGCTGGGCCCGTGAGCCATGGCCACTGAGCCTGCGCGTCCGGAGCCTGTGCTCCACAACTGGAGAGGCCACAACAGTGAGAGGCCTGCGTACCGCAAAAAAAAAAATCCAAATGCTTGACCCACGGAGACCTTGTGACCCACAAACCTAATATTCCCACTTAGGGGTGGGGTAACTTGGACTTAATGGCTAATCAGGTGAGAAGGGCCCAATAAGTCTCAACTTTCAAATGGAAATGTCATGTTCAAGAACATAGTTGGCCTGTCCCAGCAGCATGACTTTACATGAAACTGGGGCAGAATTTAGGTGCAACCTCAGAACCTTCACTGTCATTGACAGACAATAAACAAACATGCCCTCTGATCTGGATGGAGACACTATCTTTCAAGGTTGTTTACTATGCAAACATCCTTTAATAGATACTCTAGAACAAAGGCCATCAATGCCTCTGTTCACAAGAGTTACAGAAAGGCAAAAGATCCATAGAAAATTATCTCCCAACAGTATACTAACACTGGCTGAATGTAGATGGTTGCAGCATTTCACTTGAAGGACGTTGATGATGGAAAACCCTCCTGGTGAGCATAACTTTGAGCAGTGTGCATGGTTGTTCAGTTTGCCTGGAAGGAGAAGCCAGAGATTCAGGTCTACATTGGTTTATGGGTAGTGGTTAATATAGTTTGGCTAGATGGTTTAGGACTTAGAAGGAAGATGATTAGGAAAGGGGTGATAGGGAAGAATGAGGAATAGGTATTTAGATAGGTTTTTCTGAATGGGCACAGATTTCAAACATATGTAGGTTCCATGAATGCTCAACAAAGAGCAGAGTAAGATCATAAAAACTGGGTAAACAAAATCACTTGTTCTGTAACTATCAATCAACCTCTTTGCCAGGGATCCTCTGTCTTTGCCCAGTAGTTGTAATGTGTCCAAGGCAGCATGATGAAAGTTACGCATGGGATCAAAAGGCTGTATTTCCAAAGCTGATCTTACTCTGGACACTGCTGAGTACACCACTTGCCAACAGCAAAGATGACACTAAGCCACTGGTGGCACCACTTTCCCGGGGCATCGGTCAGACACTTAATGGCAGGTTGATTCCATTGGACTGATTCCATCATGAAAAAGACAGGGCTTAGCTCTCACTGGAATAGACATTTATTCTGAATAGGAATTTTTGCCTTCTTTATTTGTAATGCTTTTGCCCAAACCACCAATGAAGCCTTATTCACTCTTATGATAATCTTTACAGTGTTGACTATGATCAAGGAACTCATTTTACAACAGATGAAAAGTAGCAATGAGCTCAGGAGTGTGGAATTCCTACCATAATGACTACAGTTTCATATATCTACTGGTTATTCACGTATGTTCTTTAGTAAAGTGTCTTTTAAAATCTTTGCCCACTTTTTAATAGGTTGATCATCTTTTCTTCTTTCTTTATTTTTTTTTTGGCTGCACCATGAGGTCTGTGAGATCTTAGTTCCCCCACCAGGGACCAGGGATTGAACATGGGCCACGCCAGTGAAAACGCCAAGTCCTAACCACTGGACTACCAGGGAATTCCCAGTTGATCATCTTTTAATTATTGATTTATAGGAGTTCTTGTGTAGGTACAAGATCTTTATAAAATATATGTGTTGTGAGTGTTTTTCCCAGTCTTAAAAATATATATTTTTATGCATGTGAAGGCAATCTGACTGTGACATCTGTCACGCCATTGATAGGGTTGATTTGGCTGATCTGACTGGCTAGGTGGGGGTCCCCTGTCTCCCTCTCCACTCCATATGTATCCTTCCTGAAGATTCATGCTCGGTCCAAGAGGACGATCTTCTCTGATGGAGGAGGACCATTCTCCAGTCATGGGTATAGAAGTATCCATGCTCCTCTGCTCAAACCTCCAAACAAGTTCTCAAAGTCCATTTGTAGGAGAACGTAGGATAGTCAAGCTTCCAACACTCCAGATACTTCCAGATGATGTGTTGCATAGGCAGTCTGCCTTTCTTTAAAAAAAAAAAGAAAAGAAAAGAAAACTTACAAATGAGATTTCTGCTCATTTCCACAGAGGCTAGATTAAAAATACAGATGAAGTGCTCTCTGATATAATATACCTAATCAGACACTGACATAAAAGTTATTTAGATAATAATAGTTAAACTAACCTTTGAAACGGTGGTACCTTTGAACCCTGAAACATGCTCTATGTAATTTCCATATGTGCTACATGAAACAATGTCATGGTAAACTTCCTAGGGAATTATCATATTAATCAAACCATTGCTAAATAATTACTATAACAGCATATGAAACAATAATCAGTATTATTCCAAAAATATTTTAGGGATTTCCCTGGTGGTCCAGTGGGTAAGACTCCACACTCTCAATGCAGTGGGCCCCAGTTTAATCCCTGGTCCGGGGAACTAGACCCCGCATGCATGCCTCAACTAAGAAGTCTGCATGCCACAACTAAAAGATCCTGCATGCCACAACTAAGAGTCAGCATGCTGCAACAAGAAAGAAGGAAAGAAAGAAAGGAAGGAAGGAAGGAAGGAAGGAAGGAAGGAAGGAAGGAACCCAAAAATGGGCAGAAGACCTAAATAGACATTTCTCCAAAGAAGACATACAGATTGCCAACAAACAGATGAAAGAATGCTCAACATCACTAATCATTAGAGAAATGCAAATTAAAACTTCAATGAGGTATCACCTCACACTGGTCAGAATGGCCATCAGCAAAAAATCTACAAACAATAAAAGCTGGAGAGGGTGTGGAGAAAAGGGAACCCTCTTGTACTGTTGGGGGGAATGTAAATTGATACAGCCATTCTGGAGAACAGTATGGAGGTTCCTTAAAAAACAAAAAATAGAACTACCACATGACCCAGCAATCCCACTACTGGGCATATACCCTGAGAAAACCATAATTCAAAAACAGTCATGTACCACAATGTTCACTGCAGCTATATTTACAATAGCCAGGACATGGAAGCAATCTAAGTGTCCATCAACAGATGAATGGATAAAGAAGATGTGGCACATATACAGAATGAAATATTACTCATCCATAAAAAGAAACGAAAGTGAGTTATTTGTAGTGAGGTGGATGGACCTAGAGTCTGTCATACAGAGTGACGTAAGTCAGAAAGAGAAAAACAAATATCGTATGCTAACACATATATATGGAATCTAAAAAAAAAAGGTTCTGAAAAACTTACGGGAAGAACAGGAATAAAGACGCAGACGTAGAGAATGGACTTGAGGACATGCAGAGGGGGAGGGGTAAGCTGGGACGAAGTGAGAGAGTAGCATGGACATATATACACTACCAAATGTAAAATAGAAATCTTGTGATAAATAGACAAAATGGCCACGTATTTTATAGCTCCAGCCAGGAAGAGG
>NW_006778358.1:870473-873287 GCF_000442215.2 Lipotes vexillifer | reverse complement strand
TTCCCTCACCCTTAAATCTGGGTTATACCAGTAACTGGCTCTGGCCAGTAAAATGCAGCAGAAGTGAGATTGCACAAGGACCAAGCCAAGGCCTCAGGAGGCTTCCCATCTTCTCTTCTGGAGCCTGAGAAGAAGCTCCAGTATCGGGAGAAGCTGGGGCCAGCCTTCTGGTTGATGAGAGACTCACGTGGCCCATCACTCCTCCTACTAAGAACCACCAATGCCAAGTGCCAGACAGCTTAGCGAAGCCAGCTCAGACCATCCAGCCACCAGCTAACCAGCCAGCTGACGACATACATGTGTAGTGACTTCCCAGCAGAAGTCAGCCAAGCCAGCCCAGGTCAGAAGAATCACTCAGCTGATACACAGAGTCATGGACTACATAAATGATGTAAGCCGTTAGGCTGTGAGGTAGTTTATTCTACCAGAGGAGCTAACTGACACGGGGCTCTTTTTAAAACCAAACAAACAGGCAAAAAAAACCTGGTGAATTGTAGAAGCTGGGAACCAGAGGCTGCAGACCCACAAACATCGCAAAGTTGGGCAAACAGAAGAGACTGATAACCTCATTCTACACTCTAGGGCTTTGTTAAAAATATTTCTTGAGGTGGCTTATTTACTCTGGTAAAGGTTATGATAGGTTTTTCTGTGTGTGTGTGTGTGTGTGTGTGTGTGTGTGTGTGGTTTTCAAGAAATACCAAACAGCAAAATGGCACATTATAAAACTAAAGAAGATGTCTACCCAGGTAGTGAACAGGGTATAAAGCCCAACATTAGAGAAACAATGAAATGTCCCTTGTTAATCAAATCACAGTGATGTTTACCTGCCTTGAACTTAATACTTAAAGATAGGTCGTAAATAGCCACTCCTCCAAGGCAAGAGAAGACTGAATCAGGAAAGCATTAAAGACGGTTGTTTCACTTATTTTTATTACCTATGTGTATCCAAGAAGAAGAATACAATTTTTTTATACTGAATTTTTTTCTGTACGTTTTGAGAATTTGGAAAGAACTTTATTAAAGGAAATAAAAATATCTGGAGTGTAAAGGCTTTGCTGGTTTGAGTGTTGTTTTGCTCACTTGCTATATGACCTTCAACTCGGCTCTTCTTGTCCTCACCTGTAAATTGAGGATCATGTTATCTATTCACAGGATTATATGAGGATTGAATTAAACAATGTATGTTAAAGGGGCTGGCACATTGTAAATATTTAATGAGTATTTACTACAACCCTGTAAATTTAAAAATCTTAAAACTTGTTCTAGAATACCTCTGGACCAAGAAAAAATAAGGGCGAATAAATGCCACAGCATTACAAAATTAATGATTATAAATGAAAGAAACCCAAACGTTGAATTCAAATTAAAAAGTTTTCGCTAATAGTGTTCCATTGTAATTCCCCAAAGTTGACAATTTTGCAAAATTCTTTGTTCCACAGTAATAATTATACATTTTTAAACTACTGTCCTTTAGATATAATGCAATTACATAGCATTTGATATTTTCCAAGGGGCTGTCATATCCTATATATTCTTTGACTGTGTCTTCAACACTTCGGTATAGGTAGGGCAGATCTTATTAACTCCATATTATTAAGGGGGAAACTGAGACCCTATTAAATTAAATGACTGACTTTAAGTACTCTTCCTGATTCCATGCTGTATGGCCAATATCTATTTACAAATCAGCTGGCAGCTGTTTGCTGTTGTGGATACGAATGCCATGTTTTCTTAATTATTTTAAGTTTGTGTTCACCGGGCACTTTTCTGCTTATTTTGGAGAGTAGAACTTGCTTTGTTAAGGTTTTCTTTAGACACAACACAGAGATGACAGGTTTTGAGTTTGGACTCAAAATGGAAATTTTGGGTGCGTAAAATTCATTTACTCTTGGCAAAACACAGCTTCCTGTTATCTGACCTTTTCTTTAGAGAGGATTTTTCTTTTTAAAGGAAAGTGGTTTTAAACACTTATTTAAAACAAAACAAAACAAACAAACAAACAAAAAACCCTTCTTGGACATTAGATAACTATGAAATAAACCAAATTTTAATGACTGAAGTGTAAATGAATCAAAAACATATGGATAAAATTTTCTTTAAAACACACATGGGTTTAAAAACAAAATAAAGTTGCTCAGGGCCAAATACATCTGGAATTTTATTGAACCCCAAACATTTGGAAAGCAGTTTGTGACCTTCAACAGACTGTTACCATAGCTCAACTCTAAACTCCTTTTTGCATGTATCCAGTGGAACCTAAGTCAAGGGTGAGTGGCTAACAAGGGGAGGTTGTACTAAAATGATGACCACGGGGGGCGGTGGAAAGATGGCGGAGGAGTAAGACGCGGAGATCACCTTCCTCCCCACAAATACACCAGAAATACATCTACACGTGGAACAACTCCTACAGAACACCCACTGAACGCTGGCAGAAGACCTCAGACCTCCCAAAAGGCAAGAAACTCCCCACGTACCTGGGTAGGGCAAAAGAAAAAAAATAAAAAACAGAGACAAAAGAATAGGGACGGCACCTGCACCGGCGGGAGGGAGCTGTGAAGGAGGAAAGGTGTCCACACACTAGGAAGCCCCTTCGCGGGCAGAGACTGCGGGAGGCGGAGCGGGGAGCTTCAGAACCGGGGAGAGCGCAGCAACAGGGGTGCGGAGGGCAAAGCGGAGAGATTCCCGCACAGAGGATCGGTGCCGACCGGCGCCCACCAGCCCCAGAGGCTTGTGTGCTCGCCCGCCGGGGCGGGCGGGGCTGCGAGCTGAGGCTCGGGTTTCGGTCGGAGCTCAGGGAGAGGACTGGGGTTGGCG
>NW_006778358.1:804168-870042 GCF_000442215.2 Lipotes vexillifer | reverse complement strand
AGCACAGGTCACTGCCCCCACCCCTCTTCCGGGGAGCCTGTGCAGCCCGCCACTGCCAGGTTCCCGGGATCCAGGGACAATTTCTCAGGGAGAACACACGGCGGGCCTCAGGCTGGGGCAACGTCACGCCGACTTCTGCCGCCGCAGGACCGCTCCGCACTCCGTGCCCCTCCCTGCCCCCGGCCTGAGAGCGCCAGAGCCCCCGAGTCAGCGGCTCCTTTAACGCCGTCCTGTCTGAGCAAAAAGCAGACGCCCTCCAGCGACCTACACGCAGAGGCAGGGCCAAGTCGAAAGCTGAGCCCCTGTGAGCTGTGAGAACAAAGAAGAAAAAGGGAAATCTCTCCCAGCAGCCTCAGAAACAGCGGATTAAAGCTACACAATCAATTTGATGTACCCTGCCTCTGTGGAATACATGAATAGACAGCGAATCATCCCAAATTGAGGAGGCGGACTTCTAGAGCAAGATCTATGATTTTTTCCCCTTTTCCTCTTTTTGTGAATGTGTATGTGTATGCTTCTGTGTGAGATCTTGTCTGTATAGGTTTGCTTCCACCATTTGTCCCAGCGTTCTATCCGACCATTTTTTTTTTTAATTTTTTTCTTAATAATTAATTTTAATTTAAAGAACTCTGTTATACTTTACCTTCTTTCTATCTTTCCTTCCTTCCTTCCCTTTTTGAGACAACGAATCGTCCCAAATTGAGGAGGTGGACTTGGAGAGCAAGTTTTATGATTTTTTCCACTTTACCTCTTTTTGTGAGGGTATATGTGTATGCTTCTATGTAAGATTTTGTCTCTATAACTTTGCTTCCACCATTTGTCCTAAGGTTCTATCCTTCCCTTTTTTTTTTCCTCTAAATAATTATTTTTTTAATTCAATAACTTTATTATACTTTATTTTATTTTACTGTATCTTCTTTCTTTCTGTATTTTTTCCTTCCTTCCCTCATTCCTTCCTTCCTTCCCTCCTCCCTCCCTCCCTCCTTTCTTTCCTTCTTGCCTTCTTCCTTTCTTTTCTTCTTTCTTTCTTTCTTCCTTCCCTCCTTCCTTCCTTCCCTCCTCTCTTTCTTTCTTTCTTTCTTTCTTTCCTATTTCCTCCTACTTATACTAATTCTCTCTACTTTCTCTCCCTTTTATTCTGAGCCGAGTGGATGAAAGGCTCTTGCTGCTCCAGCCAGGAGTCAGGACTCTGCCTCTGAGGTGGGAGAGCCAACTTCAGAACACTCGTCAAGAAGAGACCTCCCAGCCCCACATAATATCAAACGGCGAAAATCTCCCAGAGATCTCCATCTCAACACCAGCACCCAGCTTCGCTCAACGACCAGCAAGCTACAGTGCTGGACAACCTATGCCAACCATATAGCAAAACAGGAACACAACCCCACCCACTAGCAGAGAGGCTGCCTAAAATCATAATAAGTCCACAGACACCCCAAAACACACCACCAGACGTGGACCTGCCCACTAGAGAGACAAGATCTAGCCTCATACACCACAACACAGCCACTAGTCCCCTCCACCAGGAAGCCTACACAACGCACTGAACCAACCTTAGCCACTGGAGACAGACATCAAAAACAACGGGAGCTACGAACTTGCAGCCTGCAAAAAGGTGAACCCAATCACAGTAAGATAAGCAAAATGAGAAGACAGAAAAACACACAGCAGATGAAGGAGCAGGATAAAAACCCACCAGACCTAACAAATGAAGAGGAAATAGGCAGTCTACCTGAAAAAGAGTTCAGAATAATGATAGTAAAGATGATCCAAAATCTTGGAAATAGAATGGACAAAATGCAAGAAGCAGTTAACAAGGACCTAGAAGAAATAAAGATGAAACAGACAATGATGAACAACACAATAAATGAAATGAAAAATACTCTAGATGGGATCAATAGCAGAATAAATGAGGCAGAAGAACGGATAAGTGACCTGGAAGATAAAATAGTGGAAATAACTACTGCAGAGCAGAATAAAGAAAAAAGAATGAAAAGAACTGAGGACAGTCTCAGAGACCTCTGGGACAACATTAAACGCACCAACATTCGAATTATAGGGGTTCCAGAAGAAGAAGAGAAAAAGAAAGGGACTGAGAAAATATTTGAAGAGATTATAGTTGAAAACTTCCCTAATATGGGAAAGGAAATCGTTAATCAAGTCCAGGAAGCACAGAGAGTCCCATACAGGATAAATTCAAGGAGAAATACGCCAAGACACATATTAATCAAACTGTCAAAAACTAAATACAAAGAAAGCATATTAAAAGCAGCAAGGGAAAAACAACAAATAACACACAAGGGAATCCCCATAAGGTTAACAGCTGATCTCTCAGCAGAAACTCTACAAGCCAGAAGGGAGTGGCAGGACATACTGAAAGTGATGAAGGAGAAAAACCTGCAACCAAGATTACTCTACCCAGCAAGGATCTCATTCAGATTTGATGGAGAAATTAAAACCTTTACAGACAAGCAAAAGCTGAGAGAGTTCAGCACCACCAAACCAGCTTTACAACAAATGCTAAAGGAACTTCTCTAGACAAAAACACAAGAGAAGGAAAAGTCCTATAATAACGAACCCAAAACAATTTAGAAAATGGGAATAGGAACATACATATCGATAATTACCTTAAATGTAAATGGACTAAATGCTCCCACCAAAAGACACAGATTGGCTGAATGGATACAAAAACAAGACCCATATATATGCTGTCTACAAGAGACCCACTTCAGACCTAGAGACACATACAGACTGAAAGTAAGGGGATGGAAAAAGATATTCCATGCAAATGGAAACCAAAAGAAAGCTGGAGTAGCAATTCTCATATCAGACAAAATAGACTTTAAAATAAGGACTATCAGAAGAGACAAAGAAGGACACTACATAATGATTAAGGGATCGATCCAAGAAGAAGATATAACAATTGTAAATATTTATGCACCCAACATAGGAGCACCTCAATACATAAGGCAAAAACTAGCAGCCATAAAAGGGGAAATCGACAGTAACACATTCATAGTAGGGGACTTCAACACCCCACTTTCACCAATGGACAGATCATCCAAAATGAAAATAAATAAGGAAACACAAGCTTTAAATGATACATTAAACAGGATGGACTTAATTGATATTTATAGGACACTCCATCCAAAAACAACAGAATACACATTTTTCTCAAGTGCTCATGGAACATTCTCCAGGATAGATCATATCTTGGGTCACAAATCAAGCCTTGGTAAATTTAAGAAAATTGAAATTATATCAAGTATCTTTTCCGACCACAACGCCATGAGATTAGATATCAATTATAGGAAAAGAGCAGTAAAAAATACAAACACATGGAGGCTAAACAATACACTACTTAGTAACGAAGTGATCACTGAAGAAATCAAAGAGGAAATTAAAAAATACCTAGAAACAAATGACAATGGAGATACAACGACCCAAAACCTATGGGATGCAGCAAAAGCAGTTCTAAGAGGGAAGTTTATAGCAATACAAGCCCACCTTAAGAAGCAGGAAACATCTCGAATAAACAACCTAACCTTGCACCTCAAGCAATTAGAGAAAGAAGAACAAAAAAACCCCAGAGTTAGCAGAAGGAAAGAAATCATAAAAATCAGATCAGAAATAAATGAAAAAGAAATGAAGGAAACAATAGCAAAGATCAATAAAACTAAAAGCTGGTTCTTTGAGAAGATTAACAAAATTGATAAACCATTAGCCAGACTCATCAAGAAAATAAGGGAGAAGACTCAAATCAATAGAATCAGAAATGAAAAAGGAGAAGTAACAACTGACACTGCAGAAATACAAAAAATCATGAGGGATTACTACAAGCAACTCTATGCCAATAAAATGGACAATCTGGAAGAAATGGACAAATTCTTAGAAATGCACAAACTGCCAAGACTGAATCAGGAAGAAATAGAAAATATGAACAGACCAATCACAAACACTGAAATTGAAACTGTGATTAAAAATCTTCCAACAAACAAAAGCCCAGGACCAGATGGCTTCACAGGCGAATTCTATCAAACATTTAGAGAAGAGCTAACACCTATTCTTCTCAAACTCTTCCAAAATATAGCAGAGGGAGGAACACTCCCAAACTCATTCTACGAGGCCACCATCACCTTGATACCAAAACCAGACAAGGATGTCACAAAGAAAGAAAACTACAGGCCAATATCACTGATGAACATAGATGCAAAAATCCTCAACAAAATACTAGCAAACAGAATCCAACAGCACATTAAAAGGATCATACACCATGATCAAGTGGGGTTTATTCCAGGAATGCAAGGATTCTTCAATATACGCAAATCTATCAATGTGATTAACCATATTAACAAATTGAAGGAGAAAAACCATATGATCATCTCAATAGATGCAGAGAAAGCTTTTGACAAAATTCAACACCCATTTATGATAAAAACCCTGCAGAAAGTAGGTGTAGAGGGAACTTTCCTCAATATAATAAAGGCCGTATATGACAAGCCCACAGCCAACATCATCCTCAATGGCGAAAAACTGAAAGCATTTCCACTAAGGTCAGGAACAAGACAAGGTTGCCCACTCTCACCACTCTTATTCAACATAGTTTTGGAAGTTTTAGCCACAGCAATCAGAGAAGAAAAGGAAATAAAAGGAATCCAAATCGGAAAAGAAGAAGTAAAGCTGTCACTGTTTGCAGATGACATGATACTATACATAGAGAATCCTAAAGATGCTACCAGAAAACTACTAGAGCTAATCAATGAATTTGGTAAAGTAGCAGGATACAAAATTAATGCACAGAAATCTCTGGCATTCCTATATACTAATGATGAAAAATCTGAAAGTGAAATCAAGAAAACACTCCCATTTACCATTGCAACAAAAAGAATAAAATATCTAGGAATAAACCTACCTAAGGAGACAAAAGACCTGTATGCAGAAAATTATAAGACACTGATGAAAGAAATTAAAGATGATACAAACAGATGGAGAGATATACCATGTTCTTGGATTGGAAGAATCAACATTGTGAAAATGACTCTACTTCCCAAAGCAATCTATAGATTCAATGCAATCCCTATCAAACTACCACTGGCATTTTTCACAGAACTAGAACAAAAAATTTCACAATTTGTATGGAAACACAAAAGACCCCGAATAGCCAAAGCAATCTTGAGAACAAAAAATGGAGCTGGAGGAATCAGGCTGCCTGACTTCAGACTATACTACAAAGCTACAGTAATCAAGACAGTATGGTACTGGCACAAAAACAGAAAGATAGATCAATGGAATAGGATAGAAAGCCCAGAGATAAACCCATGCACATATGGTCACCTTATCTTTGATAAAGGTGGCAGGAATATACAGTGGAGAAAGGACAGCCTCTTCAATAAGTGGTGCTGGGAAAATTGGATAGGTACATGTAAAAGTATGAGATTAGATCACTCCCTAACACCATACACAAAAATAAGCTCAAAATGGATTAAAGACCTAAATGTAAGGCCAGAAACTATCAAACTCTTAGAGGAAAACATAGGCAGAACACTCTATGACATAAATCACAGCAAGATCCTTCTTGACCCATCTCCTAGAGTAATGGAGATAAAAACAAAAATAAACAAATGGGACCTAATGAAACTTCAAAGCTTTTGCACAGCAAAGGAAACCATAAACAAGACCAAAAGACAGCCCTCAGAATGGGAGAAAATATTTGCAAATGAATCAACTGACAAAGGATTAATCTCTAAAATTTACAGGCAGCTCATGCAGCTCAATAACAAAAAAATAAACAACCCAATCCAAAAATGGGCAGAAGACCTAAATAGACATTTCTCCAAAGAAGATATACAGACTGCCAACAAACACATGAAAGAATGCTCAACATCATTAATCATTAGAGAAATGCAAATCAAAACTACAATGAGATATCATCTCACACCAGTCAGAATGGCCATCATCAAAAAATCTAGAAACAATAAATGCTGGAGAGGGTGTGGAGAAAAGGGAACACTCTTGCACTGCTGGTGGGAATGTGAATTGGTTCAGCCACTATGGAGAACAGTATGGAGGTTCCTTAAAAAACTACAAATAGAACTACCATATGACCCAGCAATCCCACTACTAGGTATATACCCTGAGGAAACCAGAATTCAGAAAGAGTCATGTACCAAAATGTTCATTGCAGCTCTATTTACAATAGCCCGGAGATGGAAACAACCTAAGTGCCCGCCGTCGGATGAATGGATAAAGAAGATGTGGCACATATATACAATGGAATATTACTCAGCCATAAAAAGAAACGAAATTGAGCTATTTGTAATGAGGTGGATAGATCTAGAGTCTGTCATACAGAGTGAAGTAAGTCAGAAAGAGAAGGACAAATACCGTATGCTAACACATATATATGGAATTTAAGAAAAAAAAAATGTTATGAAGAACCTAGGGGTAAAACAGGAATAAAGACAGAGACCTACTGGAGAACAGACTTGAGGATATGGGGAGGGGGAAGGGTGAGGTGTGTTAGGGCGAGAGAGAGACATGGACATATATATACTAACAAACGTAAGGTAGATAGCCAGTGGGAAGCAGCCGCATGGCACAGGGAAACCGGCTCGGTTCTTTGTGGCTGTCTGGAGGGGTGGGGTAGGGAGGGTGGGAGGGAGGGAGACAAAGAGGGAAGAGATATGGGAACATATATATATGTATAACTGACTCACTCTGTTATAAAGCAGAAACTAACACACCATTGTAAAGCAATTATACCCCAATAAAGATGTTAAAAAAAATAAATAAATAAAATAAAATGATGACCACTTGCCCAAAATACCCTTTGGGCTGACCCACTTCAATGTCTGGAACGTCACATAAGTGTTCTTTTCTGCTAAAGAGATTTACCACCTGGAAAAACCAGATCCTTGCTAAAACATCGATGATATTAGGAAAAAATAATTAGAAATGAATATTTAAATAGCCTTCTAAAATTAATAAACACTTTCACATACATAGGTGTTTGAATGCTAATTTTATAGTTTATAGAATATGCTCACGCACTTTGTCTGAGGCTCAGGGAAAGAAGTGATTTCCCCAAGACACACAGTGGTCAAGCCAGGACCAGAACAGAGAACTTTCGTGCCTCGTACTTCTCTTTGCACCATGCTCCCTTTCGGATAGCATGCACGTCTTTACATTCACCAACCCATTGGTTGGATTGAGGAGTAAAACGGCAAAAGGAGGCATGGGGACTGCAAGCAATGGCTACTCTTTCACCAAGCTTGTCTGTGAAGAAAAGGTTAGAGACGGGTATACTTTGAGATTTTTTTTTTTTGTATGCTAAGATGGAGGGGCCCTCAGAAGATAGAGTTTGAAGATCCAAGAGAGAGTGGGGAGAGCTAATGGAACAACATCCCTGAGGAAAGAGGTGGGGTTAGGATCCAGAGAGGAGACTGAGGGATGGATTGCTGAGCCTTACCCTGAACGAGGAGGGGAGGAGTGTGGATACATGCAGATACATGGAAATTGATAAGCTAGATGGACAGGGGATTGAGGGTGTTACTGGCTGGAAAGCCTCTATTGCCTCAATGAAGCAAGAGCTAAAGCACCAGCTGAGAGTCAAGGCTGGACCAAGGGAAGACGAGAAATATGGAAGCATAAAGTAGGTCTTGGGAAGCGAAGGAGAGGTTAGTGACTAAGGACACTTAAACGGACTACTGTGTAGAGCTAAAGGTCAAGAATGACTTTTTCTTCCCTCCCAGACAAATGGCTTTTCCAAGCAGAGAGCAGCAGCTTAGTTGTTGGAGCAAAAATTCTGTTAAGATTAAGGTGAGACTGGAGTTCTATAAGACACCCGTGGGTGATGGGCTAAGAGATTTATGACTTCAGAGATAAAGTGCTTTTGCACAGTGATCCAGTCCAGGACTTGGTCCTGGAAATTGTTTACTAAAGAGAATGAAGTTGAGAAGTTGACCCCCTTAGATGTTGCAGCCAGCTGGGATCCTGCAGCTTTTGGTATTGAAAGGAAGTGGGTGGACCAAGTGCAAGGAGCTCGACTAAAACTGGGCATACATAAGAGGTTGGCATATGGTCATAACATAGACTACTTAGAGGACATTAGAGCTGAGTGTTCTGAGCCCAAAGATGCTTTTCAATGAGGATAAAATAGTGCGAGAACAGCTATGTGGACTGAGAAACCTCCCACTACTATCCCGAGATTCATGGAAAGTAGTAGGAGCAGGTACTCAAGAGGGAAACAGATGGAAAGCGATGCCTCCTGAGATCAGGCTGAGGAATGGGGACTGCAGAGGATATCACAGAGAATGTTGGGGAAATGGCAGCTTGGGTGAAAAGGCAGGCAAAGGGAGCAGAGGATAGAACAGACCAACCATGACACTTATATTTGGGGTGAGGGTCAAGGATGCCTTGGAAGAGTAGTATGAGGCTCAGCTGGATTCACAGCTCTGCTTGAAGCTCTGATTAAAATTCTATGAATGACAGTCTAGCTAGAAATCTTGAGCTTTTACTCAAAGTCCCAAGTGAAACATAGATGTAATCTTGTTTCTTGCCTCCGTCACAGGCATGGCAACCCCCGGTGCAAAATTTATAGACTCTTTTAGAAACCTTACATTTGTTCCTCCCAAATCCTCAACACAGTAGAAGCTCAAGAAGTGTTGAGACTTGGTGAATTCTTGGTCTGGTTCCTTCCTGCTTATTTAATATATCTTCTGGGTAGGGCAGTAAGAGTTTTTATCTTTCCCTTTGCTGCTAATCCTCTTATCTCTTACACATTCCCAAGGAAACCAGTTTGATTATTTTTTCCAGGAATCTTAAAGTTATAATATTTTTCTGAAGAAATAGTATGTATTTTTCCTGAAATGGAAGCTTTTAATTCTGAAATGACGGAGGTCCTGTAGTATGGCTTTTGTGGAAATGTTCAACTGTTCAGTGGGTTTAAAGGCTTTATCAGTTGGATGTATTTTTATAAACAAGTTATTCTTACAGTTTCTCCAGTGTATTATTGTTAAGTAGCTTCTGAGAAATTATATGCAAATGTTATTTATATTGAAACTATATCTTGATAAACAAAATATTTTTATATTTAGTAATTTTAGATACTTTCTATGTGTAAAATATACGTGGATTACATTTGTTTCTTTGACATATTCCTTAGGACTTAAGAATCCTAAAGAATAAAGTAGTACACTTGGACATTGCTAAGAGTTCATTGAAACATACTAATATAGAGAAACGAAGAAAAACATGAGAACCAAAAAAGAATTCACTCACTTCTAATTTAAGACAGAAATGGTAAATTTGTGGGCTGTTTTCTTGTAAACTATAGTTATGGAATAGGGAGTACTTTAGCTCACTTTGAAAAAAATCAAGTTCTTTCGCAAATATTGATTGAGTGTCTGTCAATATTATGTGATAGTCTCTGGCAATGAAGACACAGCAATAAGCTAAATAGGCAAAGTCTCTGCTTTCTTGGATTGTAGTCTAAAGGGAGACAGATAAACATTTAAATATGTAAATAATCAAGATAGTTCCAATAAAACTAATACTTAAAAATGTAGGTATTTAATTTAATTAAAAAATATAGTTCCAGGTAGTGATAATGATCATTCTTATGACAAAAATAAAACAGAGCAACCAGATAACGAGTGCTAAAGGCTGGGGGCTGCTTTAGATGGGAGTTGGAGAAACCTCTCTATGGATATAACATCTGAGCTGAGAATTGGATGTTGAGGAGCCAGGTAGCCACGCTCACGCTCTGGAGGGAAGAGTGATCAAAACAGCAGAGACTCGGAGGAGGGAGCCATTGGAGAGCCTATGTGGGGCAGTAGAGGGAGCAAGGAGGAGGACCGAGTCTGAGATGAGATGCAAGATGGAGGAGCAGGTCAGATGATGTGGGCTTGGGAGGACATGGAGGGCATTCAGATTTCACTCTAAATACGATGGAAGCCACTGGGAGACTGAATGACAAAATTTGATATTTATGTTTAAAAGACTCCTGTGGCTGCTCTAAAGAAATTTGATGGCCACGAAGTCAAGAGTGGGAACAAGAACACACTTTAGTGGGGCCCTAGTGACAGATGTGGTGATGTGGGCTAGATTGGTAGTAGGGAGAAGGAGTTGAGTCAATTCAGGATTTTTTTTTTTTAATTTTTATTGTTATAATGTATACATAATGTAATATTATTATCTTAGCCATTCTTAGGTGTACAATTTAGTGGCATTAGGTACATTCACAATATCATATGTACATGACTATTATCCATTTCCAGAATTTTCCTTCATCCCAAACAGAAGCTCTGTATCCATTAAACAATATTACCCCATTTCCACCTCTCCAGCCCTTGATAACCCCTATTTGCCTTTCTGTATCTATGAATTTGCCTATTCTTGGTAGCTTATATAGTGGAATCATACAATATTAATTTTTTGTGTGTGTCTGGCTTATTTCACTGAGCATAATATTTTCAAGATTCATCCATGTGGTAGCCTGTATCAGAATTTTTTATGGCTGAATAATATCGTATGCATATACCTCATTTTGTTTATCCATTCACCTGTTGATGCACACTTCAGTTGTTTCTACCTTTTGACTATTGTAAATAATATTGCTATTAACATTGGTATACAAGTATCTGTTTGAGTCCCTGCTTTCGTTTCTTTTGTGTATATACTAAGGAGTAGAATTGCTGGATTATAGGGTAATTCTATGTTTAATTTTTTGAGAAACTGCCAAATTGTTTTACACAGTGGCTACACCATATTGCATCCCTACCAGTAGTATACAAGTGTTCCAGTTTCTCCAGATACTCCCCAGTAGTTGTTATTTTCCAAATCTTTTTATATTATAGCCATCTGAATGTGTGTGAAGTGGTACCCCATTGTGGTTTTGATTTGCATTTTTCTAATGACTAGAGATGCTAGCATATTTTTGTGTGCATATTGGCCATTTGTATATCTTCTTCAGAAAAGTGTCTATTCAAGTTCTGTGGTCATTTTGAAATTGGGGTTTTTGGGTGCCTTACGGTGGTTTTTTTTTTTTGGCATTAAGTTGTAGGAGTTCTTATATGTTCCTGATGTTAGTGCTTTATCAGATATATGATTTGAAAGTATTTTCTTTCATTCTGTGAGTTGTCTTTTCACTTTTTTGATAGTGTCCTTTGATGCACAAATGTTTCTAATTTTGATGAAGTCCAATTTATCTATTTTTCTTTTGTTGCTTGTTTTTGGTTGTCATAAAAATCATTGCCAAATCTAACATCATGAAGATTTCCTTTATGGTTTCTTCTAAGAGTTTTTTAGTCTTATCTCTCAAGTTTAGACCTTTGATACATTTTGAGTTAGTTTCTGTACATGGGGTAAGAAAGGGTTCAATTTCATTCTTTTGCATGTAGATATTCTGTTTTCCCAGAACAGTTTTTTGGGAAGACTATCCTTCCCACGTTGAATGGTCTTGGCATCCTTGCCAAAAATCAATTGACCACCTTAGTTCACTTTTGTGAAAAAGTTTATAGCTTTTGAAAAGCACAGAGAAGTCTTATTTTAAAGTATTTGCCTAAAATGGTCAAATCCAAAGTGTTAGTAGTATTGAATTGGCGTGTGTTCAGACAGAGCCTGAATCTAGTTGTTGGAATCAGGGTATGAGAGTGGAAATTGAGACTTAAATAATTTTTTAAAATATATGTATGTATTAGTCTGCTTCAGCTGCCATAACAAAATATCATAGACTGGGTGGTTTAGATAACACACGTTTAGTTTTTCACAGTTCTGGAGCCTGAAAGTCTAAGTTTGAGGGGCCAGCAGGGTAAATGTCTGATGTGAGATCTCTCCTTGGGGTACAAATGACTCTCTTCATGCTGTGGCCTCACATGGCAGAGAGAGAGAGGGAGATAAAGAGAGAGAGAGAGATAACGAGCAAGCGAATGGTCTCTTGTCTCTGGTGCCTCTTCTTTGGGGCACCAGACCTATTAGATTAGGGCCCCACCCTTATGATCTCATTTAACCTTTATCTCTTCCAAATACAGTCACATTGGAGGCTAGGGTTTCAACACATGAATTTTGGGAAGACACAAACATTTAGTCTATAACGAAGTGTATGGGTCATCATTTTGAGTCTGCTTAAGTGTGTCTTCATGCAGGTGTTGTACAAAAGAAGGAAGAGCAGTTTCCCCAGTGCTTTGAAATCCAGTGTTGGGGATCTTAGCATCATAGAAATCGGGTGGTGGACGGGACCAGAGATGACCCAATGCACTAGTCCCATTAAATTGGGGGAGGAGACTTTGTACTTGAGAGATGACAAACTTTGCACAAGTCAGACAGCCAGTAACTCTTAGACACAATTTTTAATCCATTTTTCCAATCTTAAACCTATTGCTCTTTCCAGACTGAAAACATTCCAAGTTCCACAACTTAGAAATCCTGTGAAATTCACTTTGCCTAAATGGCATGTAACATGTTCAAGCAGGAAGAATGAGCCAACTTATTTCACCAACCATGATTTTTTTACATGAGTATTATCCACAGATGGAATATCAGTTGCCTGGTCAATTTATCTTCTTCCCTGCTGGCAAGAGTTCCAGACTCTTGGCTTCTACTTTCACGTGGTCAGGTATCAGAACTTCCACCACAAAAGAGAAAGAAAATGACTGAATATTATCTGTCTAAAGAGATCGTGGGAACCATTTTATTTCATGAAAACTTGGAACGTCATTAAAAAATGTTGAGATGCCACAGTGTTAGCCCATTCTTTTAAATAAAAGCATGTCCCTACTTATTATCTGGAAGATTTAGGTTCTGTGTCTGGAGGAAGGTGTCCAACTATAGTCTATTTACTTCCTGTGTGGTGCACATTTTGGGGTCTCAGAGGCAGATCCACATATATCGAGTTCTTAATAGGGCTTTGCCATGGAACACATTTGACAACGCAAATGAAGAACTTATTTCCCCTCACTTGCTCCTCAAATTTAATGAAAGTAATGTATAGATAAATACTTTTAAGTATTCATTCAGTTTGAGGCAAATCCGAGAGTCCTCTGTTAGCTGGAGTGGGTAAGTTTGTTGGTTTTCCCCTGACATATAACAATCCCACTCTTTTCATCTTTCTGACATGCAATGATTCTGAACCTCTGCAGCGCGGGTCTGTGGATTGCTGATGTCATTCCAACACATGGTCGAAGCCCACTCTGCATACATTATGGAGAGCAGCTCGCGGCAGTATTTAAATGCAACTAGTCTCCCTCGCCAAAGGAAATGCAGGGCCTCTAATAGGCCCCATGTGTGTGGGAAACTTGTTGGAAGTTTGGAATTTGCCAGTCTCTGCAGAGGAATGTTCTCTGAAAATACAGTTCTGTATTTGTCATTATGGCATCACCCTTTCACAATTCAAGTGCATTTGGGGGTTTAATATTCTTTGAGGAACATCTCCTTTTTAAATTCACATAATATTGTGCCATATTGGAAAAATAGGATGTCCAACTCATCTTGGTTTGCCAAGGACTCCAAGTCTTAGAACGTCTTTGGTCCTCAGTTTCTTCACCTGGATCCTTTAGGATTTTTTAGCAAGATGGGTTTTAAGATCTGCTAGTTATGAAAAGATGAGGTCATAAGGGTGGGGTTCCAGTCTGATAGGATTAGTGTCCTTATAAGAAGAGACACCAGAGAGCTCCTTCTGTCTCTCTCTCCATGTGAGCACACAGTGAGAAAATGGCCAAGTGAAAGTCAAGAAGAGAGCTCTCACAAGATACCAACCATGATGGCACACTGAGCTCAGAATTTCAGCCTCCAGAACTGTGAGAGAGAAATTTCTGTTGTTTAACCATCCAGTGTATGGTATTTTATTATGGCAGCCAGAGCTGATTAAGACAGTAGCATAAAATTGTAGGCAAGATCAACTGCTTAAAGTGGATCGATTGGCAGGCAGGTAAATGGCACATTTGGCATCCTAACACCTAAGACTTAAAAGGAACAATCTATTTCTAGAAGAAAAAGCCTTTAAGGCTGAACATTTCTAAATGTCAAAGAGCCAGGTTAAAAAAGATTGTGGGTTGGAAATATAGAGTTTTAATCAATAAATCAGTCCCTGGGAAGTAGATTCCATCTATTAAATATGAGTCTGAGTCAGAGACCCTGGTATAGAGGAGTGATGTGGCAGTTTGCTACTAAGGTTCAGATCAAAAACAGAGATCATCAGGGGTGAGGCGTGCCTCTTACCAGTGGGTGGGACATTGTACACCCCTGTGCTTACCAGCAGGAGCCAGCCATGAAAGAGGTCAAGACAGGACACTGCATAGGTCACAAACATTGTGGTCAAGTGGTTGTATATGTCCTTGATCAACACACGAAATCAAAGTCAAAAGAGGTATAGAACTACTTTCATTACCAGTAGAGCAAGTTAATAATTACCCACCAGAATTACTAGCCAGGAAATGATCCCTCAGGCACAGAAGCTGAATGCTCTGATACTGTGTCATTGCCAAGTGCAGGGGAAGCTACCGATTCCTTGTCAACTTGTCTAAACAGACTGAAAAGAAGAGTTTCCTCAACCTGGGCCAATATCTATAAAATATTATTCGTCAGGGAGAGCTAAGGTTGGGCTGTCCAAGTTTGTTGCTCAAATTTCTTAAAAATACTGTGGAATAACATGCAAATGTACTAAAGGATAGTCCTGCAGTTTTGTTTCTAAAGACCTCATGATTTAATCCTGTGATTGGTAACAGGGTTAAAAAGAACATCCAAAGAGTAGAAAGTTAAAAATTGATTAGTGGGGAACATGTGGCCATTCACAGCAACCCTATCTTCTCCCCAAGCATCTGTAGCCAGTGGGAGTGTTGGCAGCCTGGCTTCAGAAACACACAGAGCCCACGACTTCTACGTTCTGGAGAAGTATTTTTCAGCCCACAGCAACCAGGCTTAGCCTAAAAGTTTCTCTATTTCCAGGGGAGAAATTAAGAAGGATATAAAATCCCCCTTCCTCACCACCACAAGTTGGCAAAGACCTTATAGAACAGAGAGAGTCAAGAAGCTGATACAGTAGAGCACCCATAGTCTGAAGTCAATTCCAGACAAGAAAATGGAGGGGACATTTCTGCAGAAAAGCACACCTCGGAAGACAGCAAACCTCCTTAGAATTATAATGTCTCATGACTTCCCTAGGGAGGAAGGGTATAAATTAATATCAGCTCCACATATACTATTTGCTACTTGTTTTAGGTAAATGTATGATTAAACTATTTATTAAAACAGATACACGTTTGCATTTAAGCATTCTAAATTAATTGTGTTTTCTTAAAAAAAAAAAAACTAAACTAGAAATTTGTTTTTATGTCGATTGACAAAGTTTACTGACCAGTTACTGTGAACCAGGCTAAAGACTTTCTATGTCTTGGAAGGAGGGAATGAAGAAGAGGGAGAAATAAAGATAAGCCTATGCTTTTAGCTTTTGTCTCTGGCTGTGGCCCACTAGAACACACAAGAGCATGAGGGGCATTTTGAGGGAAGATGATGAGTTTTCTTCTGCACATGTTGAGATTTAGGTCTCTGTGACAGTTAGGTGACAATATCTAGAAGATGGTAATATTTATTATGAGTCTGAAACTTGAAAACAATGCTAAGGATATAGATTTGGGATTCATTGGCATACAAACATGAATTAGCTGAAAGTTGGGATCAGAGTACATACATCATCCAGAGAAAGCATAGTGAAAATGAAATGAAGAAAATCCAAGATGGAACCCTGGGGAAAACAACATTTAAGAAAGTCCAGGAAGGAGGCAAAGAAAAATAACAGAGATGTGTGCAGAAACAAACAAATATTCTGTCGCATGTACAAGACAAAGGAGAGGTGTTCTATAGTACAAAATGCTGTGGAATTTTCCAAAAAAGCCAAACCCACTGGCTTTGTGATCAAGCCATGGAGAGACTACAGTGAGAATGCTTTCAGCAGCATAGTGGGGACAGATGTCATGTCACAGCAGATTTAAGAATTGCAAGGAGTGATGAAAGGAACACAGCAAGTGTAGAACACTGTTTAGAGGGATTCAGATGCAAAGTCAAGTCTGAAGTATAACTAGAGAATCAAGGGAGGGATTTTATTTTTAAGATAAGAGAAATTTCAGGTACCTATGCCTCGAGGAAATATTCCGTTTGGTGATAACCCGGTCTAGGATATGAGCCTAGGGATGGTGAGTGACCAAAAGAGTAAAAGGCCATTGGAATTAAGGAGGCAAGGCTGCATTTCCAAATGCACGTTCTACGTGGCATTACCACGCAGTAGTAGAAAGAGATCACCTGGAGATCATGTTTCTCCAGATGGGCAATACCTACATAGCTCTAGCATACATAGCAACTTACATAACCTACAGAACAACAGCATACGCTGGCTAAGTAGTTTAAGAATTGTCAGAGAAGAATTGGATCAGGTCTTAAAGTATTCAGTGAGAACGACTGACTAGGAGGTCAGACCTAGTGATGAAGAAACATAGGAGGCAATTATAGCTGCATGGCCTGTATTTCAGAGGGACAGGAGCTCTTTTTTCTCAATTAATTAATTAATTTTAAGGTTTTTTAAAAAAAACTGAAGTGTGGTTGACTTACACTGCTTCAGGTGTACGGCAAAGTGATTCAGTTTTATATATATATATTTTTACATGTATTATATATATATTTTTTTACATATATATATGATATATTCTTTTTTGTGTTTTTTTTTGTGGCACGTGGGCCTCTCACTGTTGCGGCCTCTCCCGTCGGAGCACAGTATATTTTTACATGTATTATATATATATTTTTTTACATATATATATGATATATTCTTTTTTGTGTTTTTTTTTGTGGCACGTGGGCCTCTCACTGTTGCGGCCTCTCCCGTTGCGGAGCACAGGCTCTGGACGTGCAGGCTCAGCGGCCATGGCTCAGGGGCCCAGCCGCTCCGCGGCACGTGGGATCTTCCTGGACCGGGGCACGAACCCGTATCCCCTGCATCGGCAGGCAGACTCTCAACCAGTGCACCACCAGGGAAGCCCGATATATTCTTTTTTAGATTCTTTTCCATTATAGGTTATTACAAGATATTAAATATAGTTCCCTATGCTTTATATAGGTCCTTGTTGTTTATCTATTTTATATATAGTCGTATGTATATATTAATCCTAAACTGATAATTTATCCCTCCCCTCTTTCCCCTTTGGTAACCATAAATTTGCTTTCTGTGTCTGTGAGTCTCTTTCTGTTTTGGAAATAAGTTCATTTATGTCTTTTTTAAATTATTATTCCACATATCATATAGTATTTGTCTTTGTCTGACTTACTTCACTTAGTATGATAATCTCTAGGTCCATCCATGTTGCTGCAAATGGCATTATTTCATTCTTTTTTATGGCTGACTAATATTCCATTGTCTGTATGTACCACATCTTCTTTATCCATTCATCTGTCGATGGACATTTAGGTTGCTTCCATGTCTTGACTATTGTAAATAGCGCTGCTACGAACATTGAGGTGCATGTACCTTTCTGAATTAGAGTTTTCGTCTTTTCCAGATATATGCCCAGGAGTGGGATTGCTGGGTCATGTGGCAACTCTATTTTTGGTTCTTTAAGGAGCCTCCATACTGTTCTCCATAGTGGCTGCACCAATTTACATTCTCACCAACAGTGCAGGAGGTAGAGGAACAGGAGCTCTTGAATGAAGAAGTGAAGATGATGATGATATAGATGAGAGAGTGGTTGGTAGAGAAATGACAACCCTAACTTACTGCCCCTCCCCACCACTGCCGCAACTGGTCCCTTTGTACAGATTCACTGGTGTCTGTCCAGAAGGGAAGAGTAATGCAGAACACACGAACACTTCACTTATTTAATTATTTGGCATTCACTTACAAAATATTTCAAGGTTTACAGAAACAGTGTGTTTTGGGATAGCTTAAACTGAAAACTTACTGCTTTGTGGACTAAAAAACAATTTTTGATTTTCTAGTCACTCATCCCGAATAAGAAAAACACAAATGGTTCTACATTCCCAAATGAGAGACATTGAGAATTTCTATTAAATATTTTATTCTGACCAGGGTAAGAGATTTTGTGGGAATTGCCAGCAGAGTGTGGATTCAGTTTGGTTTAAGGGGACATTTTGAAAACCCAAGCTTAGCGGGTCAAACCTCACAAAAGGTTTAAAAGTTGAAATAAAGGCCCAGGCCTCCAGTGATTTCATTAGCACCCATGGATGCTTTGTATGTGTACATACTCAAGGATGAGCCCAACAGAACAGCTGTAAGCTCCCACCATTAACCTTTGTGCCTGGATATTGAACTTGAAGGGAAAAATAGTAAGAGGCTGCTGGTTTTAGAAAAGTGAACAAAGCAGGTATATCCAAAGGGAGAACTTACATTGGAATTGTGAGGCCCAGGGCCATTCTCAGAACTGATGTGTCCTGCAGGGGACAAAACAGCTCAGGAGAGAGAATTCTTCTATGGTAATCTTACATGAATGGCATGGCACCTTAAGTGTTCCTAGGGCACCCAGGAAAAAGAATTATTCATGCCTCCCCCATTATTTCAGCCTAACGGCATAAACCGGTACAGAAAAAGCGCTGCCACGCAGCATTCTTGGGGCTGGAATGCTTTGCAGGACATTTTTTTCCTCAGAGACTCTCTAAATGGAGCTCGGGTAGGGGAAATTGCTGTACATTAATTGGGAAGTGGTTCCAAGAATTAGAATTGGTATGTGGTCAGAGGGTATTGGAGGAGACAAAAAATAGGTGGGGAGATGTCTGGGCAGCAGGGAGGGGAAAGGGAGGAAAGGAGAATAGTATAAAAGCCAGGATGTTGCAAAGGGCTTGCTTAGTTGTCAGGAGATCTGAAAGTGGGGAAAGGATGCATCGTCAAGGTAGAAACTCATTGAGTTGCGAAGAGCAAAGAAAACATGCCATTCAAAACCAAAAGGATCAGTATAGCTGATTGACTTTGTTATAAAGCAGAAACTAAACCATCACTGTAAAGCAATTATACTCCAATAAAGATGTTAAAAATAAATTAATTAATTAATTTAAAAAAAAAAACCAAAAGGAACTTTGCTGATCAGACCAACTCGGGTGTGCATTCAAAGCATTATTATGCATGGTGAATAAACATGGAATCTCCTTTTATGAACTGCTGACTCTATCATTATTTCAACTCTGTTGCTTTCTGTTTAAGCCTCTTTCACTAATACCTGATGTTGAATGGACTTGTCTGTCACATAGTATATTCAGAGATGACCTATTCTTTGGAGCAGTCTGTAACTTTTAAAAATTTCTAAGAACTGTGCCTTTAAGATTATATTTGGTGTGTTTCCTATATTATTTTCATTCACTGTAAAGCTGGAGAAGGTACTAAAAATAAAGCAGATGAGGATCTATTACACTGCTGAGCAAATCAGACAGCTTCTGTTTAGAGAAAAAATATGCTTTAGAGCAAATTTGGAAAAAAAGGAACCTTCATAGTTATTCATTATGCTTATAGAACAAAAAGTCCTATTTTTCATGCCAATTTTGTAGCAAAATATGGCATTTTTACCTCACCTCTGACTTTTGAAAAGTCAAATCAAATAAAAAGATGACACCTGTGAATTTCCATCTGCTTGTTTTGTTCATGTTCTTCCCTTTTGAAATAGCCTTTGCTCCTTTTCCTGTGCATTCTGGTCCTTTAGAGCTCACTGACTTTTCACCTCCTCTGTGAAGCTGCTCTTTGTCATTACTGCCTTTAATGATCCATCACTCTCACAACATTTATTTTCATGCAGAGTCATTTGATGTTTCATAAATAAAGGTTCTGTCTTCATATCAGGAAAATAAAAAGCTCTTTGTGAAAAGAGAACACTATAAAATGATGACTATTTATTATTTACCTCTGAATTCTCCTCTCTATTTAGCTTTGCAATTTGATGATGCAAAGCTTTGATGATGCAACTGGTTTATCAGTTGAGGTAAACTCAACTGGTATTTATTGATTGCACGTAAAAATGTAGTAGTAGCTTTAACATAATTTCTTTAACATAGTACACATATACCAAAGTTTCTTCTCTGCCAAGATATATGTTTTCTATCTGTATGATTCATTTTATTGCCTGAGGTTAAAGAGCCTTATTTTTTTTCCACTTGGGGAAGTCACTGAATAACAGACTGAATATTCGAGATTTTAGAGAATCTTAGGACCATGTTGTGCAACATGCCTGTCTCCTCTGCTCCAAATATTGGAGAGGTTTCATGGCACCCACATGACTTCAGAAGCAAACTCGGTGGTACTTTTCACCCAACGAAACTGATTGTGGAGCAACAGCCCTTTTTACTTTGCAAATTTCACTTGCCTCATCACTCGTGTGTTATGGTACAGGGTCCTCCTTACCCAAGTAGGCATTTAAAAGATTACATATAGAAAAAAGACATCATCATAACCAAAAGTATTGACTCAAGTGCTGAGACTGAGAAACATACTCTCTTATCTCCCTTTTTTAATCCACTTGTCCTCCAATTATGTCAGTTTCTCTGTCAGCGTTAGCCCTTCTTAGCTGATAGACAGATCCTGAGTATTGTGCAAAATAAAACGTAAAATTAGACAAATCCATTTTAGAGAAAATTGCAAAAGATTCAGAATTTCATGAAGTCATAATGGATAAAGTATGTTTCAATCCTTACATCACACCATACAGAAAAATAAATTCCATTTGGATTAAATATCTAAATTTTAAGTCAGGAAATTTAAGTTAGGGAAAAAAATAAGAATATTCTTTCATTATTTGGAAGTGGTAAAGATTCAGGAAGACAGAGTATCCAGACCCCATAAAATAAAGACTAAGATACTTAATAACCTGAAAGGATAAATAAATACCAGTATGCAGTTAAAGATACAATAAATAAAAAGCAGTAGGGCAGGATAGTAGAGAGGATGAGTATTAAAGTTTAACTTTATATAATTTCACCATCTTTAATGCAGAGTTCACAGAGAGAAGCTATTCCACTTTCCATAGTCTAGGGAGGAAGACTCATATCATCTACTTATAAATAACTTGAGTTATCCACAAGAAGGGAAACACATTTAATTCCATGGGTAGTTGTCTGCTTGGCCATTATGCTTGCTAACCTTCACCCATTATTCCTTCAGGGAAACCTGCATTAGTGAGAAATTGTGTAAGGTGTGACCAGGTGGGGAAGAAGCAACGTTGTTCTTCCAGTCCTTGTTCCTGAGCAATGTGGGAGGCAGATCCTGCAAATTGTTAGGAGATTGAGTTGGTAGATAAGAATTGTGAAGGCTGGGAGGTAGTGTGATACAGGCTTGCTAGGGATGAAGGTAGCCTAAAGACAGAAAGTATCCCTGTTAAGAGGTCTGCAGTATGATGCTGCTAGCTAGTAATCAATTAGAGGTAGTTGAATCTCACCAATAGTCTCCAAGGCCCGGGAGACCTCGCCACCACCTTCCCTCATTGCCCAAAAAGACAATGGGTTAGAGTAGAAGTTATATTCAACCAAAGAAGATTGCAGCCTCATACATGCAGACAAATAAGAAACACCATGTCCCCTTTCCCTCCTCCCTGCTCTGCAGGAAAGCCCAGGGAAAAGGAAAGTGGGTGTTGGAGATCAAACACCACCCTCCTTCACTGCCCCAAGCCTCCTAGGGTCTCTAAGTGTGAGAAGGGAGAGGAAGGAGAGTTTTAAGTGAAATATGAGACTGAAATTTCTCAGTGATCAGAACTGAGCCTTTAAAACAAGGCATAGTTTTTCTGATAGTTCAGAGTTACTAGAAAGTGATAGAACTGAGCAAATATTGCTCATTAAGGAGTTAATTATTGAGCAGGGAAGAGATGAAGAGAAAGGGGTTCAAGCCTCCTCACTGAACAAATTTACATGTGTCATAATCTTTTGCTCTGTAAGAGAGTTGTTGGGACATCAACTTAGAACCACTAAGAGTAGCTCACCTAGATGAGTAGGTGCAGGCACTTTAGCATCACTTTGGTAGCCACTATTGAGATGAGCAAAGCACCACTTAGAATCACAACTTTTCTCGAGAAGCTGGGCAGAAGGTTGGTTGGGGAAAGAGGGTATAATCAGATCCAAGTTTGGAAAGCACAAGCATTTGGTCCTCCTCAGAAGACCCTCTGGAAATAAAGCTGGTGATGGTTATGGGTTTGTAAGGATACCTCACCCTCTTGGGAATGCCCGCAAGCCTGGGGAGTCAGGAGCTGACCACCACAAGCCAATCACAGGATCCCAAGCCTAGAGATGTCAGGGCTGAGTTGGCACTACCGAGGGGTCCTTGCTTCCTCGGAAAACGTCGAGGTCTGTGACGGCATCTGGGTCAGCAAGGAATCATTGCAACTCAGAAAGCAATTGGAGCCTTGAGACATGACAAGTTTTGTGAGCTAATGAGACCCTAGTCTTTTCCTCACTTAGGCCTGGCAACTTGACAGAAGCCCTACCCACCAGGGAATTGCATCTATATTTGTGCGAGATGGTTCAAAAGTGACATATAGTCTTGCCCACTAAAAAGGCAAATAAGTGCTCAGCATTTAATTGAACAAATGAAAGAGAGAAAAACGTACGTGTAGCCTGCATTGGGAGGCAGTTCATGGGAGTTCCATGAGAGAGCTCAAGACCTGGATTTAGGTATCTCGATTTAGTATGGATTTAGTATGATTCTCTATCACTGACTAAAAATCACTGCAGTGAAAGTCATCTGAGTTTGAAAAAATGGCTATACAGTGTAGATTTTTTTTAATACAGTTGGACAATGTTAAGAATGAGTGACTCAAAGTCTTTAGAAGATAAAATGGGGTTGGAAAAAAGGGATAAAGTACTGAGTCAAGTTGTTGAAAATAATTTCTCTGTGACTATACACCCTTTCTGGGAGATAACTGAGAAGGGGAATGCATGGAGAGATATTTTTAACACTCTTGTCTCAGACCATCACCCAAAGTCTGGAACGTCCATCAGAAACGTGGCTGACACACAGAGACAGGAGATAGGAAAGGTCATGTTGTCTGCACAAGAAATAGTGATGCACCAGAAATGGAAGTTGTTTTCAAGCAATAGAACATCAGCTCCAGGAGAAAAGATGTTTGAACCTTGGCTGACCTACCCTAACAGAAGCCTGCAAGAGTGGCAATGAGTAGATTGGGAGAATGTCAGGGGCTAGTGGGACCCTTAAGTTGTCTACCCTGGAGTCATCAAGTTTTCCCAGACAGGCAATACCTACATATCTCTAACCACAGATATGCTGGTTAAGTATTTTAAAAATTGTCAGAGAAGAGGAAAGAAGGCAACAGCCTGTCAAGGGCTTGGCTCAAAAATTGTAGAGAATGTTTCCCTCACATGGCAGGATGCACTGCCACAAAAGGGAAGCATTTCTGAGATAACCTCTTGGGAGACAGGGAAATGGACATACCCATCCTGCTGTTTTGTTTCTGGAGAATATGGTTATTTTCTTGTAGGCTTGGCACAGGAGACTCCACTGCTAATGATAGAAAAGTTAAGGTGAGCCTGAAAACTTCAAGAAATGAGAAGGACTCAGGCAGAGATGCCTTGGTTTTGCCAGAGATTAGACTCAGCAGTACTGAGGACCTCTCATGGCGTAGACCATGGGAAGCTGAAGAAGGGGTGTGTGATTGGCTGAATCATGTCCTCAAAGTTGTCCACATCTTAATCTCCAGAAACTGGGAATGTTACCTTACATGACAAAAGGGACTTTATAGAGGTAATCAAGTTAAAGATCATGAGATGGGGAGATAAGCTTGGTAGACCCAGTGTAATCCCAAGGGTGCTTATAATTAGGGAGGTAGGAGCATCAGAACCAGAGAAGGAGATGTCACAATGGAAGCAGGGGTCAGAGCGATGCAAGGCCACAAGCCAAGGAATACGGGCCGCATTTAGAAGCCGGAAAAGACAAGGAAATGAATTCTTTCCTAGAATCTCCAGAAGGAGTGCAGCCCTGTTGACTCGTTTAAGCCTCCAGAACAGTAAGTTAACAAAATTATATTGTTTTAGGTTGCTAAGCTTGTGGGAATGTGTCATGGGATCAATAATAGGAAATTAACGCAGGGTGGAAGAGACCTGAATGCCTGCCATGTGATCAGAGCTTGGGAGGGAGGGAGACTGGCCATGTCCACACCCATCACCCTTATACTTGGCCACCTCTGGGTGAATTCAAAGTGAACCCCACAGTTAATGCCCTGACTCCCACAGAAGGAGTCGCGGCCTCCAGAGGCACAAGAGCTGCTCATGTCCAGTTCTGTCCTGATGAAGAAGCCAGAGGTTACCCTGGGCACCAGTCCACTCTGCTGGACACAACTAAATCGTGATATTGATATGTTTAATCACCCTCAAGTCTTATGTAACTGACTAAAATCTCTCTCAATATCACAGAAATCCAAGCAGAAATTACAGCCCTTTGGAGCTGAATTATAGTTGAGGAGACTGCAAGGAAGGGTCTGCCCCATGAAGAGAGGCATACACTGCAGAGTTACCTCAAGAGGCACCCGGGGATATACCTCATACCAGGTCAGACACTTCTGTGACCATAAGAGGTGTCCTGGAGAGGTGGACTAGGACCTCCAAATAAATAGATAACTTGGCCACATATGGAAACTGTAAATCAAGACTAGCTTCCGAATGAGTGCTGCCAAGACCTCCAAGTTCACCCCCAAAGCTCAGCCCCCCTTCTCTCCACCACTGAGTCTCCAAAATTTGTTCTGCACCCCACAAAATTTAGCTCTAGGTCAAAGTTTATTTATCCTACCCAGAAAAAACATCATTCCTTAGAAAATAGCATCATTGATTTCCCCTTAAGGACCTCACCTTCTCACCAAAGGGCTATTGAAACACTCACCCACTCCCTAGCTGGTCCTGGAGCAGACTAGGGGAGCTGGTTGTGAAAGGGATTGAGGAGAAAAGGGGGAAAGCGAAGTCCGTAGGAATGGATTTTGTGAAAGAAGAGGCACTGGGAAATCCATTTACAATTTGCTATGTGATATCTGCTGCCCCATGAAATCGACATTACTCATGAATGGATCTTGGATTTAGGTTTCTCTTTGGGAGCTAAAATAAAAATATGAGTCTTGGTCAATCAGGGTTACAGCAATGTTTGCACGGTACAAGTATTTATAAACTGTGGAGTGTAGCTTAAGGAGTTTTTCTTATGCATCATTTAAATGCACACTGGTTATCTCCTCTAATAATAAACTTATTTATTTTTTTAAAGTAATAGTTAAATTCTCAAATCTTCATTTACTTAATTGAATTGAATAAATATGTACTGAGTACTCAGAAGTAAAATGTGTTTTGTTTTCGTTTCTTAATTTATCACAAGTTGATCAACCAGGCAGCGCAAACATCGAATGATTCACCTGGGCTGTGCATTTCCACTGCTAGGGCCATTTTAAAACTGAGAAGCCAACATCTGGGTCAAAGTCACTTTGTGCCTCTCATTGCATCCATGGATCAGCCTTCTGTAAAGCAACCTATGGTCTAGCTAGACATTTCTCAATTTCTATTTTCAAATTGCAAGACTCACACGTGTTTTGGGAACCTAGGCACAACCACATTTACAGTTGAATGAAGCATTTTCTATGTAATCCAACCACTAACAGTACTTTAAGCAGGAAGCAATAGCCACAAGGTATGTGGGGTGTAAAGTTCGCAGCGCCCTCCAGAGGCCAGTTTTCTCACAACAGGATAATTTCCTAGTGCATGTTATCACCAAAATGGCCTGCATTTTTGCAGTGTATAAAAACAAGCATTCTGCCATTTGCAGCAACATAGATGGGCCTGGAGATTACCATACTAAGTGAAGTAAGTCAGACAAAGACAAATATCATGTGATATCACTTATATGTGGAATCTTAAAATAAATGACACAAATCAACTTATTTTCAAGACAGAAAGAGACTCACAGACTTAGAGAACGAACTTATGGTTACTGGGGGAAGGGATAGTTAGGGAGTCTGGGATTGATATGTACACACTACTATATTTTAAATGGATAACCAACAAGGACCTGCTGTATAGCACAGGGAAATCTGCTCAATATTCTGTAACAACCTAAATGGGAAAAGAATATGAAAAATAGATACATGTGTATGTATGACTGAATCACTTTGCTGTGCGCCTGAAGCTAACACAACATTGTTAATCAAATAAAATAAAAATTAAAAAAGAAAAAGCAGAGAGGCCAGCGTACCGCAAAAAAATAAAAAATAATAATAAAAAGAAAAAGCAGAGCATCTCCTAAGGAAAAAGAATAGAACAATTTCAGAAATATCCTGAAACAAAAATCTGATGGAATGCAATCCAAGAAGACCAACCAAATTCTAAAAGAGAAAAGAAAAAAAATAAAGAAAAGAAGAAAGAAAACCAAATATCTCCCCCAGAAATTGACAAAGCTCCTTCAAAATTCAGGAGTAAAATACCAAAAATAAACTTATGTGAAAAGTGTGCTGTTCCCTCTAAATCCTTAAAACAATGTGGTCCAGCCATAGCTGAAAAGTATCGGTTCCTGTAACAGGGGCAGGACTCAGATTTAAAGAGTGATAAACTCAATTGCCAAACATCTTTGCATGTGAGACTGAACACACAGGGGCGTGCATCCCACAGAATGGGCCAAGTGAGATAAATAAACTGCAACTGGCTGGGTTTAAATAAATTATGGTTGGGACCAACAGACAAAATGCAGGACATTCCAGTTTGTTCTTAGGAGGAGATCTCAAATGACCCACACAGCAGCCCAGGTCAGGCAGTAGCATCTTAGTTTCTAACCACCAAGGAGGAAAGCCTCCAAGAATAATGCTGACAGAAATGGAAAGTTTATAAAAGAGAAATGTAACATGATGAGGCCACAGATATTCGTTGCTTCCCTGCATCATCTACCACCCTATCCAGCTGGCAGCCAGAGCCCCTGAACCATCTCTAGATGAGAAAATCAGGAGGACCTGGAAGCTCTTACTCAGAAAGGGGTTTTCAGCCTCTTCCGCATGAAGGGACTTTGATGGATGCTCTGGGTGCAAGGAGGGAAGTTATGAACGTGCCATGAGGTACGTCCTTGCGTTCAAGGGATTTATGAGATCAGATATATAGACACACTCAAGTCTTTACTACAAAGCAGAGCCCATTCAGAGCCATACAAGAAGGAAAAACCCAGTGCCCTGTAAGTTCAGGAAAGTCTTGGTCTCTCTGGGTAAAAGTAATTCTGTCCTCTTCTCAATTTCCATAGTACTCTGCCTGTCTTTGATTTCTTGATTTAGAAGAGACATAACAGCAATGGTCTCATGTAAGAGAGAACAAATGTGTGGAGAATACTGAAAATAGATTCAGAAACAAATGTAATCAATTTCTTTTTTTTAATTAATTTTTTTAACTTTTTTTGAATTTTATTTTATTTTACTTTTATACAGCAGGTTCTTATTAGTTATCTATTTTATACATATTAGTGTATATATGTCAATCCCAATCTCCCAGTTCATCCCACCACCACCCCCTTTCCCACTTTCCCTCCTTGGTGTCCATACCTTTGTTCTCTACATCTGTGTCTCTATTTCTGCCTTGCAAACCGGTTCATCTGTGCCATTTTTCTAGATTCCACATATATGTGTTAATATACGATATTTGTTTTTCTCTTTCTGACTTACGTCACTCTGTATGACAGTCTCTAGGTCCATCCACATCTCTACAAGTGACCCAATTTTGTTCCTTTTTATGGCTGAGTAATATTCCATTGTACCTATGTACCATATCTTCTTTATCCATTCCTCTGTCATTTAACAAAATATTTATGGAGTGCCCATTACCTGTGAAGCATTGACCCAGGCTCTGAGCCCAGCATGAGTTTCCTTGGGCACCCTGTGATATAGCCTGCTAAAAAAATGCAACTTGAGGGCTTCCCTGGAGGTGCAGTGGTTGAGAGTCTGCCTGCCGATGCAGGGGACACGGGTTTGTGCCCCGGTCTGGGAAGATCCCACATGCCATGAAGCGGCTGGGCCCGTGAGCCATGGCCACTGAGCCTGCGTGTCTGGAGCCTGTGCTCCGCAGCGGGAGAGGCCACAGCAGTGAGAGACCTGTGTACCACAAAAAAAAAAAAAAAACATGCAACTTGAAAGAGTCCTAAGTTAAAAGTGGTAATATAAGTAAATGACAGTACTCCTTCTATAAGGAGAAAGTAGAGTTTCCTTTCGATCAGGGTTAAGACCTTCCTAAACCATGGAAGCCCCAGAACAATGCTTCCAGCCTGATATCCCCTTCCTCTTCAACTCTGAAAAAACCAAAATGGTGGCCTGATATTGATTTTCTGTATTTCAAAATGTATAAGTGGGATTGTACATTTATCCACCAGCACAGGACTTCACAAATGACCTTTGCTTTACTGGGAGTCTAATCAAGTTTGGGGGGTTATCTCATCCTGATCAGCAGATCCAAGGAGAGTCATATAAGGTGGAAATGAGTTATTAACAAACGCAGTTATTTCAACTGCCATTAATATTTGAAGGCATGTCTAAATGCAGGGTAGGTGAGGTGAGGGAACCTACAGGAATGTAGGTCTATGAAAGACTCAGTTTACTATGGCTGCAGTAACAAATTACCACAAACCTGGTGGCTTAAAACTGTAGAAGTTTATTCTCTCACAGTTCTGGAGGCCAGATGTCTGAAATCAAGGTGTTGGTAGGACTAGAGTCCCTCCAGAGGCTCTGAGAAGCCTTCTTGGCTCTTCCACCTTCTAGGGGCTGTTGACATCCTTGTCTTGTGGCTGCAAAACTCTACCTCTGCCTCTGTTTTCACGTGGCCCTCTTCTCTGTGTGATCCTCTTCTGTTTCCTGTAAGGACACATCATTGGATTTAGGGTGCACCTAGATAATCCAGCATGATCTCATCTTGAGATGATAATGTAATTACATCTGCAAAAACTCTTTTTCCAAATAAGGTTACATTCATGGTTCCAGAAATTAGAACATGATCATATCTTTTATGAGGCCACCATTAACCCTCTACAAAGACCAAGGAGCCTTGTGGAGAATAAATCATGCTATGGGAAGGAAGGATTCAGGCTTCTAAGTTTGGTCTCAGGACAATGGGTCAAAAGTGTGGTGTATTTCATAATACACTGATTAAACATATTATTTAATGTATATCAGCTGTATACTGATCTAATTAATCCTTCTCCTTCTAGTGCTGAATCATTGAAATTTCTGTAATGACATTTGAAAAGCTGGTTAAATGGAATGACAAAATGACATTTGTCCCCACTTAGGATGGAGGTTCATTGGCTCATGGCTTAAAGACAGATGGAGTGAACCCGTCATAACATCTTTTTATTCCCAGGGCTTAGCTCAGATCCTGACATAAGAGTGGTAGATGGATAAATTTATCAGAGATCAAAAAACATAGATCCTATGGGCTTCCCTGGTGGCGCAGTGGTTGAGAGTCCGCCTGCCGATGCAGGAGACATGGGTTCGTGCCCCGGTCCAGGATGATCCCACATGCCGCAGAGCAGCTGGGCCCGTGAGCCATGGCTGCTGAGCCTCCGCATCCGGAGCCTGTGCTCTGCAATGGGAGAGGCCACAACAGTGAGAGAGGCCCGCGTACCGCAAAAAAAAAACAAAAAACATAGATCCTAAACTCAGCACCATCTTCAAGCAGTATAGGAAACAGACTCATTTTAGAGCCATTGGAAAGGAGTAAATGACTGGATGAATGGAAAATTCCTGAAACCAGCAGTTATTAATGACGGGTGTTCTGTAGTCCTCTATGCAATTTCTGTATCTTATTTCATAGGAATGTCCCAGTGTGATACAGTATCATTTTCATGTAGTAGGGAAGAGAACATAGCATTGCAAGTCAGGTGATGGGGGATCTAGTTCCATGCATTTCTAGTCATGCCACCTTGAAAAAGCAAGGTGTCTCCCTCTCTCCTCACAAGTCAATGGATGGGTCTCAGCCCATACCCAGTGCAAGCACACCTGAGACCTCCCACCTGCAGGTTCTAACATCATAGCGGCAATGCTACCTTTTCTGCAGTGTATCCAGGAGTTTTCAGGGATGGTCCTGAGGCCAGAATCTGTCCTAGCTCTAGCTTAACTCTCTATGCTAACCATGAAGAAGAATGATGGCAGCCCAGTAGACTCTACGCTGACGAGTTGTGTCTTATATATGATGTGCTTCCCAACACTTGCAGTGGGAAGAGGGGTTGGGACATTTGGTCTCTTGCGGTTCTCATGCTGAAGGCTGGCACTGCTGTCCTTCAGATGGGGAACAGAACCCTGAGGTAAACACTAGGTCCTCTTTTCTGTACAACTCTCAAAGTAACACCCTCTTGTACAAGTTACCTGCATAGCATGTTCCGACATGCAAAGTGAGACAAGATATCAGGATTGATGCCACCAACAGATCTAGAATCACTTCCCTTTCATTTTCCCTGGCAATGCCCCTAGGTGCCATAAGAGTTTTCACATTAAGTCCTTGGAATATAAAATGGTTAGTTACAACCATTTCCTTAAGTATCTACTCTTTCAAGCTGGGCTGGCACATGATGATATGGAATACCAGTTGTTTAAACACTGAAATACTTTTACATTGGTTAGTGTATATGGCTTCTGCCTGTGTTTCCCAGAAACCCCATCCCTGGCTGCTCAGTGCCCTCGCTTGTTCCCACCAGACATCCCCATTATTCAGTAGCTAAAATTTAGTGCCCAACACAGTAGTTACCCAGAACCCAGCTCCAGGTGTGTGGCCAGTACCCATTCTGCTTGGTCACTGCCTGTACCACACCACTTGTAATCTTTTGAATATCACCTCTGCTTCTGTGACCTCTGAGCACCCTACCATTTCTACCCTCAAGGGGTATTTAGTTGTTCCCCATGATCCAGTGTGGTTTTCTGGCATCTTCCTTGCTGAAGAAGAAAGAAAAAAAAAACCCAGGTTAAATTAGTGTTGGGCCCCTGCTAACCCCATGTGTCCACTCTTGATCACAGATTTTTTCATCTGTAAAATACAAGAGTTGAACTATGATTTCTAAGGCCTCCCCCACAGCTTGAAAATTCCACAGTTCCATAGTATTTCTAGAAAAGACTCATCCTACAAATGTTAATGAATGATGGATCAATAATAGTCTAAAAGGAAAGCTGGCATTAATTGATTTCTACAATACAGCCATGGAACCAGTGAGTGATGGAATTCTGAACTGGTAGGGTATGAGACAGATCCAGGGTGTTAATTCACTATTCTGTGGACTGTTCCAAAGAACAGGAGTAAAGCAACTGATTAAGGAAACACTTCTCATTTATACTACATCATGCCTTTTAGCAGGAGGTGGTAAAGTCAGAGTCTGACAACCTCCATAGGAAAACCACTAACAGACAGAATGTCCTTGAGTGGCACTGCTCCGATGGTTATTTGTTTGACACTTTCTAGACTCTGGGACTTTTTACCTCTTTCTCTTATTTGCCTATAGCCTAAGTTTCTTGATCACAATATATCTTAAGTGACAAATAAGGGGAAGCTTTCTTCAGGAAAGACAAAAATTAAAGGACTTGAAAAATCAAATCTTCGTGTAACCTGTAGCTCTCCTCACTTCTGGAACAGTTCTAGTTAAAGGCCTTCTATGCTCTAACCCCTTAACGTCAACTCCTCTTGGAAGTGGGAAACCTATTAATTATCGTGGTTCATCATTGCTTTTTCCATTTAAAGGACTCTGACTGGAATGCCAGGAATCCAGGTATTTCCATTGCTGAACTGATGCAGAGTGACATGGAAAACAAAATGAAGCGAAACCTTTAATAAAAACAATTGCTTCTCCTATGTCGTACTGTCCTTTTAATTTTGCACTTCCCTAGCTCCTGCACAAAATGGGGTAGCTGAGAGACATAAGTAAATTGGTGGCATTTACTGTACAGAGATTCCAAATGTTTGTTATGGTGGTGGTTTTTCATTATGAAAAAAGAAGAAAGGAAATGTGTCGGTATCTTATTATAATAGAGGTTGCACTTACAGCTGTTCACAAGTTGGAATATGACAAACAGCTAATTGAATGAAAATATTCTCAGAACCATATTTGTGTTGGTTTAATGTATGATTAGCAGTCAATGGGCTTGAGCTCTTAACATCATTAACACTTTAAAAAACAACTGTATAGATTTTGAGGGATTAGTGGAGTTGGGCTCTATTATAAATAAAAGTTCACTTGGACTGGGTATTTCATGCTTTCTCGAACAAAGGAGGCTGATTTTCCCATGCCCTCTGCTGGGTTCTGTTGAGCAAGGGTGTTGTCAGAATTACTGTGTGTGGAACAATGCCGGCAGCTGCCAAGTGCTCAACAGTCATCAGAAGAACAAATAAGATGCTTATTCATGTTTAAAAATAAATACCAAATAACACAGACCAGATGAAAGTGACATTTTACTGAACACATAGCATCTGGAATATTTTCTCCATTTTGGTAGGCTCATCTTGGGGTGGAGAAAGCTGAGACTAAAGAAATCCAAAAGAAAAGATGATAGAGTTGCTATAAAGCTGTGTGTTCTATACCAGTTTGCTTCATCTCTGTGATAGTCAGCTAATAATTCTATAGTCTCAATGGGGAATGTGCCATTTCTCTTTCTTTGTTAGGCAATTCTTGGTGCTCTTCCCAAATGGTGGCATCAGGACACTTTAAACTTCAGGCAATCAGTTATCTTCATCTCTTTCCTGTTTAGGATAGAGCAGTGTTGCACTTGCAAAGGGTTAAACCAATTCACAGACATTCTCTGGTAGTAATCCTGTAACACTAAGCTCAGACCTGTGAGAGGCAGATGTGGCTTCTTGTTTCAGGGACCAGTGCATAGGACAGCCCACACAGGACGAGAGAGGGAAGTACCATCTTTTGAATGAAATCTCTCAGCCACCAAGGGACTGAGACAAAAGGACAGGTAAGGTTTTCTTGAGGAGAAAACCTGAGAATGGTTTAGATCCTGGAATTAGGCTGACAAAATGGTCTTTCATGTTAAGGAATGGGAGATCTAGGGAGTAGAGAATTCTAAAAAGCAGAAAGAGGCACCAGGAGACTCTGATGACACACTTTGCCTTAGGTCCGGTCCACAGGAGTAGCCCCTGAGAGACCACATTATGATATTCATGGGCCATAGCCACCCTGATTCACAATAGGTTGATGAAACACTCTTCTTTTCTGCAAAGCCAAGATGTGTAGAACTGACTAGAAACAAAAAGAACAGTAGGGAGTGAGAGGTGGAGCAGAGGGAAGAAAATGAGAAAGAATGCTGGCATCCATAGTGTAGCAGGGGAGATAATAAGAACCTGAGTTGGGTGATGCACAGTGAACCCTATGATGATGATAATGATGGGAACCTGGGGTAGATGAAGCAGAGTGAACCCCATGATTATGATGGGAGCCTGAGTTGGGTGATGCACAGCAGACTCCATGATGTTGAGGGTCAAATGAGGTCAACCACAAATACACAAGCCAGAGAGGATTTTTAATGGAGCATGAGGGTTGTGCAGCTATCTGCACTTTATAATTATATTCCTCTTTTTGTACATGGGTGTTGGAGTGCAGGAAGGGATGGACAGAAGGAATCAGTTCCTTCTGCCACACCTGAGGATTCCTCAGGGTTGGTTTCAATGAGAAGACATGGCATTTCATCCCTGGGTGCATAGGCTCTAGCATGGTGTACTTCTAGAGTACATGCTTGAGTATCTGAGTTCAGCACTGTATGTCAAGAAACTGAACACAGATGCATTCTCATAGAGAACTCTGGTGTAGCCAGGAATTCATGCCATCCCAGAACAGCCGTCGGCAAGGACAGAAATTAGGTTGGAAAGAACTGAGTGTGGGGAAGTGAGATGAACTCAGGGATTGAGTTGCTATATCCCCCAAACTTAAATCCATTGTTTGCATTTGTTGCTTTCTTATTTCAATTCATTATGTACATAATTTCTTCCCTCTGTTTGGTATAACTTTTAGCTGAATCTATATGTTGCCAAAAATCAAATAAAATCTTCATTGCTTTTGGCATAGAATACTAAAATGAAACAAATTATCATTTGTTCCTACACAGCTAAAACAGAGATGAAATAGATTGAATTTTACATTTAAAATTGCTTTATTGTGCACTATTTCACTCATTCGACAAGTATTTAGTGAGCACCTACTATATGCCATACAGTATTCTAGGGTTAAGGATAAAACAGTGTATAAAAATAGCATCATAAAGCTTATATTCTGGTAAATTTTGTTTCCATAGCTTTATCATAGACAGAAAAATATTCAGTGTATTTAGGGGGTCACCAAATTTTCTCTGCAAAGGGCCACATAGTAAATATATAAGGTTTTTGTGGGCTATCTTTCTGACTTGCCCTGAGGTTAAGCAAGCGTTGGAACATAGAGAACCCTCCCCACAACAGCTTCTCCTGAGAATCATCTGGCCACAGAAGAGGACATTTCCTACACAAGAGTCCCGTCGCCCCATGAATTCATCCCACTTCCCCAGGCCCAGTTCTTTTTAACATTGCTTAGTCCTCCTTACAAAAGATAAGCCCTTGTTGCATGGCCTTGAGACATTTTGATGTTCTATGGTATTACAAGAGCATTTGTAGGGTACCTTCCGTTGCATTCATCATTTCAAATAGGGTGCCTCCTTACATAAATCCAAATTTGGCTTTCATTTGACAGCTGAAAAAAGAGAATAGAAGACCTGTTTTCTCAGTCCACAGCAGCAGGCTCCATGTTTAACTGACATAACCATCAGTTCTCTGACTCATGGTAGGGAAGAATCTACTCCAAAGAAACTGGGCCAAGCTGCAAATAAGACCTGAAAATATGCCAAAATCTATCATTCCTTCAGCTTTATAGATGTTAATAATGTACCTTATTGAGTCTTAAGCAACCACATGTTTGTATATTATTATGACACTAGTTAGGTTGCAGCATAATTTTGAGATCAGTCATTTTGAGTTTCAAGAAAAAGTAATTGAATATTTTAAGTGTAGACATGACAAGTTCTTTAAAAGCCAAAAATTCTTACAGCTTTTCATATTAGAAAGCAAAAAGCCACTGAAGAATCCTACAGGTTTTATTTTTAATACAATAAATGTAGACAGCTATTGTATAAAACAAATAACAAACAAAAAACAAAAAGCTCTTTGAAGGCCTCAATAATTTTTGAGTGTAAAATGTTCTTGAGGTCAAAAAGTGAGAGAAAACCACTATTGTAGATGAAACTTGGGTTGATTGTCCCCATTCCTATTTGGTTGATTTTTTGATATGATTCATAAGGAGTCAATCCCTGTCTCGGTTTCAGGAAGGAGCCCACTCCATGGGTTTGCATCCTTCTGGCTCAGGAAGCTGTTTGCACCAACCTGAAGGGTTTGACCAAAGTTTGCTCGTTTCTTCCTTCAAATATATCATATTGATATTGTAGGGGTTTTGTCTTTTTAAACGTTTAAAAATTATTTTCTTGTTTATTTATTTACTCTTTTCCCCCTAATTTTGTCTTTATTCTTTTATTTTTCTCAATTTAACATTTATTCTTTTGTAAATTTTCATTTGTCCTTTACTCTTTTCATTTTATTTCATATTTTTCTTTTCTTAATTCATTCTCTTTTTGTCTTTTCTCTCTTATTTTTTAATTTCTTAACTTTTTATTTATTTTCTTTTTTCTCTAATCTTTATTGGAGTATAATTACTTTACAATCCTATTAGTTTCTGCTGTATAACAAAGTGAATTAACTATACATAAACATACATCCCCATATCTCCTCTGTCTTGCAGCTCCCTCCCTCCCACTCTCCCTATCCCACCCCTCTAGGTGGTCACAAAGCACCGAGCTTATCTCCCTGTGCTATGTGGCTGCTTCCCACTAACTATCTATTTTACATTTGGTAGTGTATATGTGTCCATGCCACTCTCTCACTTCGGCCCAGCTTACCCTTCCCCCTCCCCTTGTCCTCAAGTACATTTTCTCTGTGTTTTATTCCTGTCCTGCCCCTAGGTTCTTCAGAACTTTTTTTTTTTTGATTCCATATATATGTGTTAGCATACGGTATTTGTTTTTCTCTTTCTGACTTACTTCACTCTGTACGACAGTCTCTAGGTCCATGCACCTCACTACAAATAACTCACTTTCGTTCCTCTTTATGGCTGAGAAATATTCCATTGTATATATGTGCCACATCTCCTTTATCCCTTCATCTGTCAATTGGCTCTTAGGTTGCTTCCATGTCCTGGCTATTGTAAATAGAGCTGCAATGAACATTGTGGTACATGAACCTTTTTGAATTATGGTTTTCTCAAGGTATATGTGCAGTAGTAGGATTGATGGGTCTTGTACTTTTTTTTTAAACAGCTTTATTAGAGTATAATTGTTTTACAATGGTATGTTAATTTCTGCTTTATAACAAAGTGAATCATCTATACATATACATATATCCCCATATCTCCTCCCTCTTGCGTCTCCTTTCCACCCTCCCTATTCCATCCCTCTACATGGTCACAAAGAGCCAAGATGATCTCCCTGTGCTATGCGGCTGCTTCCCACTAGCTATCTATTTTACATTTGGTAGTGTATATATGCCCGTGCCACTCTCTCACTTCGTCCCAGCTTACCCTTCCCCCTCCCCATGTCCTCAGGTCCATTTTCTATGTCTGCGTCTTTATTCCTGTCCTGCCCCTACAATCTTCAGAACCATTTTTTTTCTTTTTTTTAGATTCCATATGTATGTGTTAGCATACGGTATTTGTTTTTCTCTTTCTGACTTACTTCACTGTGTATGACACACTCTAGGTTCATCCACCTCACTACAAATAACTCAACTTCGTTTCTTTTTATGGCTGAGTAATATTCCATTGTATACATGTGCCACATCTTCTTTATCCATTCATCTGTCGATGGACACTTAGGTGGCTTCCATGTCTTGGCTACAGTAAATAGAGCTGCAATGAACATTTTGGTACCTCACTCTTTCTGAATTATGATTTTCTCAGGGTATAGACCCAGTAGTGGGATTGCTGGGTTGTATGGTAGTTCTATTTTTAGTTTCTTAAGAGACCTCCATACTGTTCTCCATAGTGGCTGTATCAATTTACATTCCCACCAACAGTGCAAGAGGGTTCCCTTTTCTCCACACTCTCTCCAGCATTTACTGTTTGTAGATTTTTTGCTGATGGCCATTCTGACCAGTGTGAGGTGATACCTCATTGTAGTTTTGATTTGCATTTCTCTAATGATTAGTTATGTTGAGCATTCTTTCATGTGTTTGTTGGCAATCTGTATATCTTCATTGGACAAAAGTCTATTTAGGTCTTCTGCCCATTTTTGGATTGGGTTGTTTGTTTTTTTGATATTGAGCTGCATGAGCTGCTTATATGTTTTGGATATTAATCCTTTGTCAGTTGCTTCATTAAAAAATATTTTCTCCCATTCTGAGGGTTGTCTTTTCGTCTTGTTCATGGATTCCTTTGCTGTGCAAAAGCTTTTAAGTTTCATTAGGTACCATTTGTTTATTTTTGTTTTTATTTCCATTTCTCTAGGAGGTGGGTCAAAAAGGATCTTGCTGTGTTTTATGCCATGGAGTGTTCTTCCCATGTTTTCCTTTAAGAGTTTTAAAGTTTCTGGCCTTATATTTAGGACTTTAATTCATTTTGAGTTTATTTTTGTGTATGGTGTTAGGGAGTGTTCTAATTTCCTTCTTTTACATGTAGCTGTCCAGTTTTCCCGGCACCATTTATTGAAGAGGCTGTCTTTTCTCCATTGTATATTCTTGCCTCCTTTATCAAAGATAAGCTGACCATGTGTGCATGGGTTTATCTCTGGGGTTTCTATCCTGTTCCATTGATCTATATTTCTGTTTTTGTGCCAGTACCATACTGTCTTGATTACTGTAGCTTTGTAGTAGAGTCAGAAGTCAGGGAGCCTGATTCCTCCAGCTCCATTTTTCTTTCTCAAGAGTGCTTTGGCTATTCAGGGTCTTTTGTGTGTCCATACAAATTGTGAATTGTTTTGTTCTAGTTCTGTGAATAATGCCATTGGTAGTTTGATAGGGATTGCATTGAATCTGTAGATTGCTTTGGGTAGTAGAGTCATTTTCACAATGTTGATTCTTCCAATCCAAGAACATGGTATATCTCTCCATTTGTTTGTATCATCTTTAATTTGTTTCATCAGTGTCTCATAGTTTTCTGCATACAGGCTTTTTGTCTCCTTAGGAAGGTTTATTCCTAGATATTTTATTCTTTTTTTGCAATGGTAAATGGGAGTGTTTCCTTAATTTCTCTTTCATATTTTTCATCATTAGTGTATAGGAATGCAAGAGATTTCTGTGCATTAATTTTGTATCCTGCTACTTTACCAAATTCATTAATTAGCTCTAGTAGTTTTCTGGTAGCGTCTTTAGGATTCTCTATGTATAGTATCATGTCGTATGCAAACAGTGACAACTTTACTTCCTCTTTTCCGATTTGGATTCCTTTTATTTCTTTTCCTTATCTGATTGATGTGGCTAAAACTTACAAAATTATGTTGAATAATAGTGGTAAAAGTGGACAACCTTGTCTTGTTCCTGATCTTAGGGGAAATGGTTTCAATTTTTCACCACTGAGAATGATGTTGGCTATGGGTTTGTTGTATATGACCTTTATTATGTTGAGGTAAGTTCCGTCTATGCCTACTTTCTGGAGTGTTTTTATCATAAATGAGTGTTGAATTTTGTTGAAAGCTTTTTCTGTTGAGATGATCATGTGGTTTTTCTGATTCAATTTGTTAATATGGTTTATCATGTGGATTTATTTGCATATATTGAAGAATCCTTGCATTCCTGGATTAAATCCCATTTGATTATTGTGTATGATCCTTTTCCTGTGCTGTTGGATTCTGTTTGCTAGTATTTTGTTGAGGATTTTTGCATCTATGTTCATCAGTGATATTGGCCTGTAGTTTTCTCTTTTTTTTGCATCTTTGTCTGGTTTTGGTATCAGGGTGATGGTGGTCTTGTAGAATGAGTTTGGGAGTATTCCTCCATCTGCTATATTTTGGAAGAGTTTGAGAAGCATAAGTTTTAGCTCTTCTCTAAAAGTTTGATAGAATTCACCTGTGAAGCCATCTGATTCTGGGCTTTTGTTTGTTGGAAGATTTTTAATGACAGTTTCAATTTCAGTGCTTGTGATTGGTATGTTTATGCTTTCTATTTCTTCCAGGTTCAGTCTTGGAAGGTTGTGCTTTTCTAACAATTTGTCCATTTCTTCCAGGTTGTCCATTTTATTGGCATAGAGTTGCTTGTAGTAATCTCTCATGATCCTTTGTATTTCTGCAGTGTCAGTTGTTACGTCTCCTTTTTCATTTCTAATTCTATTGATTTGAGTCTTCTCCCTTTTTTCCTTGATGAGTCTGGCTAATGGTTTATCAATTTTGTTTATCTTCTCAAAGAAACAGCTTTTAGTTTTATTGATCTTTGCTATCGTTTCTTTGTTTTATTTTTCGTTTATTTCTGACCTGATCTTTATGATTTCTTTCCTTCTGCTAACTTTGGGGCTTTTTTGGTCTTCCTCTAATTGCTTTAGGTGTAAGGTTAGGTTGTTTATTTGAGATATTTCTTGTTTCTTGAAGTTTGATTGTATTGCTATAAACTTCCTTCTTAGAACTGCTTTTGCTGCATCCCATAGGTTTTGGGACGTCAGGTTTTCACTGTCATTTGTTTGTAGGTTTTTTTTGATTTCCTCTTTGATTTCTTCAGTCATCCCTTGGTTATTTAGTAGTGTCTTCTTTAGCCTCCATGTGTTTATATTTTTTCCAGATTTTTTTCTTGTAATTGACATCTAGCCTCATAGCGTTGTGATTAAAAAGATTCTTGATATGATTTCAATTTTTTTAATTTGCCAAGGCTTGATTTGTGACCTGGAGAATGTTCCATGAGCACTTGAGAAGAAATTGTAATCTGCTGTTTTTGGATGGAATGTCCAATAAACATCAATTAATTCCATCTTGTTTAATGTATCATTTAAAGCTTGTGTTTCCTTATTTATTTTCATTTTGGATGATCTGTCCATTGGTGAAAGTGGGGTGTTAAAGTCCCCTACTATGATTGTGTTGCTGTCGATTTCCCCTTTTATGGCTGTTAGCATTTGCCTTATGTTTTGAGATGTTCCTATGTTGGGTGCATAAATGTTTACAATTGCTATATATTCTTCTTGGATTGATCCCTTGATCATTATGTAGTGTCCTTCTTTGTTTCTTGTAATAGTCTTTATTTTAAAGTCTATTTTGTGTGATATGAGAATTGCTACTCCAGCTTTCTTTTGATTTCCATTTTCATGGAATATCTTTTTCCATCCCCTCCCTTTCAGTCTGTATGTGTCCCTAGGTCTAAAGTGGGTCCCTTGTAGACAACATATGTATGGGTCTTGTTTGTGTATCCATTCAGCGAGTCTATGTCTTTTGGTGGGAGCATTTAATCCATTTACATTTAAGGTAGTTATTGATATGTGTGTTCCTATTACCATTTTCTTAATTGTTTTGGGTTTGTTATTGTAGGTCTTTTCCTTCTCTTGTGTTTCCTGCCTAGAGAAGTTCCTTTAGCATTTGTTGTAAAACTGGTTTGGTGGTGCTGAATTCGCTTAGCTCTTGCTTGCATGTAAAGGTTTTAATTTCTCCATCGAATCTGAATGAGATCCTTGCTGGGTAGAGTAATCTTGGCTGTAGGTTTTTACCTTTCATCACTTTAAATATGTCCTGCCACTCCCTTTTGGCTTGCAGAGTTTCTGCTGAAAGATCAGCTGTGAACCTTATGTGGATTCTATTGTATGTTAATTGTTGTTTTTCCCTTGCTGCTTTTAATACTTTTTCTTTGTATTTAATTTTTGATAGTTTGATTACTATGTCTTGTGTTTCTCCTTGGATTTATCCTGTATGGGACTCTCTGTGCTTCCTGGACTTGGTTGACTGTTTCCTTTCCCATATTAGGGAAGTTTTCAACTATAATCTCTTCAAATATTTTCTCAGTCACTTTTTTTTCTCTTCTTCTTTTGGGACCCCCATAATTCGAATGTTGGTGTGTTTAATACTGTCCCAGAGGTCTCTGAGATTGTCCTCAATTCTTTTCATTCTGTTTTCTTTATTCTGCTCTGTGGTAGTTATTTCTACTGTTTTATCTTCCAGGTCACTTATCCATTCTTCTGCCTCAGTTATTCTGCTATTGATTCCTTCTAGAGAATTTTTAATTTCATTTATTGTGTTTTTCATCATTGTTTGTTTGCTCTTTAGTTCTGCTAGGTCTTGTTAAACATTTCTTGTATTTTATCCATTCTATTTCCAAGTTTTTGGCTCATCTTTACTATCATTACTCTGAATTCTTTTTCAGGTAGACTGCCTATTTCCTCTTCATTTCTTTGGTCTGGTGGGTTTTTACCTTCTTCCTTCATCTGCTGTGTATTTCTCTGTCTTCTCATTTTGCTTAACTTACTGTGTTTGGGGTCTCCATTTTAGAGCTCTATGTTCGTAGTTCCTGTTGTTCTTCGTGTCTGCTCCCAATGGTTAAGGTTGGTTCAGTGTGTTGTGTAGGCTTCCTGGTGGACGGAACTGGTGCCTGTGTTCTGGGGGATGAGGGTGGATCTTGTCTTTCTAGTGGGCAGGACCACATCCAGTGGTGTGTTTTGGGATGTCTGTGAACTTATTATGATTTTAGGCAGCCTTGGTGCTAATGGGTGGGGTTGTGCTCCTGTCTTGCTGGTTGTTTGGCATAGAGTGTCCAGCACCATAGGTTGCTGGTCGTTGAGTGGAGCTGGGTCTTAGCATTGAGATGGAGATCTCTGGGAGAGCTTTTTCCATTTGATATTACATGGGGCTGGGAGGCCTCTGTTGGACCAATGTCCTGAACTCAACTCTCCCACCTCAGAAGCTCGGGCCTGACACCCAGCTAGAGCACTAAGACCCTGTCAGCCACACTACTCAGAAGAAAAGGGAGAGAAGGAAGGAAAGAAAGAAAGGAAGGAAGGAAGAAAGAAAGAAAGAAAGAAAGAAAGAAAAAGAAAGAAGGAAGGAAGGAAAGAAGGAAAGAGTAAAATAAAATAAATTTATTAAAATAGAAAAAAATTATTAAAAATAAAAAAGTAATTAAAAAAAGAGAGAAAGAAAGAAGAGAGCATCCAAACCAAAACACAAATTCACAAGTGATAACAAGCACTAAAACCTATACTAAAAACAAAAAACAAAAAAAAAACAGACAGTCAGAACCCTAGGACAAATAGCAAAACAAAGCTATACAGACAAAATCACATAAAGATTCATACACATACAAACTCACAAAAAATGGAAAAGGAAGAGAGCAACCAAATCAATAAACAAATCTACCAATGATAATAAGTTCTAAATACTAAACTAAGATAAACATAAAACCAGAAACAAATTACATGCAGAAAGCAAACCCCAAGTCTACAGTTGCTCCCAAAGTCCACGGCCTCAATTTTGACATGACTCATTATCTGTTCAAGTATGCCAGAGATGCAGGGTACATCTAGTTGACTGTGGAGATTTAATCCGCTGCTCCTGAGGCTGCTAGGAGAGATTTCCCTTTCTCTTCTTTGTTCGCACAGCTCCTGGGCTTCAGCTTTGGATTTGGCCCCACCTCTGCATGTAGGTTGCCTGAGGGTGTCTGTTCCCCACCCAGATAGCATGGGGTTAAAGGAGCAGATGATTAGGGGCCTCTGGTTCACTAAGGCCGGGGGGGGAGGGAGGGGTACAGAATGTGGGGCGAGCCTGCGGTGGCAGAGGCCGGTGTGAAGTTACAACTGCCTGAGGCACACCATGTGTTCTTCCAGGGAAGTTGTCCCTGAATCCCAGGACGCTGGCAGTGGTGGGCTGCATAGGCTCCCCGGAAGCAGGGTGTGGATAGTGACCTGTGCTTGCACACAGGCTTCTTGGTGGCGGCAGTAGCAGCCTTAGCATTTCATGCCCGTCTCTGGTGTCCTCACTGATAACCACGGCTCACACCCGTCTCTGGAGCTCATTTAGGCGGTGCTCTGAATCCCCTCTCCTCACACACCCTGAAACAATGGTCTCTTGCCTCTTAGGCAGTTCCAGACTTTTTTCCTCCTGGCTAGCTGTGGTGCACTAGCTCCCTTCAGGCTGTGTTCATGCAGCCAACCCCAGTCCTCTCCCTGGGTTTGACTTCCAAAGCCCGAGCCTCAGGTCCCAGCCCTGCCCGCCCCAGTGGGTGAGCAGACAAGCCTCTCGGGCTGGTGAGTGCCGGTCGGCACCTATCCTCTGTGTGGAAATCTCTCCACTTTGCCCTCCACACCCCTGTCGCTGTGCTTTCCTCTGCGGCTCCGAAGCTTCCCCCCTGCCACCCTCTAACTCCTCCAGTGAAGGGGCTTCCTAGGGTGTGGAAACTTTCCCTCCTTCACAGCTCCCTCCCACTGGTGCAGGTCCTGTCCCCATTCATTTGTCTCTGTTTTTTCTTTTTTCTTTTGCCCTACCCAGGTAAGTGCAGAGTTTCTTGCCTTTTGGGAAGTCTGAGGTCTTCTGCCAGGGCTCAGTAGTTGTTCTGTAGGGGTTGCTCCACATGTAGATGTATTTCTGATGTATTCGTGGGGAGGAAGGTGATCTCCACAGTTTACTCCACTGCCATCTTGAAGGTGCCCCCTCATTCTTTATTTATGCTCTCCCTTTCATTTCTCATTTTTCTGTTTCTCATTTTTTCATATTCTCTTTTTCTCATTTTTCTGTTTTTCTTTTTCTCATTTTTTAGTTTTCTTTCTGTAATTTTTCTTACTTATTTTTCTAATATATTTTTTTCTCATTTTATTTTTCTCATTTTTTTCTTTTTTTATTTAGTTTGATGGAATCATTTTGGTATTTTTACTTTTGTCTGCCTTGCATTTTGAAGTTATTGCAAAGATATGTTCATGAAGTGGACTTCCTTTGGAAGTGATTTTCTTTTGAGGTAATTTAGCCCAAGCCTCCCACCAGCTTTTTCCCATTTTAAGCCTCCTTTGGTACACCTTGACAAAGCCAGCAATAACCCTTATATGCAGTGAGGTTGCAAATCACCCACCTCAGTGGAAAGGAAGCTCCTTGAGACCATTGGCACAGGTCAGCTTTCCACATCCCGACCTGGGAAGGGGTAGATATGAATGAAGATCACTGAGAGAAGTAAGATTGAGGAAGGCATTGAGTCAGCCCAACATAGTCAAATTCTTAGAAGTGACTAAGTGACATGTTATCTTACCATGGGCTACACCAATAGAGTCAAGGTGTTTGCGTACCTGGTGCCTGTGGAAGTATGAACGAAAAAGAGGCTGAAGCCAAATTCCACCAGACAGAGAGAGTCTGCTGTGCAGTACTGACTGTAGAACTTTATTGCTCAGAGAGGCTTGAAGGCAGAAAGCCTGCTCTTGGGGCTGGGGTGAATATCAAGATGGCTGACTTTGGCTTCAACAACAAATTCACCTTTGACAAAAAGCTGGCTACCTTCTGTGGCAGTACCCCTTTTATTTTTGCGGCAGTCACCCCGTTACTACCCCAGAACTGTTGCAGCATAAAAATATGATGGGCTTGACAGGTAGAGCCTGGAAGTCCTGTTATATGCACTGGTCAGCTGAGTCCTGCCTTTTGATGGACACAACCTCAAGAAGCTATGGAAGCAGGTACTGAGGACCATAGAGACCTGCACACCAAATTTCTTATTCCCAGTCTCACTACATTAGGGTAAATCATTATGGATGGTTGTGGATCATGAAGATGACGAATAAAGTCTTATGTGGACACACTCTCTGACTACAATGACCCTCTGTGGACAAACTTGGTGGTGTCCATGTGTTACAATGGGAAGAGATCCCAGCCTTGCTGGTGGGTGGGCCAGAGGGACAACAAAATAAAAGGCCATTCTGCTCCTGGGATTCAAGAGCTCAAAGCTGAAGGGCGACATCATCATCTTGAAACCAGTCTTCAGCTGGGCTGACCAATAGCCCCATCCTACAAAGTTCAGCACAGCGGGTCTACCAATCCCAAGCAGGAGCGCTTGCTTCATCACTCAGGTGGGCCCTGCCATTCTTATCCACAGCCGGTGCTCTATGAAGACTCAGAGTAATCACGCCAGGGGCCCCTACCTGCACACCTTCCCCTTGCGCTGCTGTCTCCCGCTGGCCAGCCTCTAGCAGCAGTAGCTGCAGGCTTCAGGGCACCCCAGCTAGGCCCTTGGGTACCCTCACAGAAAGTGGTTGAGAGGTGCCTCGGCAGCATGGCCTCCAAGTGAGCCTGTCTCCTCCCAGCTCTCTACCCTCAGCATCACAACCGTCATGGGCTCTCCGCTGGACCATTTTCCTCCTCGGTGAGTCCAGTTGCAGCTTCCATAGTGGACAAGTGTAGACCCAGCAGAAATTGCCCTAAGGTGTGACCTCAACACCTTAAAGGCCAGCTGGAGGCATCTGGGGTTATCTTCAGCAAGGTCACCTTCAAGTTTGTCTGCACCAATATACTTTGCATGTATGCCGGAGGGCACCTGGATGAACCTGAAAGCTGAAAGTGAAGGCCCAGGCCTCCCATGGTGGCAGTGGAGGTGATGATGAAGAAAAGGAAGATGTCCCATAGGTCAGGCCACAGTCACTACACTTTCTGTGTAGCCAGAGACCACTTACTTCACAAAGCCCGTGAAGATGAGGTGGGAGATCCGTAGGTTCTAGACCCCCTCATGTGCTGCCACCTGGCATGGAGGCGTCAAACTGCCATGAGGTCTCTCAGCGGACATGGGCTTAGAAAACATTGCCTCCAAACCAGCCAACCAGCTGAAGTGTGGTGAAACGTTTCACCTGGGTGAAACGGCACAGACTGGCCTGAACATTGTGTCACCCTTGCTCATCCTTCCCCCTCCCAGATCCTTCTCCAATTTTTTGTCAATATCGTTGGGGAGGGGAGCTAGGTCTTTGCCCCATGTATCCACCTCTGTGCAGAAACCTCCCTTCCCCCAACAGGAAAGGGGGAGCAGGCCTTCCTCTTGGTGCTGCAGTTGGACCGAGTAAGCATCTTGCCTAAACGAATACATTGTTTATTAGCAAAAAGAAAAAAAGAAAGGAAAAAAATCCATTCCCTCAGCCACCTTTCCTCTTTACCCCATTGTCAGTCAAGACCAGATCTGTGGGTTTCCCAGGGGGGTGGCTGGGATACCAGGGTAGTGAGTTCCCCGTCAGTCAGTGCCTGGGCCAGGCCCACTTCAGGTCTCTACCCTCTCGTCCCCTTCTCCCCTCCAGGCCAACCAGCAGATGTGGCCTTCATGGGCTGGAGGCCTGGGAAGCTGGCGGCTGGGAGCCATGGGGTCTGCTTTGTGCTGCCGAGATAAGGGTGGCAGTCACTGGCATTCCTCCTTCCCCAGAGCTGGACCTTTCCTTCCACAAGCTTCTGCGAGGCCTTTGATTCTCTCTCAGAAGTGGGCACCATCTCTCCCCGAATCCCCATCCTGGGAAAGAGGGAGGTGGAACCAGGATAGGGAGTGGGGAGGGGACTATAGGGTGGGGTCAGCTGTTCCCCTGGTGACAGGGACCTCGAAGAAGGCTTTGTCTGTAGCCCCCTCACACTTGCTCCCCTCCCTTCCCCCATCGCCCCCTCCCCTCACACACACCCCACTGTTTCCCCTTCATCATCTGGGCACCAGTTAATCCCACAGCCGTGACAGCTCCCCACCTCCACCCTTCTGTCTCATCTCTCGGACTTCCCTTCTCTTCCTGACACTGTCAGGGTGGGGACGTATGTGGCCAGTGGCTCCAGTTGGCTCACCTCTGTGTCCTGATGGGCTGGGTGGCTCTGAGGGCTTGACTGGGGGCCACATGGCATCTTTTCATCATTTTCTTTTTTTTTAGTTAATTTTTATTGGAGTATAGTTGATTTACAATGGTGTGTTAGTTTCAGGTGTACAGCAAGGTGAATCGGTTATACACATACATCTATCCACTCTTTTTTTTTCAGATTCTTTTCCCATATAGGCCATTACAGAGTGTTGGGTAGAGTTCCCTGTGCTCTACAGTAGGTCCTTATCTATTTTATATATAGTAGTGTGTATACATTCCTTTTCTTCTATACTGTCCTTTTTTCTTGAGAAACTGCTGGAAGGAGTCTTGCACACAGGTGGTCCCCACTGTCATCTGAGTTTTGCATTTTTGGTGGTGTGTTTTGTTTTTTATTTTAATTACTACATTCTTTGGATTTATGACAATCCTCCCCCAATTTATCATGCCCACTCCCAGCCCAGTCTCACCTGTGAGTTAAACCTCTGGGTTCCAGGAAGGGGTCTATGGGCTCTGGCTCAGACCCTCTCTCCACTCCGTCCCCCCTCCCTCCCTGTGAGACAGCTCGCTGCTCAGGGTGTAGGAGGGCTCGGCTGGCTTCCCACAGGGTGTGGGGCACAGGGCACCGGAGAGGTGGTCCACTCCCCGCTCCCAGCCTGCCAGCTCCTGCATTCAGTTTCTCCTCTGGATGAAACAGGCGATAAGGAGAATGTTGGGTGGCATAGCTATTCATGATGGTATGTGGATTTTAGGGGTGCATGAGGTTGACGAGGGAAGCTAGTTACTGTCCGGGGCAGGGAAATGGCTTGAATGAGAATATCCAAGAAACAGCCAAGAGGGATGTTGGAAGTAGAACCAACAGGACTTATTAGATGTGGAGAGCAGAGAGAGGGAGATATTCAGGTTAACTCCCAGGTGTCTGAGAAGACTGTCACTTGGGCTTGTGACACTGCATGTTGGAGGCGAGGTTGGGGCTGAAGATATGAAGGTAAAGTTGGGGGTCTTCCGCATGTGAATATTGGAGATCTGGCGATTGAGGGCAGAGAGGAAGTGGGAGAGCGTCTGCACAGACTCCTGAGGAATTCTAACCTTTGAAGATGAGCAAAAGAACACTAAGGCTGAGAGAAACTGAGCGGAAAGGCAGGGACAAAATTCATGGTGCCGTGTCAACAGCCTGCGCTGTCAAGGGATCAGAGAAAGGGTTGAAGGGTCAAAGGTGCCTGTGGAGGGAGGGATCACCCGGGAGGTTCGGTCTTTGAAGGGAGAAGAGGGCCTCTCTGTGGTTTGCTTGGAGGGAGAAAGGAGATTCCTTTGGATCAGGGGGTCCGCAAACCTATAAAGGGCCAGAGAGTAAATATTTTCGGCTTTTGGTGCCATATGGTCAATTTCTCAACAGGCTGTTATAGCAAAGAGCAGCCTTAGACAATCAGTGAACAAATGAGCATGGTCGGTTCCAAGAACTCTTTATTTATGGACACTGAAATTTGAATTTCATATAATTTTCATGTGCCATGAAAGATGATTCATCTTTTTATTTTCCCCCAATTATTTAAAAATGTAAAAACCACCGTAAGCTGGTTGGCCGTACAAAAACAGGCGGAGGGCGGAATTCAGCTCACTGGCCATTACATGCTGAGTCCTGGTCTGCATGCTGGAAAGGAAGGTGGAAAAGTTTATTAAAAGTGGGGTGGGACATGGAGGTGGGGGGACCAGGGGGTCCTGCTCACAGAATTCTCTTCTTTCAGTGAAGTATGAAGCAAAGTCGTCAGCTGAAATTGAGGAATTGCAAAAGGCAGGGATTTCTCATGAAGGAGACCAGGAAAGAACCAGCAGCATGTAGAGCGGATGGAAATCCCACAGAGGCGTGACCGTGTTGACCAAGGGGAGGCTTCCCGGAGGCCCTGCATGTACTCTGGGTCTTAACGAATGATCGGAGATCGTTAATTCATTTAAAAGTGAGAAGGACTATTAAAATCCTGAAGAGACAGAGCAGCGACGATGACATCCCGCAACAGGCACATTTTCAAGTGACAGTAACCACATTCCATAATTTGCATAATTTCTGTTTTAAGCAAATTGCCTTTTAATGATACTAAAACAAAAACTGACTGTAGTGTAAATGTCCAGACATCTCCAAACAGGCCAATGGACTGTAATGCACACACATCTGGTCAGCATCTGGAGTGCACACAGGACAAAAATCTTTCAGATTTGCTCTGCATGTTAAACTTGGGTGTAGCCAGAGAAGTTCATGCTCATTTCAGGTTCAGGCAAATCTGGTCAATTTGGCAACAGGCTATTGACCTATAGAAGACCTTAAGAGGAACTCTCATTTATAGTTTTTTGTGGAGCCTCGTGTAAGCTCCTGGAGTATGATCTTACCTTCAAACAAGCTCAGCCTTCATTCTTTCTGGAATGCTGCCAAAAAAAAAAGTAAGTTGAACTTTGAGTGAAGTTAAAATTTCAGAGAGTGATTCACAATACCATGTTTTTCTTTCAAAAAATTTTTAGACTTTTAATTGTGGTAACATAAAATTGTGGTAACATAAAATTTACTATCTTAACCTTTCTTTCTTTAAGGCTTTATTTTTTTTAGAGCAGCTTTAGGTCCACGCAAATTAAGACAGTACAGAGATTTTCCCATATACCCCCTGACCCGACAGAAGCATGGCCTCCCCCATCATCAACATCCCCCACCAGACGGGGACATTTGTTACAAGTGATGAACTTGCACTGACACATCATAATCACCCAAAGGCCATAGCTTACATTAGGGTTCAGTCTTGGTCCTGCATGTTCTGTGGGTTTGGATAAATGTATAATCACATGTATTCACCATTATAGTATCATATAGAGTATTTTAAAATTTTAATAATATATTTTATTAAACCCAGTATACCTAAAATATTATTTCAACATGTAATCAATCTAAAAAAATTTTACACTCCTTTTGCAAAGGAATTTTACAAATTTTACATTTTTTTAAATTTAATTTAATTTATTTATTTTTTATACAGCAGGTTCTTATTAGTCATCCATTTTATCCATATTAGTGTGTACATGTCAATCCCAATCTCCCAATTCATCCTACCACCACCACCACCCCCTCCACTTTCCCCCCTTGGTGTCCATATGTTTGTTCTCTACATCTGTGTCTCTATTTCTGCCCCACAAACCAATTCATCTGTACCATTTTTCTAGATTCCACATATATGCGTTAATATACGATATTTGTTTTTCTCTTTCTGACTTACTTCACTCTGTTGTACTATGTCTTTAAAATCCAATGTGTACTTTACACTTTCAGCCCATCCATCTGGTCACTAAAATTTTAACTGGAAATACTTGATCGATATTTAGGTATAAAATTTTCAGTTGAAAAAGATTCACATACTTAAGTTGTTTCAAACACTTAAAACAAGTGTCCCAAACACACTTAAAAGATTCTAACAGCTGATTTGAATATCAGTTTTTAAATGAAAATGAAAAAAATTGAAAAAGAGGAAGCTCAGAGATTTCCCATATACCCCCTGTCCCCTTCACAAGTACAGCCTCCCGCATTATCAACATCCCCACCAGAGTGGGTATTTTTCAGCTGATGAACCTACATTGTTATGTTATAATCACCCAAAGTTGTAGTTTACATTAGGGTTCACTCCTGGTGTTGTACATCCTATGGGTTTCGATAAATGTATTATGACATGTGCATAATTATAGTGTCATAGAGAGTATTTCACTTCCCTAAAAATCCTCTGTGTTCCACCTTTTCATCCCTCCTTCCTCCCCTGGTTTTTATTTATATTTACATTTCATAAAATTTGTAAGCATTTTAGACCTTATGACACCTTTTTAAAAACAACATCCAGTTGGGTTCATTTCACATAAAAGAAATGCAATCTAAACACACCTTTAGGAGGAGATGAAGACTTTTCAGATGATACTTCTGTTTTACAACTCAAAAAATAAACTGAACCATTTAGGGAGAGATCAGAGTTTAGAACTGTTATTGCCACGCACCTCATATCAAAATAAATCCTGGCTTGTGTATTTTCCTTAGAGGAAGATCTATTATTGTCTCTTTCTTATAATAAACTATTTTCAGTCTTTTTCTTAAACACATAGAGCTACTAATAGCCTCAGGCTTTATAGAATTCCCACTCCAAAATGTCTATAATAAATCAAATTTCTTCATTCAGAGTGTGCAGCCTCTGAAGGACTGATGCTGATGGGTTGGGTGTAGAGGGGCAGGTCAGACTTCCTAGGATTAGAAAGAAGTAATTAGTAACTAGAGTTAGTCTCCACACTTCCTCACTTTAGACCCCTTTTACCAACTGTTTGAACCAAAGGGAGAGAAGATCTTTCACCTTTCTTTAAACTTTGTTTTAGCTCTATTGAATATTAAAACAAATTAAAGTAAATAAAGGAAATTAAAATAAAGACAGTGGATTTTCCATGAGTACAGACGATGAAGCTGAATTCAAAGAGTTTCGTTTACTTTCCCCAGGCATCCTCAGAGGATTGGGGGTCACATGGGATGAAAATGGGAATTCTTATTCCTTGAACTGATCTCAGATCCCTAGACAGATGGTTTCTCAATGAGAAAACCCAACAAGATTTCAACAAATGTCTTTGTTTTACATCTTCTGAACACAGGAACATTAGAATAGCTTTGTGCTCATTTTTATTTCGGGCAAAAAGAAGCTGGTTTGGCCAAAGTGTTATTTTGGAGGGCATTGGCATGTTCTTAGGTATAGGATTTGCCTTTTAACCCAAGCTAAATAAAGTCAGACAATTATGGTTTGGGGGTTCTCTTCCAGGAGGCAAATCAATATTTTTTTAAAAGCAACATGTAGGCTCTAGTTATTAAAAGATTTGTTCAAGAACATTCATATTCTATAACCTCATGTCAGAAAAATTCAAGCAGTAAGACGTCTGAAGAGGGGGCTTTTTGCAGTTTGACTCTTCCTTGTTAGCGCTTCATAAAAAGTGACAAACCAAATATCCTTTGGCCTTCTTGCATTTACTTCAAACTCTGCCTTATAGTGATTTTTCTCTTTAGATGAGCCCTCATTTTTACTTTCTACTTCTCTGAGTTTAAGAGTCTTTGAAGCCTACTTTCCTTGTGAGATACACCATCAGTCTTTTTAAAAAAAGGGGGGAACTGAGTGATTTGTCACAGATACAGTACATAGGGCCAAAGAGTCACAACACTTTTCGTGCTTTTCTATACATCACGCATGAATACGGATGTTATGAATTTCTTTGATTTGGCAACCATAAAGCCAAGGAAACATTAATTTACATCTTAAGGGCCAATAGACTAAATGTGGCAGAAATAAGGTTTTACTTTTATAAAAACACATTGGGAGCAAAGACATAGCTCAGAGCTATCTTGTTATAGGATTTTTTAAAATAAATTTATTTACTTTATTTACGGCTGTGTGCGGTCTTCGTTGCTGTGCACGGGCTTTCTCTAGTTGCGGCAAGCAGGGGCTACTTTTCGTTGCGCTGCATGGGCTTTTCATTGCGGTGGCTTCTCTTGCTGTGGAGCATGGGCTCTAGGCGCCCGGGCTTCAGTAGTTGTGGCTCGCAGGATCTAGAGAGCAGGCTCAGTAGTTGTGGCACAAGGGCTTAGTTGCTCCACGGCATGTGAGATCTTCCCAGACCAGGGCTCGAACCCATGTCTCCTGCATTGGCAGGCAGATTCTTAACCACGGAGCCACCAGGGAAGCCCAAAGTGATCTTGAAAATAGCATTCTTTTATATGTATGGGTATAAATGGCTGGGATATAAAGGGGCAGATGGTGGTAAAATACCCCTACAGGTTGTTATTTTACACTTCCAACACTTGAAGTTTATTCCATCAAGAGTGAAATAAGTCATTTCTTATAATTAAAAGTAGAATAATATGTTTTCATGTATAATTGGATATGTTATGTGATTTTTAGTGGTTTGGACCAAATGAGAAATACAGTTAAACTTTCACTTGGTTAGAGGAGATTTTTGCCTGTGATAAGGGAGAGGCAAAGGGAAGTCATACTATTTTACTTATAATAAACCAGTTAGAAAATTATAGAAGGATTATAACTTTCTCCAAACACAAAGATTGCAGCAATTCTCTGTTTTCACACAATTCAAAGCCAGCTCTCTCACAGGGGTAACTTTGCATAAGGAGATGACATATTTTAAACCAAAAGAAAACCATTTTGAGTATTTCCATATTTTGTTGCTATAGAATACTATTGCTTTCTCTCTCTCTCTTCCTTCCTTCCTTTCTTTCTTTCTTTCCTTCTTTTTCTTTCTTTTCTTTCTTTCTTCCTTCCTTTCTTTCTTTCTTTTTTCCCTTCTTTCTTTCCTTCTTTTTCTTTCTTTCTTTTTCTTTCTTTCTGTCTTCCTTTCTTTCTTTTTCTTTCTTTCTTTCTTTTTCTTCCTTCCTTCCTTCCTTCCTTCCTTCCTTCCTTTCTTTCTTTCTTTCTTTCTTTCTTTCTTTCTTTCTTTCTTTCTTTCTAAAAAATGTTTTTCTTGGTTATTCAACCAAACTTCCAACTAGGCACATCTAGCATCAATGATGAAAAATGTTTTTTTCAAAACTGAAAGGTTTAACTGAGTTGGATATCCTGATTTTTGATAAGGTAGTCCCAGTGAGGATGGCAGTGTGTTTTTCTTGCAGATAATTTCTCACTTTCTTGTTTCTATTGGCAGCCCAAAGTCCAACCAGGCTGTTGCCTGCAAAGCACCACAGGGGATGTGAAGAAACACGGGCTTTGGCATTCTTTGGGAGATTCCCTGGTGTTGGGAATTCTTTAGGCAATAATATTACAATTCTGACTTTTGAACTATGCAACTGGCCAAGGATTTTTAATTCTTTTCTCAACCGGAGAAACCCAAGATAATGATAGAAACTACAGGAATATCAGAGAGGAGGGGAAAAATGATACCTTTTTAATTTTAGGAAGTATTTGTGTATTTGAGCTTCACTCTCCTGAAAGCCTATATAAATAGATAGCCCTTCTATCCTTTTTATTTAAACTAAAGAATAAAAATAGTTCAGATTAACCACTATTGATGTCACTATTCTTAGTGCATTCACAAGAAAAAGCAGTCTTTGAAAAAACAACATTATATTAAAGTATGTAACGTTGCTCACATAAGAAAACTCTATTTTAACATATTTACAAATGATTTAGTTAATGAATTTAACATTTATCAATAAAATAAGTAAATGTAAGTTCCAGGACAGTAAGCCTTTAATCTATTGTATTTTATTTCCCAATGTAACCTTAGCACTTGGTACAGTACCTGACATATGGAAAGATTTCAATAAATATTTTTGTATGTAAACAAATAAATGAATATTGAGATTGGCTTTGCATAAAAAGAAGAGATTCACAGGCCCCAAACTTTTATTACTATTATTATCTTAGTCTTAATGTAACTATAACATTTAATTTGCTATTAATCTTTTTTTTTATTCAATAGAAATCCTTTCCTTCCTGCTTTTCTTTTTTTCACCATTTTTCTGTTTTGCTTTGATGTTCTATCATGATTTTTCCCCAGGCCATGCCAATACTCACAATGAACAGGAATCTTTGACTTGCTTAAGCCAATTTGTTTATTTGGGTTTTTTGGGGCTTCTGATCAAGCAATGACTTTTCTCTGTCAAGGTTGCTTTTCTGAGAAGAAATTTGTCATCATCTTCATTTTAATCTGCTTTCATAATTCTGATCATTTTATTTTCAACTTTAAAAACATTTTCCTCCAATTCTTGCTAGCAGAAGTAAATATCACTAATATCCAATCTTGTTACTTCTGTTTTAGGATAAATGTGAGAATTTCTCCATAAGTAAAAAGCACATTCTTCCTTTTCTTTTGAACTCAATTAGTAACTTATTTTGTACATCACAAATAGTTCAAGCTCTTTTCCATCTCTTTCCTGTCCAAATTTGCATATGTTTGTATTTGCAAATGTTGTTCGCAATTATTTGTGGTACTCTCATACATCTCTTCTTATCCAGTATTTCTTTATCTGATAAAGCTTTACTGAGATATAATTTATATAAAATAAACTGAACACTATATTTAACTGTACACTTGGGTTTGAAATACAATCAAGATAATAAGCCTGTCCATCACTCCTAAAAGTTTTCATGATCTCCTGTGGTCTCTTCATTGGGCCCCTTTCAACAACTGTAATCTTGTGTCCAGGTAACCACTGATCTGCTTTCTGTTACTATAGATTCTTTTTCATTTACTAGAATTTTATATAAATGAAATAACACCGACTGCAATGTCAATAATAAATCTTAAAGTACCTCACACACAAGGCTCACAAACCAAAATTCATTATCTTTCCTCTACATTTGTGAGATTGCTAGTGTGCTTTCTATTTCTGTTAATAAAATTCTTTTGTTAGGATCAAAACTCTTTTATTCAAGATCAAAACTGGACTTGTCCTCAGTGTTCTTTTCCCTTTTGTCTAGAAATCAGTTTCCATGATGGCCAGCTCTGCTTCTGAAAGGTTACTTTCCTATCTCTACATTTCTTTTCCCACTGCACTACCCCTGGCCCTCATTATTTCCTTGGATTATGGCAATATTTTCACAATTGTTCTCTTTGCCACCAATATTTCTTTTTCTCTATAGTCTGTCAGCCACACTGCCACCATTTATTGAGGATTTATTATATCAAGACAATAAAGGGAATTTGTTTCATCCATCCTGGTGTCCTTCTGTAGCATCATGTTCTTTTTTGTCACAGCATTACTTTCATAATTATTTGATCTGTTTCTCTGCCTACACTTCAAACTTGATGAAGTCATGAGTCATGCCCGTTTGTTATTATCATTTTCTCTCTCCTCAACATGTACCACAGCATCAGTTACAGGGGAGGTGTTGAACAAGTATTTGTTGAATAAATATGTAACATGTAACTTTTTCTATATTATATCTTTAGATTACTTTTTATAGCTCCATTACCTACAGTATAAATTTCATACCTATTATTGCTACATATAATGCTTTTAGGAAATTGGACTCAACAACCTTTTTAGATTCAATTCTTTTCACCCTTCCTATAACATGCCTTTTCCATCTTTCTGGAATACCTTTCCCTCTTCTCTCTGGCAAATATCTGTTTTTCTTTAAACTGGTCTCCAAAGTTTCTCTCCATATTCTAAGATTCCCTGGTCCAACTCTGCATAATTAATCACTTCTTCCTTCATTCTTCTATACACCTGTCCATATTGTACTATGTTAGTAATTGTTTCAGTTTTCTATAACTACATAACAAAATATCCCCAGACTTGGTGGTTTAAAGAGCAACAATTTTTAGTCATCTGTCATGGTTCTTTGGGTTGGCAGAGCTCAGCTGGATGGTTCTTCTGCCCCACATGGTGCTGGCTGGGATTTCAATCATCTAAGAATTTGACTGCTCTGGAATATCCGAACTGTCTCACTCATAAGGCTGGAGGTTGATGCTTGCTTTCATTTGGAAGTTTAGATGAGGATGTCAGGTGGTGAGCTTTGGTCACCCGCTATCTATGCTCTCCATGAAGACTGGGCTTCTTGGAACATGGAACCCGGGTTCCAAAAAGACATGTTCATGTGGCAAAAGATAAAGCTAAAAATGTCCTAAGGTTGAGCCTTGAAAGTTCAGAGCTTCACCATATAAGTCTCAGGGCTATCCCAGATCCACTATGGAGAGGAGCACACCAGGGCATGAATACCAGGCAGTGTAATCCATTAGGGTCCATTGCTGTAGATTTCATGTGTTTATTCTCTTCTGCCAAATTATGAAACATTTGAAAACAGTCAATGTGTTTTATCTTTGTTTCCATAGCAGCTAACATAGTGCCTGAAATAATCATTGTTTGATGAATACTTGTAGAATGTAACGGTCTTACCCGATCCTTCTTTCCCCATTCATCACTGGCTGTAGACATCCCCAGGGTTGATTTTTTTCACCCCTGTTTCTGTCTATCTTTTTCTTCCAACTTCAGCCATGATGTCTGTGTTTGCTATTCACATCTCTGTCACACGACCTTACACATCTTACACATTTTCCTTCACTCCAGAGCAAGGCCTCTCCTCCAGCCACCATATGGGATCACTGGTAACAATAAACCTTCAATTCTTTGAAAGCAACACTATAGGGCCACTTCTACTTTTTTGCCCTCTTTCCTCACTATTCCTCCTCAAGATTAGACATGTCGTCATTTGAGATGTCACAAACTCTGTTCTCATTTCTATTTTGCTGGCCCAGGCAATCATCCTTGAACAGCTAGAACAGGAGCTTCTGGTTTCTTTTCTATGCCCCTCTTCCCATCCAACCTAAGCTCAATCTCTTTCCCAGTAGGTCATGGAAACACCAGCCTCATCAAAGTCTCTCCTGCCTCATCCCTCAGATCAGAAAATGCTGAAGGCAACTTGTTGCCTAGTAGTAAACTGTTTTTGTCCTTTTTTTAAACTTTTTATTTTATATTGGAGTATAGTTGATTAACAATGTTGTGTTGGTTTCTGGGGTACAGCAGAGTGATTCAGTTAAACATACACATGTATCTGTTCTTTTTCAAATTCTTTTCCCATTTAGTCTATTACAGAACATTCAGCCTTGTTCCCTATGCTATACAGTAGGCTCTTGTTTGTTATCTATTTTAAATATAGCAGTGTGTACATGTCAATCCCAAACTCCCATTCTATCCCTTCCCCCCACCCTCCCCCCGGTAACCATAAATTCATTCTCTAAGTCTGGGAATCTGTTTCTGTTTTGTAAATAAGTTCATTTGTATCATTCTTTTTTTTTTTAGAATCCACATATAAGTGATATCATACAATATTTGTCTTTCTCTGTCTGACCTACTTCATTCAGTATGACAATCTCTAGGTCCACCCATGCATGCTGCTGCAAATGGCATTATTTCATTCTTTTTAATGGCTGAGTAATATTCCATTGTAAACTGTTGAGTGTTACCCTAAGTGCCTTGGGGTAACATTCAACAGTTCTGTAGAATCTGTCTCCACTCCACCAGGACAGTCTCTACCTCTACCTTATCAGGAACCTCAGACAGGCTCGACTCCTCTCTGATTCCCAAACACTCTGTGATCATTATGGGCTCAAACATAGGCTTTTCCCAAGGATTTGAGGCAGTATTTTTTGGAGTGCTTGCAAGTTTTCTTTGAACACTAGAATATTAATAGATTATTTTAGGAGAAAGATATAGATCTGCAGTTAGAAGATTTGGGGAAGTATTCGATTAAAAAATTAGTTTTAATAATCATGAGAATTCTCAGAGATTTTGTTATGCTCATATGTATTGTAACTCTCCACAGAGGAAATTAATGTGTGCCATTCTCCAAACCATCTTAAATGTAGAAACCCTATTTTTTTTTTGCGGCATGCGGGTCTCTCACTGTTGTAGCCTCTTCCGTTTTGGAGCACAGGCTCTGGACACACAGGCCCAGCAGCCATGGCTCACGGGCTCAGCCACTCCACGGCACGTGGGATCTTCCCGGACCAGGGCACAAACCTGCGTCCCCTGCATCGGCAGGCGGACTCTCAACCACTGCGCCACCAGGGAAACCCCTAGAAACCCTTTTAAATCCATAAAACATGCCTAGGAAACTGCTGCTCCAGTGTATACTGATTCCAAATTTTTCTTAATGTTTCTGGCATTTATTACCTCTATGGCTAATTTGTGTACTTATTCATGTATTCCTTTCCTTCTGCATCTTTTTTTTATCACCTACTCAGTGTTGTTATGGAGAAGGTATAAAATAAATACTCATTAAATGAATGAATAAGCTTTCCATTTCATTGATGAAAAAAATTGGGAAACTTTGAGACTGGGCCAAAGTTTCCTGATTCTTATTCAAGTATACTAAGGCATTTCCTAGCTAACTGTCTACCAAGAATGAAAGTTTTTACTGCTGAATCCCAATTTTGAGAGCCCTCTGGAATTTAGCTACTCATTTATCTTAAAATACCATAAAAAGACCAGTTCATATAGCAGTCAGAGAAAGACTATTAAAGCTTTCATTTTTCTTTGAAAACTTGAGCAATTTCCACTAAGATAGCCTTATTACATCCTCTAATTTACTTGAAATTACAGAGCATCAGACAAATATGGAACTGTGATTTGGTATATTTGCAAGGAGACATAAATAAGAAAGGAGGTGATAAGTTGTTGTGGGGTTTTTTTGACTACTTAAAAAAATCTATTTCACCCTTCCAATTTAGTTGTAACTTTTATGTTCCATAACATGAAAACAAATAAGTAAATTAACAACATTATATGTAGACTCTTCTTTTGATCAAGTACTATTTATTCAATCAATAAACAACTATTTATTGAGAAATCATTACCTCCCAGGCTCTGTGGTAAGTGATGTGGTTACTGCCATGAATAAACTAAGGGCACTATTGAATATATGATCATGATAATGATAGATGCTAAAAAGGAAAAGTACAGGTTTCCATGCGTGCATATAACAGCAAGACCCTAACTTAGCCTTAGGGTCACAGAATGCTTTCTTAAGAAAGGTCCATTTGAATGAAACTTGAAGGGCAAGTTAAGACTCAGACAGAGCAAAATAGTGGGAAACTGGGAGAAGGCCCTGCAGTGAGAAAGGTCTTGGACAGTTTGGGAAACTAAAATACAGTTGAAGAATGTTGAGCAAAGAAAAGGTAGCAAAGGCTAGCTTATGGGCCCACAAATGATGTCAATAGCTAATCTCACCCTTTCCTTTTTTTTTTCCTCATCACTTTCCCCGAGTAAAAGTTTATATTTTTACTTTTAAACTTCTTTAGGAAGTGTTTTATTGCAAAGCATTGCTGGTAAACAGAGTACATGATTCTGAAGCTGATTGCCAACTTTTTAGAAAGCTTGGAATGATGAAACTTCTGAACTTGTGAGTTTACAAAGGTTTCCTTGGCATTTGAGCACGATCGTCAAGTCAACTCGGATGCCTGGCTTAGGACCAGCATGAATGATTCCTGTCTGGCCGTAACTGCAGCGACATGAAGGAGCATTCATTTTCTGCTTAAAATTACCCTCGGTGTTGTTCTGCACTGTTGAAATAGCACTTGCCCTTCACCCCAGAGTGGAAGCTTACAGGTGCTGGGTCGGGTCCAGAGGACCCAGGCATTGCAGTACCACGAGATTCACCTCAGTGTGAGGATGTGATTAAAGTGATCACAACCAAGGACATCATCTAAAAGAAAATGCGGAAACGTTCAAGCTAAATGAAATCAAACTTGAAGCGTCTGATAGATATTTTGGAAAATTCCGTTTTAGAAGTGTTTTTTGTTTTGCTTCGTTTTGTTTGTTTGTTTTTTGCGGTACGCGGGCCTCTCACCGTTGCGGCCTCTCCCGCCGCGGAGCACAGGCTCCGGATGCGCAGGCTCAGCGGCCATGGCTCATGGGCCTAGCCGCTCCACGGCATGTGGGATCCTCCCGGACCGGGGCACGAACCGGTGTTCCCTGCATCGGCAGGCGGACTCTCAACCACTGCGCCACCAGGCAAGCCCTAGAAGTGATATTTTTAAAAGATTATCTTAAAGGCATTACCAATGACTTGAGTATCTTTAAAAACAATAATGATGGAGAGATTAATCAAGGACCTAAACATTTAATAATTTTCATTAACCCATTATCTTAGAAAATGTGAAAAAAATTAAAGATTAATAAGAGAGAGTTTTCTGTCGAAAAGTCCCTGGAGCAGGAGAGAGAATGCCACACTCCTGCCCTCCTTTTCCCTTCCTGTCCTTTCTCTCTTCTTTCCTTTTTACCTACACTCATCTTTCCAGAAATTTTTCATGATGGCTTATAAAGTCACATGTGGTAGAGCACTTAATGAGGAAATGGGAGAAATGAGAGAAAAGAGAAGAAGAAAAAAAATAAAAGCAGGGACCACATTAACACCTTGCCCGCCACACTTCTGTACTTGGCTTGGCATTTCCTGGCACCCAGTACAACGGCCTTAGGACACAAATGAACCAAATGCTGGTTGGTGAGGTCAGGGCTCAGAGAAATTTCCTCGCTGGGTGGTTGGTAAAAGTGATGGTGAAAGGGAGCTCATGGGAAACACATGCAAGTGAGGGTAAAATGCTCAACAATATCTCTGTAATAGATTCAATCACACATATGGTTGATCTGTTTTGAGTCATAGCTCCTGAAGTCCAGCAATGGCCTTGATTCTGGAGTGTAGTTCGGTGGGCCTGAGGGACCTGCAATCTTCTGATGGTCAAGCACAGTCCAAGGATCAAATTTAGTCCTTTTTTTTTAGCATTTTAGGGGATAGATGGCTGGATGCACGATCTTCCCTTTGTCTTTACAAAGGCTGAAAAACAATCAGGGGAAAGGAAGTTGTTAGAGACCATTAAGACTTACATGAGAAAGAAAATGAAAATTGAAATAATGAAAGCAAAATCATAAGAAGGAGAAGCTTTACAGTGTTAGGAGGATATGTCTTATAAGTCAAACAAAGAAGAAAGGAAGAGAAAGAATAAACTGGAAGGAAGTCAGCGGTCCACGTCCTTGATAGAAGCATTCCTCTGCACAGCCTACTCCCCAGCAGCTGCGAGTGACACAGACAGGGGGTGTTACAGGGCCATTTCCTCGTGACCTTAGCCAGGTAAACAATTGCTTTTTCGGGTCTTCTCAGAGGCCATCCTGCCTCGATCAAAGAGCTGGCTTTGCAGCTAAGGCTCCACCTGCGGAAATGAGTAGAACTGCCTTTTAGCCCTGCCCACGATCAAAACTTCCAGATCTCAGTAAATGAACGGCAGTGCAGGGTGGCAAGTTCCTTTCTAGTGTTATGGGCAAAGTGCTAGAGGAGCCCTGGGGAGAACTGATTATTGGCCAATTTCTATGTTAGTTCTATAGTTTCAGAAAGTATTAGGTGCTAATGTTTCTTAGAGAATAAATAGATAGAGTTTTGTCTTCAAGTTTAACTAAACATAAACATCTTTTAATGTTTATGTTTTCTTTGCAGTTTGAAAAATAATAACTTGCTCTCATAGGTAGCGTAAACGTCCTGGTAGTTTCATAAACGTGTTGCAGAAGGTCTGCAGACAAATAAGATCTTCTCCTGAAAGATATGATCATAACTATGTTGATGGAAAATGAGAAAAAAGAGTAATATAAAAATTTATATTCTTGCAAAGTGCCAGAAATATATGATATGCTGTTAAGGAGACGTTAAAATGTCTGACAATTGCCACCAACAGCCTAGGCATCTGGCTCTGTCAGGGCTGATGTACCCATAGAGCTGGTACAGAAGCTGTAGGAGGATCTGAGCTCACACACCAAGGTTTCCACCTCAGCACAGATTATTTTGATGCAGGCAGTAGTGCACAAAACTTCCATTTGACAGATGCCCAGCAGCACTGGAGACTGCCATAGACTGAATGTTTTTGTCCCCCCAGATTCATATGTTGAAATAGAATCCCCAATGTAATGGTATTTGGAGGTGGGGACTTTGGAAGGTGATTAGATCACAAAGGCAGAGCCCTCATGGATAGCATTCATGCCCTTATAAAAGAGACCCCAGAGAGCTCCGTAACCCCTTCTGTCAAGTGAGGACACAACGAGAAGCCTACCGTCTATCAACAAGGAAGTGGGTCACCATCTATGTACCAGGAAGTAGGTCCCCACCAGACACCAATTCTTGATCTTGGACTTCCCAGCCTCCATAACTGTGAGAAATTAATTTCTGTGGTTCGTCATCCACCCAGTCCACACTATTTTTCTTATAGCAGCCCAAACAGCCGAAGACTGATACATAGTCAAAATTATATTTATGCCCTATAACATTTCTAGTTTTCAATACGGTATCACAGAATTTGTTATAAGCTGTAACTATGATGTTGAAGAACCCAATTTTCATCCCAGCATAGAGCTGTGAAAACCAAGGAGATTGGAATTGCAGTATCACATTGTTTGCAAAGTTCTTTTATACCAGTTGTTTTTCGAAAGAAAATGCCATGCTTTTTAAACAGGAAAAGAGAGCAATGTGACAAACAACTATGGCAATAAGGTTAAATGTAATACACTTAGTATCAATGAATTAGAGGCCCCTTTGTGTTCCCAGTTATTTAGCACCTTGTGTGTGGGCTTCTCTTTGCTTTTATTAGAGGCAATGTCTCCATTAGGATCAGGCCATGCTTGTTGAGTACAGCAGAAAGCTGAACCACATGCATATGAACTCATGTTCCAAAGGCTGATTACTGGGTTTTCAATACTCTGAAAAACAAACGAGAATTGCAGACTTAAAACTGAGAACCAAAATGTTAGCACAGATATTTCCCTACTATTTAAAAAATAAATCTTAGATATTATTAAGTATATCATTATATAATATAATAATATATTAATGTATTAATAAAATTTATTAATATCTTAGATATTAGCTTGTTTATTGATACGTAAATAATCATCTATGCCACTCCTTGAAGTAGCCACCAGATACGATGATTTTGGATTGAGAAATGTAATGATTTGGGGGTGGATAAGTAAAAGTATCCAAAGATGCAGTAAAAACTTTTATGCAAGTCCCAACCTTGCTACTAATGAAAAACGGACATCATGTTTGTATTCTGAACAACAGTTTATATTGTTTTCTCTCTGAATGAACCCATCTCAAAAACTATGGAAAATCAATGACTTGAACTTGGGCTTCCCTGGTAGCACAGTGGTTGAGAGTCCACCTGACAATGCAGGGGACATGGGTTCGAGCCCTGGTCTGGGGGGATCCCACATGCTGTGGAGATACTGGGCCCATGCACCACAACTGCTGACCCTGCGCTCTAGAGCCTGCGAGACACAACTGCTGAACCCGTTCTAGAGCTCACGAACCACAACAGCTGAACCCACGTGCCACAACTACTAAGGCCTATGCGCCTAGAGCCACTGCTCTGCAACAGGAGAAGCCACCGCAGTGGGAAGTCATGCACCACAAGGAAGAGTAGTCCCCAGTCTCTGCAACTAGAGAGGGCCGGTGCACAGCAATGAAGACCCAATGCAGCCAAAAATAAATAAATAAATTTATAAAGAATAAAAAGAAAATCAATGACTTGAACTTGATATTCCTACAAAAGAAGAGAAAATCACCTGGAAGTATTTTGAAGTCCCCTGAAATCACTAATAGCCTACTGCAACATCTGGCCAACTTACTGGAACAGCCACTGCCTAAGACACATCATCAGACTGTCAACATTTAAGCCGAGGCAGGGAGAAGTGCTAACCCACTGAGCCAATGACAGTTAATTGGTGTCAAAATGAGAAGAAAAATAAATAGGCACCCACCATTCTCATACAGAAGTCTTATCCCTCAAAACAGAGTAAAGAAAACCAGAAAGGATAAACAATTAATTATTATAACATACAATGAAAGAGCAAATTTACCTTACTCTAAATCAGTGATAGGCAATTCTTTTCCTGTAAAACCCAGATAGCAATATTTTTGGCTTTGCAGCCATACAGTCTCTGTCACACTACCCCATTCTGCCATTGTAGAACAAAAGCAGTCAGAGACAATGCCGGAACAAATGGCATGATACTGTTCCAATACAGCTGTTGGGCTCTCTCTCTCTCTCTCTCTCTCTCTCTCTCTCTCTCTCTTTTTTTTTTTCAAAAAGTGGCAACAGACTGGATTTGCCTAGGACCTTAGTTTGTCAACTTCTGTTTTAGGTTATAAGAAGACTTAATTGTTAGCAAAACCAGATCAAGAGTATAGACCGTGTAACAAATATTTACCTGCAGTGAAGCCAATGAATTTCATAGCTATTTGTACCAATGGCAGAATCTCCAAACTTCTTGGAATAATAGCAATATAAAGTTTTAGCACCTAAATGTCAACCAAGATCTGCACTGAATAATATGGTAGCTACTAGCCACGTGTGACTATTTACTTTTAAATATACATTAAATTTAATTTAATTTAATTAAATACAAATGTAATATTGAATTTCTCAGTTGCATTAGCCACATTTCAAATGTTCAGTAGGTATATATGGGTTATAGCTGCCACATTGGACAGCCCAGAATATAGGATATTTCTATCACGGTCAGAGTTTTATTGGATAGCACCGATCTAGATTACACAGATACAGGTTAGACAAACAGAGAAACTGAAGCTTAACTGTGGACTGTCTTGCTATAAGTCACAGGGCAGTTCAGTGGGAATATCAGAAGCCGATCTGAGTTCTTCCACCTCCCAATATCTTGGGCATAATAGGAGATAATCAGCCAACAAAGAAAGAACAGCACTCTGAATAATACAATGGGTAGCAACTCCAGACAGAAATAACATCAGTTGAAGGCCAAGTTATTTAAAGATGCTATGGACCTACTCACCTGAGGCACCAGAATCTTGGTGAAGGCCATACGGATACAAATGTTTCTCTGTGAAAACATTTAGAAAATCTCCTTGACACGGGAAATAGAGACAACGGAATTAAGAAGATAATCTATTTAGTGAGTTTATATAAAAAGTGGGGTTTGTCTAATACTAATGTCAAATATTTCCCTTCGAAGGAGCAGAGAAACTCCCATCTAAGGGTGGATGAAATGGGATTGTTTCTGACCTGCTTTAAAAGGAGAGATATCTGTTTCGCCTGTATTATTTAGGTTCTATGGGTCCCTTCTATCTGCCTCAAGCTGTTTGTGCTCAAGTTGGAGATTCTTTTTCTTGCCTAGCTGCCCTTATTCCCAGTCTCCACGTGTACATGTACTGAAAACCCACTGTTAAGATAAGATCTGTAGTCCCTGGAGGTGTTGCTTCTACTAAATACCTACATCACTTCCCTTTCTACTCGGAAATGTCTTCTATTACTTTCTTTTTGTACAGTTCTGCATTTTCGGCCTCAGTCATCTGAGTTTTCTCTTTATTGACTTCTGTATTCTGTTTTCACTCTGAAACTGGGGGAGGTCCATCAAACTCTATTCATTTTGGTAGAAAGAATCTCTTTCAAACTAGGCTGGAGACAAACGGTGGACCGTCTGGAACATGGCACTTTCTGGAGAGCACTGTCTGCACGTGCCTGGGATGTTGCTGTGTAACAACTTGTTACTGCCCAGTGAGTTTTAGCACACACTCCTTGAAAAGCTTTTTCCTGCT
>NW_006778358.1:799430-804158 GCF_000442215.2 Lipotes vexillifer | reverse complement strand
TGCTGAACTATTATGTTCATCCCAACTATTAAAAGAAGTGCTGACTTGCCGTAAGACACCAAATAGTATGTAAATACCAAATGAGGGTCTTAGGTCGGGTTCCCTGGAAAAGACATTGAGGTTGATTAAGCTGGAGGCTGATCGGGGCTGCACCAGCAATAATTCGTTTTTTGTTGTTTTTTTTTTTGTGGTACGCGGGCCTCTCACTGTTGTGGCCTCTCCCCTTGCGGAGCACAGGCTCCGGACGCGCAGGCTCAGCGGCATGTGGGATCTTCCCGGACCGGGGCACGAACCCGTGTCCCCTGCAGCTGACTCTCAACCACTGCGCCACCAGGGAAGCCCTGCACCAGCAATAATTCTTGTCCAGAAGTGAGGGAGGCAGTAAGAGACAGAGGGAGACGTTGAACTGAGATGCAAAAGAGGCTGCAGCTGATCCAGGAGGGACTCTCCAAGAACAGGGATGGTCTTCAGTTATCCCAAAGTGAGGCAAAAGGGGCAGGTCTTTGTCTAGCTATTGGATTGGGTTCCCCCAGGAAGGAGGCATAAACTTAAGTGGGGCAGCCCCTTTGGTCAAGGGCAATTTCTAGAGAAGGAAGTAGCTGCCAGCACAGTTGTCAACACTCCCAGCAGCAGGGGGGATGGGTGTGCCAGTCCTGAAGGGGCCTCTGAGCAGTGCCTCACAGCATCCTCTATAATGAGGTGATGTAACAGGAGTTACTGGCACAAAGTAGGTGTTCAATAAATGTTTATTTTTTTAAAAAATTCTACTTTAACTCATTTCAATGGAATTTTGTTTTGTTTTGGGCTCATCTCAAATCATGGAATCTTAGTCTGGGAAGATACCTTAAAGATTATTCAAACCAGCCCAATGTAAGAATGCTTTCACAAATTTGCACAAAGCTGGTGGTACAAAGCAAACATTTGCTACGTGCTATAGACTGAATATTTGTATCCTCACCAAATTATGTTGAAACCTAATCTCCAACATGATGAAGTGTGGAGGTGAGGGCCTTTGGGAGGTGATTAGGTCTCTGCCCTCATGAATGAGATTTATGCCCTTATGAAAGAGACCCCAAGGAGTTCCCTTGCCCTTTCTGATATGTGAGGACACAGTGAGAAGACTATGAACCAGGAAATTAGCCAGCCCCCCCAACCCCCACAGACACCAATTCTGACTGTACCTTGATCTTGCACTTTCAGCTTCTGGAACTGTGAGAAATAAATTCCTGTTGTATATAAGCTACTCAATCTATGACATTTTGTTATAGTAGCCTGAACAGACTAATAAGTTAGTTATGTGGATAAATATCATGTCCCTGATTAGTGCTTGAAATCCTCAAGGGATAAAGTCTATCTACATGATGCCACACCCAATATACAACACTTGAAAGAAAATTGAAACTTTTGGTCTAACCATACATGTCTGGAGTGTATGGCATCAAAAATACCTCTTCATGGCTATAACAATAAATTACTTCAATTTTAGGTGTCTTTTCCTTTCCAGCTATTTGGCATTGTGTAGATAGTCTTTAGATTCCTTTTAAGGGTGTATGAAGCGAAGCTACATGAATTTTAATTTAGCCTATTGCAACTGACATTGTATAAAGTAACAGATTTATGCCTAACAGAATTTTTTAAATTACAATAAATTTCTTCAGCATATCATACATAAGGCACATCAGCCTGCTTATTGGTACTAAAACAGGAAGCAATACAGCAAATAGAAGTGGCTAAAGATAGCCAAAGAAATAAGAAGACTCTATCTATAGAAATTTCATCTGCATTTTTACTCCGGTTTAAAAATAATTCATACTAATGATTTTAAATAGATTACTGAGTTCATTTAACTGATAAAAATGGGCCTATTTTCAAATCAAGATTCTGTTTGAATAGATTAAAGCAAATAACTTTTGTCTGAATTTATTTAGTTGATCCAAAAGCAGATAAAGAAATGTATTAAAAAATCTGCCAATGTACGAGTATAGCAATCTTATTATATACTTAGAACTACCCTGAGCTTATGGAGGATTCTGAAAATGCAGGAGGACATGACTGTGCAGAAATGTTGGGGAGTCAAATCTCATGCAGAGGAAGTAAAAACACAGTGTAAGTCTGAATAAAAGAACTATCGCTGCAGGATTAATACTGTGGTTTTGTTTGCTAGACAGGTTCATGGAGGCTTTTTCATCCTCAGAGGTATGATTCTTCCAGGGCCCACCTTAGAAGACTGGTACTTCTTTCAGAGATGCTCCATTTTTCAGCTCATTTCTAGAACTTCCTTAGGGAAACTGCCCTTACGACTTGTTTCACATTATTTTACTATGTTTATTATTTGTCTTTGGGTTTAATCTTGGGAAAGGCCAAAGTAATAAATAAAATCAAATTTAGAAATAATTCTCATGATCCAAACTAAGTTATAATTAATGAATAATTACCTTTTTTTCTTTTCCTGGAATGGCTCATAGACTAGCCAATTCATTCACTTATACAATTTTATTTAAATTGAGGTATAATTGACATATAACATTCTGTAGTTTAGGGCAAAAAATGTGTTGATTTGAGACATTGATATATTATATCATATAATATGTTGATATTACATTGATACAGTATGATGACAACAGTCACATTAGTTCACACGTCAATCATGTCACATAGTGATGGTTTCTTTTTTGTGGTGAGAACACTTAAGATCTACTCTCTTAGCAACTTTGAAGTATATAACACAGTGTTGTTGACTATTATCACTTTGCTGTGCATTAGAGCTCTGGAAATTATTCACCTTCTACTTGGAACTTTGTGCCCTTTGACCAACAGGTAATCAATCTAAACTCTCTCCTTTTCTCTTCCATGGAAGTCACCCACGTGTGGATCCCAACACTGGGTATTCAAAGATGCCCACCTAACCTTGGACAGATAAGTTGCAAGAGAGTGTTTAAGGAGGATTCTCTGATGAGACACACTGGATAAAGGAAAGCATGGAGTCAAACAATTAGTTGGGGGTCCAAAATGAGATTTAAATTTGAAAAATATGTGGTTTTGCTTTACTCAAATCCCCTATATATTTGCCTCAATTCTCCATTTCAATTGTGGGTTCAGAAAAACTATCTGACTCAGAAATAAGGAGGATAATGAACAAGAAGTTAAACAAGAAGGAAGTTGAGAGAATCTGTAGATAATGCAAAATAGGGTCGCTAAAATACCACAGTAATTAGAATGGGAATAAATAAACATTCCAGAAGTCTCCAAAGGATTAATTTTTGACACAATTAATTTTATTTGCTCTGGAAACGTGAAGTGGATTTGGTCCTCATCTGGATGCAATTGAGTCTTCTCAATCCTAGGCTAGATAGCTATTTTTCTGCTGATTTTAATATGCTGCCAGTGCCAAAAGTCCTCTGGGTAAATATATCGGATTTATAAAAATGCCCAACAAAATCAAATTAACCAAACATTGTTGAATGAATGACTCACAAAATGTGACATTTTCACCAAATAAATATTTTTCTCTTTCCACTATATTTAGCTAAGGAAAAAAAAAAAAAAAAGAAAAAAGAAAAATTTCACACAGATCTAAATACTTTGTGAGTTTATTATGAACACATGTACAATGCAGTGTCAGAATTTTATACACAGGTAGGTGGCGTAGGTGACTGAAGGTTGGCGCTATTTAAACAATTCTCAAAATAGTTTTTTGGGCACTCCAAAATTTTTATACACTCTTCAGAGAGATTATCTGAAGGTTAAAATGCTATAGCGTTTTGTTTAGAAAAGCATTGCATGACTCTCTGGTTAGATTGTAGAAAAAGTTTGGGAAACTGAAAATACGTTTTAAGTCTGTAGTTTACCAGCTTTTAAAAGAGGGTCCTTTAAAAAAAGTGTTCACATTTATCAAGGAAAATAGACCCAGTGTCTTGGGAGGAACCAAGAACTGAGAGCTGGTGCTGGTGATGACTTTTACAACAGACTGGAAAACACTTGTATTAATAGTGATAGCTCAGGGAGGGGAAACTGTTATTTTCATGTTGTTTAAACATGAATGGCTTGTTTCAATTACTTAAATCTCTGTGTCTGTATTTATGTCAATATCATAATCTCTTGTTGATACACACATTGACTTCCAACTTCAACAGGCTTGTGTTACATGAAGCTCTGTGAAGTCCTGAGGAGTCATGGAAGTGGGACAGAGGTCCAGGTGGAGAAGGACCAAACAGAATACAGGTGCTACACTGGGGAGAGCAAAGAAAGGATGAGATTTATCTGGGTTGTATGATGACGATGTTTCGGTAGACCAGAGAGATGCCTCAATTAAGAACCTGGAGACAACTTTGAAATGGTTCTGCTTATAGCTTACCGTGGAAGATACACTGTTTTCTTGAAAACCAAAGCTATCAACCATCAGAGGATAATTTAATAAGGCTCTACAAATGGTCACAGGACATTATTTACCATCACACTCTTTTTCAGGGAAATTGCTTGAATATTTTCTGAGGACATTTCTGTGTAACTGAAAATTCAGAGCTGATGTATATTCTAGACTCTGTTTATGGAAATAGGTGGGATGTAAATTACTCTAACAGTGAAATGGGTACAACCTTTCCTTTTTTTCTCAATTTATTTACTTTTCTAATTGTTTGTTGCTGATATATGTAAATTAATTTTACACTGACCTTGATAAATTCACCTATTAATTTTAATAATTTATAAAACTCTTATTTCCAAGGAAAG
>NW_006778358.1:752691-799416 GCF_000442215.2 Lipotes vexillifer | reverse complement strand
ACTCTTATTTGGCCAAGGAAAGAGTGGTATTTTCTTGAGATGATGTGGTCATCTGGGTAAAGTAACCCCATATTTGCTTTTGCCTTCTCTTTGCGCCCTGAATCACTTCCCCTTTCCCCTTGCTTATGCATGGGATTGCGTAATTTGATAAAGTGTTAGCATGTAAACTTTTCTTCAGGCTCTGTTTTCCAGGGAGCGCAGACGAAAAGAGTCTTCAAAATTCCTTTTCTGGAATTTCCTCTCCCAAGGCCCCTTCCAATTTTAATACACTTGCCCAAGGCCATAATGCTAGAAGGGCATGTAACTGAGAGCTAAACCAATCTGTCTGTCCGTTAGCTCCATATTCCCACTAGCCAAAACTTTACTCCAGGCATCTGTTCTTGCCCTGTTCTAGTCCCACTCCAAGAAGGCTTCCCTGTCTCTTCGTGAGAAACATCTGAAGGAGAGAAAAATAGAATTGCCTTTTCATCATGAACTGCTGTGGGCAGAACTTGTCTTCTGCTGCTCTACAAATGGAAATAAACACTCAGGAGGTAATCCTCAGAACAAACGGAGATCTTGCTACAGAATGTTTATTGACAAGCCGTTTCCTATTTGAAACTCTTTCCTCTCTCGGTCACCATCTTGCCATATACTGTTTCCTTTGCTAACTTCTCTAGGCATGTATAATTACTGTCTCCACCAACCCTATCCTCTGGTTTCAAAAGTTACTCTGGGTGTTCAGTTCTAGCCCCACCCATATGGTTGGAAGTTTTCTCCATCTACGGCTTCTCCTCAGATCTCTTTAAAGCGCCCTTCTTAACCAGAAGACCACAAAGGCATTTTAAGTCTAATTAGATCAATGGATGCTCAGATTCTGTATCTAACAGCTCTTTAATATTTGGGTATTCTTCTTTCCCCAGTGCGTGGGTGCTCTGAAAATTGGCCATGAGTCACTTTGGGGAAGGATTGGGGAAATGCCTACCCCTCACTCCACTTACCATGCCTCCCCTTCAATGGCTCTGGGTCTGTGAATTAACTTCGATGTCGAAATAGGGTGAGGAAACTTGAATTTCCACTGTAGCTGTTGACATCATCCTTCAGTTCATCAGACTTTGATATTTTTTAATTATACCACTCAAGCAACACCATAGTTATCTAAACACTTCTTTGTCTTTTCTGGCTTTTCCAAACATAGTTGCTGTAAATTCCTGTGGATCAAACGCTGTGATTCACATTCCCACTCCAACATCGCTGTTAGAATAATTACGTCTACTTTGCCTCAGACCAATAAGTGTTGTCACCTAGCCTGGTCACAGTGAGAAGTAGAAGGGACAAACCATTTGAAAAAAAAAAGATTCGTATTGAGAGAGACATGCTTCAGGTGAAGTCTTTGTACAATCTCCAGGCAAGGGGGGGGTTGTTCTCCACCGGCAGGTGGTAAGGGGACTTCTTTTGCCGACCAATAGAGTTCTGGTAATTGAGGGACAAAGATATTAGACGTGTTGATCTACTGACATATACACACTGCTATATTTAAAGTAGATAACCAACAAGGACCTACTGTAAAGCACAGGGAACACTGCTCAATATTCTGTAATAACCTAAATGGGAAAGGAACTTGAAAAAGAATAGGTACATGCATATGTATAACCAAATCACTTTGCTGTACACCTGAAACTAACACAACACTGTTAATCAACTGTACTCCAATATATTTCCGTAAGATCTTATGGAGACACCCGAACGAACTTTTTGGCCAGTCCAATAAAACAAAACTTTAAATAAAATAAAATTCCCCATTCTTACTCTTTATATCAGGTCTCAACTTCATTATGAAAGATCTACGGTGCGCATTTAGTTTCCTTTGCAATTCTGCCATGCTGGTAATCGGATACTGGGCCTGATTTTCAATTTTCATCTTCCCTGTGTCTGAAGGAAGGGAACGTTCACTTTAAAGCTGCCAGAGAGGCCCTCGGGCTTTCGAAATGTGATTTAAGTTGGCAATTTGTTGCCCTAAGCCCATCATTTACTTCTTACAAGTCCTCTACTGGTAACAAAGTATCCCCCTTCCCACCACGATCTTTATTATTACAACATCCCTCTTACCAACCAAGAACAGAAGCCACATTGTCTCCTGATGCCCTGCTTTCCACTGACAGTACTTCTTATCATTAGATGAAAGCTTTAGTAACTGTTACTACTCCATTTGTCCTCCATTATCACCTCCAGACAAAGTCCTATCCCAAGGGACAGCTTTCCGTGATTGGTTGTCTTAGCCTAGACGCCTACAATTAGGGTAGAACAAAGTTTACCTTCCTATCTGGTGAAGCAAAAATGAGGGAAAACAGCACAGGAGGAAACAAATTCAAGTGTGTGCATTACCAAGCTGGCCACAGCTTTACAGGAAAATATAGCTGGCTATGTGGGTATATGAAATGTCTCCAGTAAGGCAAAATGGAACTCTTACCTCTCAGAACATTCCATTGGAGGTGGGGTGGGAAGATGAACAATGTATCAGCTGTGAAAAGGACACTCACAGCTGCTGCTTAGTTTGCAGTCTAGGATGAAATAGAAGAGAAATGAGAAAAAAAATAGATACATGGATTTAAAATGATTTCAAGGTTTTGCCTGACAACTTCAAAAATCTGATATATATGGTGTAAATATCTACCATTTTTGTGATTGGGTTTTATAAAGCCATATAGAAGACTGCCTTTTCAGTGACAATGGTACTTAATATGCCCAGAGATTGTTAACTTATAATGGAGATGGCATAGCCTCTGATGAATAGTCTTAGAGATTTCGGTTTTCTGTGCTTTTGAATTTAACTCAGAGTCAGTTACAAGAGGCTTTCCCCTCTAATTGTTTCAGTAAGGAATATTTCCTTGAAAATACTGTTTAATATACCGTAGCAAAATTTCCACAACTTGACCTTGCTTTATGCTGTCTGATACCTTAAATATTCATGATTTTGTACCTGGGTACCTGAACTGACTGTACCTTCCAATATAAGTAGAAATGTACTTAGTGAGAAGGACAGTGCATAGCAAATACATACTGCATGGAAAAAACAGCTGTATTTTGGTTTATGAAATGTCTCAATTTATTTTTCAAATATTTTGGGTTAGATGAAACCCAACTAAGTTTTGCCAAGAACGTTTCCCCCTTAATTTTTGAAATCATGTGCAATTTTGAAGAAATTTACTCCATATGTTTCTGTTTCATTTACACTTAAATCACCAAAATATTGTTTTGTAAGATCTATTTGATGTCCAAGAAGGCATTTGAATTACTCCAATACAGTGTTTTTAAACTGAGATACTACTCTCATACCGTAAAATTCACCCTTTTGAAGTGTATAATTCAGTACTTTTCAGTATTTTTTTCAGAGCTGTGCGACCATTACCACTATCTAATTCCAAAACCCAATACAGGTTTTAAACATATTGCCTTAATCGGAAGCTGAACCATAACGCTGGAAAATGCACGAACGGGCTGCATAGCAGAGTTTACCTTGAAGCTTCTTGACTGGAATTTGATGTGAGTTTTTCTGTTAAAAAAAAAAAAAAGAGAGAGAGAGAGAGTGAGAGAGACTTGTGCCAGCCCTAATACCACAGTCATAAATCAGAAAAATCTGTATTAAACAAAGTGGCTGCAGGACTCAGGGGTTATCACAAGGATGGCCCGAGTTGAAAATTCTACTGCTTTACGGCTCAGACCCATCCCCTTACTGATGGTATTTTTGACAGTTTTTTGACCTGGAAAATCCCAGACCACTGGGTCCCGAACACACAGATTTTGGCTCCAGAGTTCTCCTAGCATGCAGTTACTACCACATCCAGCTAAGTCACTGCCAGAAAAATAAGAGACTACAGAAGGCTGACTTTGAAGACAGAATGTTCCCCTAGTGACCTCTGTGTATTGAATTTGGAACAGTCTGCTTAAGAAGCAATGGGAATAGTGAGGCATAAAACTTAATTTGTTATCTCAGTGAGGCCCTCCAGATAGTATTTAAGGATATTGCTCTATCAGGTTCTTCAAGGATAAAATAGATTCCTGTTGAATACTAATATCTCTCTTTGTCAACTTTAGTTCTCAATTAGGTATACTGGATTTAGAACATGGAAAAAAAAAGAATATATATACATATATATTACAATACACAAAACAAAATAGAATGACAGTGCATTTAGCCGTATTTCTCAGCTTTTTAGGAATCGTAACACCAAACTCTAGAAATTTGGTCTTCTATGACTCTCGTTTCTTTATTCTACTCAAAATAAGTCATGCTAAATGAAAAAAAAAAATTTTTTTTAGTACCATGTTATTTGCAGACATAATCAACCTGTGAGATTTTGGAGATTTTTCTTTATATTTAACACCCAGATTCCCATTTAAAAAATGGGAATTACAATAGGAACCCCAGAAAATTAATGTAGAATAAATTAAATGATGACTTACATATGAAAAAGTGACCAGCATAGTACCTGGAACAGCAAAGGTAAATAATTATTGAATTTGAACTGAATCTGGGCTGATGACCCATGATTAGACAACTAGAATTTATTTCTATATTTGTTCTTCCAGGATATAAATGAGTGCTTTAGTAGTCACTGTTCTTTTCTGTGAATGCATTGCTTCATTTGCAAAATAAACACAATGTTGTATAAAAAGTGGTTTGTGTGTTTTCTATTAAGTGTCTCAGAATGGAACCACCATTTATCATGATCACTGTGAACATGTAGTAAGAAGCTTATTCCAGTAAAGCCTAGCATTTCAAAAAATTAATTGACACAATATCTCATCAATTGTCCTCCTTTCCCATAATAAGCTAAGCAACAATTCTTGAACTCTACAAATCAGGCAGGTTTTGCTATATACTGTTTTTTTTCTTATGTCCCTAACTTGGCAGTACTTTTTGTCCCCATGACAACAAACTGTCTGGATGAAAAGTAAAATATTCAATCATCTAGATGTTTTCTCTACACAGTGCTACATGTTTTGATATTATGTAGACAAAACATCCAGATAATTGATTTTTTTCCCATTTCATCCAGATGTTCTGGCATTATTTATACATAGCTCACATCTAGTTTACTATTCACTGAAACAGGAAGAGAACACAAACCTAAGAGGTGACATGAAAAATGTATTGGGCATTAGATCACAGGTGAGCATTTTCCTGCATGGGAATAATTCATTTCTTGAATATATATGGTATCCACTTTGCATTTTTGTGGTTCACGTATATGAAACATTACCTAGCAAAATATGGTTGGATATACACAATGTCTAAAATACTGATTACAAGTTATTTTGGATGAAGAGGGACAAAGAGGAAAGTTTGTTTTGAGTAAACAAATCCCTCGATGTCAGGAATGTGGGAGATACTGATCGTTACCTACACAAGTCATTCTGAACCATTTTCTCTCCCTTTCTGCCTTCCAATACCAAGGCTTAAAAACCAGACACTTGATATCTTGGCCTCTCAGTAAGGGGTGGGTGGCCAAATGGCCTAATTTTTGACAATGAGGTCATAAGGGAAAGTGTGCCATGGGATTTCTGAGTGTGCCTCTTGATGAAAAGAACAGCTCCAAAGGAGAGTTTAATTGGTTCTGTTCCTTCTTTATTCTTTTCTTTGTCAAGTGTGGCTATGATACTGGAGCTGCAGCAGCCATTTTGCAACCATAAGACAACAAGGATGGAAAAGTAGCAAATAGTGGATAGGGTACAATGGACATAAGAAAGAATGGGTCCTTGATACCATTGTTGAGTTGCTGCTCTATTCTTAGGCCTCCATCTCCAAACTTTCTATTAAATAAAGAAAATCAATATCCTTATGCTTTAACTACTCTTATTCATGTATTTTGTTGCTTTCAACTGAGAACATTCCTATCTGGTAAAGTAATGCAGATATTATGTCCCTTTGACCCATAAAAAAACTGTAGCACAGATTGCTGAACTGACTTGTCTAACTTCACAACTGCAAAATTAATGTGAAAATAAAACTGGGGCCCAGGTGTCCTGGTTTAAATTGCTTTATGTTCTTGTCATCAGAATACACTTTCTGAAGGCACTAAATGTTGACCAGCCAAATGTCCAGGACCTAAAACAAGTGAGATAAAATGTCACCAACTAATAAAGGTAACACTGAAAAACTGTTCAAAGATACTTAAATCAGCATAATGGATTCCTCTTATTTGCTACACATGGGGCATATCACAGCAGCTTTTGAGGTTTTAAAAACTGTAGGGATTCAGAATCAGAATTCAATATTCTAACACCTGGTTTCAACACAATAATCTCTGGGTCCTGTTTTAGTGTCAATGCAACATGTTGAATGGGAGAAAAAAAACATGGGTTTTGAGAGCCAGACCTGTATTCAACTCCCACCTCCGTACTTGCCAGACATGCAACCTCAGGATTTGTACTTACCTGGTCAGCTTCCTCATCTGTAATACTGTGCCAATCCAATGCACCTCTTCAGTTCTTGTGAGGATTAAATGAGATAATACATACATAGCCCCTATGTCAGTGCATGGCAAATAATTACAATGTAATAAGTAGTAGCTATTATTATTACTAGCAAATTAAGAAACTAACAGATCTAGATGATATAAATGCACTGATCAAAGTCGCTGTTCACTACTCAAGTGGCCTTCTGAAGTATGGTCGTGATGACAGTAGATATAACTCCTGATGGTAGAGCTGGGCAAAGGTGTTAACTGCGATGCCCCAAGGTGTACTAATTTAATGTTAGTTGACAGTGGCTTGTGGCACTTCCATCACGTAAAACGTTCAGGTGAACATTGGGAATCATCTGATTATTTGGTCCTCTTGTTGTGCGAAAGATCCAAGTGAGTCATCAGACTACCTGAAGGATAAATTTTGGTTTTCATAGATATACTCAACACGGTGAATAACTTAGTTCCGATCTACATTTAACAAGCCTCTTGTCAAAGCACCTTGGTGGTTTATAGCCTGAAAAAGGAAATTAAAGTAATAACAGTGAGCCAAGTGCCATGACTTGTCACACATACACACACTGATTTCTACATTTGAATGGGCTCTTGCTACAGTAAATTTAGCTTACTGTGTGTTTTCACAAAATAACAATTACCCGGGAAGTTCTTTCTGTCCTGAATTCTCAAATGCTAAATAAAACCTTGGGCTCTTGGCTGAAAGGTAGAACCTGCCATTCGAATCGATTCCCAGCACAGGGAGTGCAGCTGGAGTTAGAGGACTCTAAGCATCACATAATATTTTCTATAAACCTGGCCGAGGCCCACAAAGTAAAGACAGTTGGTTTTTAGGAACCGGCCTTGATTTTCTGCTTGGGACAGTGAATACCAGGAATCCATTCCTAATGAAAAGCAAACAGAGAATCACTACTTTCCCCCATACATTCCTTACATAGTTATACTTGAACGTATTCTGTGGAGACAGTTTTTTCTACAAGTTCTACATGCAGAGGGTGTGCACAGGAAAGCCTCATCTGGAGGGCTGGAGCTAGAATAACTAACTGGAAGTTAACTCTTGTGTGCTCATGAAGCCCTTGAATCTGCATTTCCTCTGCCTTCTCAGAGGTGTCCTGTCCAGACGCATCTTCAGTCAAGGACCAGTCAAGTCAACTTTGACTACTCCTTGGGATTTGGAGAGTCACACTGCTCCTGATACTGTTGGCCTGGACCTAATATATTCCTATATAATTCTACATTGATTTTCACTGTATTCTTAGGGATACAGAGGCAGTTCATCCTCTTCGATGGCTAGGCAAACTCGTGATTCCAAGGTAGTCTAGTTGTAATGGAAGAAGTCCCTGAGTCAGGGCCGAAGCCTCAACTCTTCTTTGTTATGCAACTATTTTCCAGCTAGCTCACGTCTAGAAGTTGCAGATTCCTCATGTCTAAAAGGGCAACGGTGGCTGCCCAGCAGGTAACCAAGTTCTGATGAGAGGTATTGTCTAAAAACACCTGGAACAATGTCAAGAGCCATATGAATGGGAGGTATCATGGAATGCAAATACATTCTAAAAACAGTTTTAAAGCAAGAGTAATTTTCAGGGTATTTATGTAAAATTTTATTCTTTTTAATTAAACTTTTTATTTTGAAATGTTTGAAGATGATTCACATGAAGTTGTTAGAAATAATAGAGAAACCCTGTGTACCTTTAACCCACTTTCTCCCTGGGTAGGCAGCTCAGGCTTCCATGACAAAATATAATAGACTGAGTAGTTTAAACAACAGAAATTGCGCTCTCATCATCTGGAGGCTAGAAGTCCAAAATCAAGATGCCAGTATGGTTGGTTTCTGCTTAATATTTCTTTTCTTTTAGCCCTTGAAAAATACTGTGGCACGTCCTTCTGGCTTCCGTGATATCTGGTCAGAGAAATCCATTGTCATTTGAATTATTTTTCCTCTATAGAAAAGGTATTATTTCCTTATTCATTGCCTTACAGACGTTGTCTTTGTCTTTAGTTTGCAGAAATTTGACTATAACATTTCTTGGTGTGGATTTCTTTGAGTTTATCCTGTTTGGGCTCTACTCAGTTTCTTGAATTTGTATTTTATGTCTTTTGCTAAATTTGTGAAGTTTTCCACCAACATTTCTTTCAGTACTTTTTCAGCCCTCTTTCCTGCCTATCTCTATCTATCTATCTACCTAGAGAGATTTTAAGGAGTTGACACACATATTTGCAGAGGTTTTGCAAGTCCAGAATCTGCAGGGTAGGCTGGCAGGCTGGAAACCCAGAGAAGAGTTGCAGCTCAAATCCAAAGTTGTTTGCTGGCAGAATTCCCTCTTTATCAGGGGAGGTAATTTTTTTCTTTTAAGACCTTCAAATGATTGCATGCAGCCCACTCACATTATGGGGAGTAATTTGCTTCACTCAAAGTCTACTGATTTAAATGTTAATTTTATCTAAAAAATACCTTCACAAAAATATCTAAAATAATGTTTGACAAGTGATCTGGATACTATGGCTTAGGCAAGTAGCCACATACGATAAATTATGACAGTCTCCCAGGTCTCTGCGGCTTTGTTCATTTCCTTTTTTTCAGTGTGTTTTATCCTTGTTGATGTTCAGATTGAGTAATTCCTATTGTTCTATCATCCTGTTATGCCTCCTTTTCTCTGTTCCCTACATTCTGCTCTTCATATGGTCCTCTGAGTTTTTAATTTCTGTTATTGTATTTATAGTTCTAAATTTCCATTTAGGTTTTCTTTGTATTTTCTATTTCTTTGCTAAGGATCTGTATTTTTTATTTGTTTCAATCATGTTCATAATTGTTCATCGATGCATTTGTATAATGACTGCTTTAAATCTTTGACAGATAATTCTAGTATCTACCATCTTGGTGTTGGCATCTATTGATTGTCTTTTTATTCAGCTTGAGATCCTCCTGATTCTCAGTATGATGAGTAATTTTTCTATTGAAATCTGGACATTTGGGGGACTGCGTTATGAAAGTCTGGATTATTTATTTATTTATTCTTTTTTTTTTTTTGCGGTACGCTGGCCTCTCACTGTTGTGGCCTCTCCCGTTGCGGAGCACAGGCTCCAGACGTACAGGCTCAGTGGCCATGGCTCACAGGCCCAGCCGCTCCGTGGCATGTGGGATCTTCCCGGACCGGGGCATGAACCCGTGTCCCCTGCATTGGCAGGCAGACTCTCAACCACTGCACCACCAGGGAAGCCTGAAAGTCTGGATTATTTAAACCTCTGTTTTTAGCTGCTTTCTCTGGCACCACTCTTGAAGGAGAAATGTGGAAGAGACTGCTTCATTACTTCTGGGTGGGAATAGACAGCCAGGTTCCCTTCTTTGATACTGAGGGGAGAGGAAGCTTGTTAGTGCTGGGTAGCTGTGGGAATTTTCACTCCCAGCTAAGTATCTTAACTTGGCTGGAGGGATAGGAAGGTCCAGTACTCTCCCCACTTGACCTCTAATGATCCCACGCTGAGCAGGGGTGAGAGTTCTGACTCTCTACTCAGCCTCCTCTGACATCACTCCGGCTGGGTGGTGGAAGGCCCCTCATTACTACTGGGTTTGATATAATTCAGCCTCCTACTTAGCCTTCTCTGAAACTACCCCAGCAGGAGTTTGGGGCATCCCATTAAGGCCTGGTGAGGATGGAAGTCTAGGCTCCTCCCCACTCACACTTTGCTGGTGAGAGACTCCCCACTTTCTGGTCTTTTGGCAGAGAAAGTGGGATTTCGGGAGGGGGTGTTGTTTGTATCCTTTGGTGTTTACAGGTTTCTGACTCCTTCACTTCCACTGGGATGTACAAGGCAAGAAGACACCTCTATATTGGTCCTTAGATCCTGAGATCCCACCCTGACCACCATCTTCTCTCTATCTTTCAAAGTATTCTTACATTTATTTTATATCTTATATTTAATTGTACTTAGCAGGTGAAATAGGGAAAAGTATACTTACTTCATATTCCTGGAAGCAGAAACTATAAAAACTCACTTTTAATGAAGAGAGGTAAGAGGGTAAATGATATAAAATATCAGTTTAATATTATAACTACAAAGGGATTATGGCTTGCCACTAAGCTAGAAATCATAAAAGCAGGTCTTAACCAAACTTTCTTAATAGAATTATAGTTTTACTTTGGGATTCCACTGAATTCCCATCTCAAGTTTTCTCACAAATATTTTAAGTATTTGATAGTCGTTGTATCTTTAGTTTATGATGACATTTCAATTTATTCCTTCTAAATTGTGGTATAGGATATGGAAAATATTTAGCACTGTTTCTTATCACTAATTCATACTTTCTCTGGGGGAAAGTGAGCTATTTGCCTTCCCTCCACATTCCTGGCCAGTTCCCAACTTTATCACCCATATTCATAAGCAAAAGAATTTAGGGTCACCTTGACTATATGTTTGCAATGAAGTCATAGCCTATACTAAGACCCTTTCTTTTACCCATTAAAATATGAATAAAACTTTGCATTTTTGTTTGTCAAATCTTGAATTCTGGAAAATGCTTTCATTTCCAAATCCTGAAATCTTGGAAAAATTTTATCAGTGAAAAAAATTATAAATTACATAGAAAAGTTCAGGTCTGAATTTTCTTATTCATAAATTAAAGGTATTAAAATTAATTAATTATAAGGTCCCTGCCAATGGTAATCTTTCCACACTTGCAGTTGACACAGCACATTAGTGGCTCAAATGCAATTAGAACTCTCACATCCTGCCTTCTATTAATCTGACCACTCTTATATCCCACTGCTTCTCCCAGGACGCCTATGAGAAAGTAGGTTTTACCATCATTTTGCTGGTGAAGAAACAAGTTCATTGACCTGTGTGACCTACTAAGTTATTAACTCATTAAAATTTCTAAGGCAACATAATTAGTAGCTGGCAGAACCAGGACTCACTCTCTTTAAGCATTCTAACTCCAAATCCAGTGTATGTTTGTTTGTTTTGTTTTACTGCATCAAAGTTCCCTTTCTTCGACTGATGTCAAGCTCTGTTTCCTCTCAAAGGATGAACACTGACAAAGTCCTAGAGAAAGTGTCCAAACTCTTCTCCTAACTTTGCTCTGACTATGCCATCTTCTTTCTTAATATCTTACAGTGACTTATATTTACATTTGAGATAAAGTCAAAGATCCTTATAGCCCTCATTAAAGCTCTTTATGAGGAGGTTTTTGTTTCTGCTTCTTCTCATGATACAGTAATGGTTTTCCCTTGAACAACTAGAAAACTGGACAATATATATACTAGACAATGGATTTCACACATTGGACAAAAGGCAGTGCAGCACTGTGATTCCCAAGAAAATAAAAACAAATGAGGTGATCCATATAATGGCATCAGCTCACTATCTGGATTAAATTTTAGGGTGTAGCAAAGGGAAGAGGAACCCAAACAGAGCCAACAAGTCTTTCTGAGTTGGGAGGACAAGGTTTGGAGGCTTTGTTCCTTTCTTCTTTTTTTATTCCTCCTCCCCGCCCCTCCCCCCTGCTTTGTCCCTTTCATGGGGGCAGAGTTGACTAGAATCTTCAGGAAAGAATGCCATAGCGGAGCGAATTCCGTAAAGAAAGGCCTAGATATTTGTGGAGATAATACCTTAACTATTTCACTGAGTATCGATCCACATATGCAGGAGAGGAAAATACCCAAGGCTGGAGGAAAAGAAAAAAAACACTCACTGAAAAGCTATAGACAGAACAAATCCCAGAGTCCACACCGAGCTGAGAATAGTTCATGTGCCCACTGGCCAGAGTACAAAGGCATGTAATAAATGACTGAGCAAGTAGAGTCCACAAAAAGGTATTACCTTAATAGTGGGATGAAATCAGCCTTAAACTGCAGGGTGCTCTGGCATGCCTTAACAAGGCATAGATGCATGCCTCAAAGGGTCATGCTGATTTCAAATAATATTGAGTGTGAACTACAAAAAGTCAAAACTGTACAAAGAAAAATGAAGAAATCTAGCGTCCCAAACCAAATTGTAAACTTCATGATATCCTGCATCCCCCCCATGCCCGCCACCAAATATTACATATGTGAGAAAACAGGAAACTATAACCTATAACCATAAGAAAAAAAATCCAATAGACACAGACACAGAAATGACAGAGATGATGGGACTAGCCAACAAGAAGAATGTTAAGACAATTATTGTAAATATGTAAATATGCAAATACTGTAAATATGCTCCGTATGTTCAAGAAGGTAGAGAAGAAACATGATTATGATAAAGAAATGAAAGATTAAAACAAAATGAAAGGGAACTTATAAAGTTGAAAAATATAACATCTAAAATGGATAGTACACAGGATAGAATTAGATGAAATAGTCATTAACTTTTAAAAAATTAGTTATTTTGAAGACATAGTAATGGAAGCATCCAAAATGAAGTACACAGAGAAAAAATAATAATTTCAGTGAGTCAGTGACTTGAGTGACAATAGCAAACAGTTTAGTAAACATATAGTTGGTGTTCCAAAAGGAGAGAAGGAGAAACAGAAAAAAATGGGGAAATTAACAGTCAAAGTTTTACAAATTTGATGAAATATATAAAGCTACACATTCAAGAAGTTCAACAAACTCCTATAGAGGAATCATAAAGAAAATCATCCCAAGTGATATCATAATCAAATTCCTGGAAACCAATGAATAAAAGATAATTTCAAAAGCAGCCAGAAAGGAAGAGACCTGTTAAGTATAGAGGAAGAAAGATAAGAATGACAGCATATTTCTTAGCAGAAAATAATGCAAGCCAGAAAACAATGGCAAAATGTCTTTAAAGAACAGGATCAAAAAATGTTAGCTGAAAATTCTATACTTGGCAAAAAGATCTTTTAGAAATGAAGGCAAAATAAAAGCTTTTTTAGTTAAGCCAAAATTTAAAAAGTAATTTCCAGCAAGTCTGTACTATAAGACCTCTTAAGGAAAGTTTTTCAGTTAGGAGAAAAATAAGAGATGGAAATCTGAATCTGAAAAAAGGAATGAAGAGGCTTAGAGATTGTAAGTAAGTGGATAAATATAAAAGACTTTTTTTTTTCTCATTTTAGTCTCTTTAGAAGAAAATTGTTCAAAAAAAAAAAAACCCAATGTATTGTATGGTTCAAAACATACGAAGAAATGAAACACATGACAAAAATAGCATAAAAGATCAGAGGGGAAATGGAAGAAGTCTGTTTCAAGATTCATTCGATGTATAAAGAATGATGTAACAGTACTGGAAGGCAGAATGTGGTACGTTAAAGATGTGGTACCCACAAAAAAAAAAAAACCAATGAATTATACACAAAAAGCTAGTTGTAGGGATCAAATCTAACCATTAAATATATATAATTAATTAAAATAAATCAGAAAATTGAGGAAAAAGGAATGAACAAGAGATAGGACAAATAGAAAATGAATATCAAGGTGATAGATTTAATCACAATCCTATCAATGATCCCATTATTTGCACATGATCCAAACATTCCAATTACAAGGGAAAGATTTTTAGGTAGATTTAAAAAATACTATCCATATATCTAAAGACACAGACGGGCCAAAATTAAAAGGATAAAAAATGTATATCATCGGGCTTCCCTGGTGGTGCAGTGGTTGGGAGTCTGCCTGCCAATGCAGGGGACACGGGTTCGAACCCTGGTCTGGGAGGATCCCACATGCCGCAGAGCAACTGGGCCCGTGAGCCACAACTACTGAGCCTGCGCGTCTGGAGCTTGTGCTCCACAACGAGAGAGGCCGCAACGGTGAGAGGCCCGCGTACCGCGATGAAGAGTGGCCCCCGCTCGCCGCAACTAGAGAAAGCCCTTGCACAGAAACAAAGACCCAACACAGCCAAAAATAAATAAATAAATAAATTTTAAAAATTAAAAAAAAATGTATATCATGAAAACCCTAATAAAAAAATCTGGAGATGTTTTATTAATATCAAAGTAAATTTAGGAAGAAGGAATATGATCAGGGACAAAGAGAGAGATTTTGTAGTAAAAAAAAGGATCACTATATCAAGAGGACATAATAACCTTAAATGTAAATGGACTTTATAGCAGAGCTTCAAAATGCATGAAACAAAAACTAATAGAAGTAAAAGGAAAATTTTGAAAAATCCAAAATTATAGTTGCAGCCTTCAACATTCTTCTCGATAATTAATAGAAAGTAGGCAGAAAATGAATATGTATGTATATGACTTTAACTTTCCCTAGTTGAGATTTATAAAACCATACCACCAGAAATAAAAGTAGAATGCACACAGGGCTTCCCTGGTGGTGCAGTGGTTGGGAGTCCGCCTGCCAATGCAGGGGATACAGGTTCGTGCCCCGGTCCGGGAGAATCCCACCTGCCATGGAGAGGCTGGGCCCGTGAGCCATGGCCGCTGAGCCTGCGCATCCGGGGCCTGTGCTCCACAACGGGAAAGGCCACGGCAGTGAGAGGCCCGTGTACCAAAAAAAAAAAAAAAAAAAAAGTAGAATGCACACTATTTTTATGTACCCACAAAACATTCACAAAGATGGGCCATAAAAAAAACTCATCAAATTTAGAAGGATTGTAATCATGCTAAACATGTTCTTTGGCCATAATGACTAGAAATCAACAGCAAATGGATATGTGGAAAATGTCAAAATATTTGGAAATTGAAAAACACACTTCTAGATAATTCATGGGTCAAAAAAGCAATGAAACGAGTGATTAGAAAACGAGTGATTAGTGATTAGAAAAAATTATGAATTGACAGAAAATGAAAACCTAACCCATTAAAATTTATAGTTACTTTGAGGGAAATATACAGAATTGAAAACAAAGAAGTTCTTAAGCCAGTGTTCTTATATCTCTCTTTAAAGAAACCAGGAAAAGAAAAGTAATTAAACTCAAAGTAATGACAGGGAAATAATAGAGATTTGGGCAGACATCAATGAAATAGAAAGCAGAATATAATAGAGAAAATCAATGGAATCTAAGCCTGGTCCTGTGACAAACATCAATAAAATGCATAAAATTCTAGCCAGATTGATCCAAAAATAGGGGAAAAGAGCCAAATTACCAACATCAGAAATAAAAGAAGGACATCACCACAGATGCTACAGACACTGCAAGACTAATAAGGGAATATTACCAACAAGTCTATAAACCAATAAATATGACAATTTTAACAAAATGGACAGATTCTTTAAAAGACACAAACTACTAAAGGTCACCCAAGAAGAAATAATCTGAATAGCCTCACCATAGTAAAATCCTTCCTGCAGAGAAAAACTCCCAGAGTAGATGGCTTCACTAGTGAATTCTAGCAAACATTTAAGTAACAAAAGTGAGTCTGCATAAATTCTTCCAGAAAATAGAAGAGGAAGCTATACTTTCCAACTCACTTTATGAAGCAAGCTTTACACTAGCATCACAATCAGCCAAATAGTTATGAGATGAAAACAACAGACAAATATTCAGATGAGCATACATCTAAAAATCCTTAACAAAACATAAAAAATTTAGTCAAGGAATATATACATATTTATGTAACTATAAGCTATGACTAAGTGGACTTTACCGCCAAAAGGCAAGATTGGTTTAACATTGAAAAATTCTCTTAATAGATGCAGAAAAATTACTGAAAACAAATCAGCATCTATTCATGATAAAAACATTTCAGTAACCTAAGAATAGAATTGATCATCACGATAAAGGACAGCTTCCAACAGCTAACGTCAGTATAGTTGTGAGAGACTGCATGTTTTCCTCTTACAACTGAGAACAAGGCAATTGCTCACCCCTCCTATTCAACTTCATATTAGAGGTTCTGTTCAGTGAAATGAGGCAAGAAAAAGAAATAAAAGACATACAAATTGGAAAACTGAAATAAAACTGTACTTATTCACAGACAACATGACCATCTATGTAGCAAATTCTATGGAATCTAAAATAGCAAACTAGAACTAATAAATAAATTTAGGAAACTCATAGAATCCAAAGTCAATATACAAAAATTAATTGTATTTCTATACACTAGGAAACAAACAACAAGCGACTGAAATTTTTTAAAATGTCACTCTCAAGAGAATTAAAAATATGAAGTATTCAGCTGTAAGTTTAACAAAATTTATGCAAGACTATATGCTGAAAACAATAAAACATTTCTGAGAGAACTTAAATAAGACTAAAAATAAATGGAGAGGGCTTCCCTGGTGGCGCAGTGGTTGGGAGTCCGCCTGCCGATGCAAGGGACACGGGTTCGTGCCCCGGCCCGGGAAGATCCCATATGCCGCGGAGCGGCTGTGCCGGTGAGCCATGGCCGCTGAGCCTGCGCATCCGGAGCCTGTGCTCCACCGCAACGGGAGAGGCCACAACAGTGAGAGGCCCGCGTACCGCAAAAAAATAAATTAATTAAATAAATTAATTAAATAAATGGATAAATAAATAAATTAAATTAATGGAGAGATATATCATGTTCCTGGCTCAGACGACTGTCATTAAGATTTCAATTTTCCCCAAATTGAACCACATTTTCAATATAATTCCAGATAAAATCCCCACAGACTTTTTGCTGACATTTAAAATACTCTTTTGTAGACAAGGAAACTCTTATCTTTATGGAAATTCACAGAACCTAGAATTGCCAGAACAAATTTGATAAAGAAGAAGAAAGTTGGAGGGTTTATACAACCTGAATTCAAGCCTTATTATAAACTACAGTAATGAAAGCAGTGTCGTACTGGTGTAAGATAGATACCCAGTTCAATGGAACAGAATATATATAATATATTTAATTGATTTTTGACAAAACTACCAAGGTAATCCAACAAGGATAATCTTTTCAACAAATGATACTGGAAACATCAGCTATCTATATCTTAAAAACCTCAAATCTTAACACATACCATGTATTTTATTTCAAATGAATCATGGACCTAAAGGTAGGAGTCAAAACTTAAAATTCCATAAGAAAACCTAAGAGAAAATTTAGAGACTCAAATTAGGTAAAGATTTTTAAGTAGGACAAGACAGTACAAACTGCAAAAGAAAAAATTTTAATTGGACTTTGTTAAAATTAAAAACAATTGTTCTCCAAAAACTCTGTAAACAAAATGAAGTCAAGTCACAGATTCGGATAAAATATTTGCAAAGCATTTATCTGGACTTGTAATCGAGATATATAAAAAAGTCTTATAACCCAATTAAAAAGGGAAAAAAGATTTGAATACACTTAAAATTAATATAAGCAAACAGTAAGGAGTAAATAAGCACATAAAGAGATCCTCAACATCATTAGTGTTAGGAGAACGTCCATTAAAACCACAGTGAGGTACTAATACAGACCCACTAGGTTAGCTAAAACCAAAAGGAGTAACAGCTAAAATTGAAAGGAATTAGTGTGTTGTGGAACAGGTGGAATCTTACACATGCACGATGCAAAAGACTACATGCTGTACGATTCCATCTGCATGGAACCCTAAAAAGGCAAAACCATAGGAATAGAGAGCAGATCAGTGGTTGACAGGGTTCAGGGATACGGGGAGGAAAGTGACATTAAAGGACAAGACGGGACCTGATGGGGTGAAGGAAATATTCTATATCATAACCATGATAGTGGTTAATGGCTGTATTCATTAATCAAAACTCTTCAAGTAATATTCCTAAAATTAGTGAATATTTTGTATGTAAATTGTACTTCAATAAAGCTGATTCTTTTCAAAGCAAAAGGATGGAAAAAATATCCCATGTGAACACTAATCCAAAGATAGTTGAAGTGACTGTATTGATATCAGATTTCCAAACAAGGAATATTATTAGAAATAAAGAGGCACATTTCATAATATTAGAGGATTCATTCATCAAGAGAACATATTAAGGTTTACTTGACTGCCTACCCAGTTATTTTTAAGGCTGTTAAAATGGATCTTCCTGGCACAAGTTTACTTCCCTTTAGAAAGAGAGATTCTAAAATGACGTTTTTGTTGTTGATTTAGTGTGGCTTGGAGTGGGGGAGATTTTCTTTCTTCAAATAGTGTGCCTGAATGTTTTCAGCCAATTTCTCAAGGTCTACAGTAATTACATTGGCTGGCTTTGTTCATCTGCTAGATACATTATTAATTGCCTTTCATTCAGAAGTCTGAAACTTACTGGCTTCACTGACAGATTTCCCATGTTACTCAGTAAAAATGTAACTCAATCTGTCAGAAAACTTCTTTCACTTCGCCACAGATTGTAATATTTAGAAAGATTAACAAACTTGAATCACCACGATTGACTCAAATGATGGCCAAAACTAAGCTGAGTTTCCAAAAATGATAGTTCAATCTCAGAGCTTCCCCCCTTCAAAATTTTTCAACCTGATGATCAGAGAATCCGCAGCAACTCTGCCTGCTTTCCCACCACACCATCACTCCCCAAAATGAATCCTCATGCTGTTACCACCATCGTGGTATCACTTGTCTCCACTTTCGCTTACGGCGTTGCCTACGTTTCTCCCACTTTCCCTCAGTTCTAGTCTATTTCCCTCCCTGCTGCCCTGTCCATGTTCTTTCCAAGCTTCAACCACAGCATCTGGACCCCCCTCTTCTTGCCCAGGTCATGATAACATGGCACCATGGATTTGTAACTCACCTTTGCTGCATGAGGTTTGTAAAACATACTTTCTTTAAAAAGCTGAGGCTGACTTTCATGAAATGAGTGTAATTCAGATGTCCACTGAGGCCACGCAGTCTCTTGAAGTGGAGGAAATGCAATCTGGCTGTAACCCACACGTGGTGGGAAGTCCAAAGCCTCCCTAAATTTGTTACTTCCCGGAGGGCTCATGCTCTCCTGGTCACTTCTGGCTCCTACCGAACTCTTGTTCTCACCTCCCAGAATTTCTCTCATTTCTCTGCTCTATACTGGCTGAAGTGTGGAATGTTACTAATTTTCTGTGAGCCCCCTCACTCCAATAAAAACACTCACACCTAGCATTTAAATACGTAGCAGATCCTGCAAATGGAAAACTTTCGTATTATCCTCTTACTCCAAATTCCCCTCACATTTTCCTCTTCTCTTCATTTCCCTAGATCCCAACCTTTAAAGGACTCCAGGAAACTCTTCCCCTTCATTCTACTATGCAAACTAGTGCAGCTCGTGGGCCCCTAATTAGCTCATGTCCTGCATATCTAGAGAGGAGGTATCTCATGCGACCTAAAGAGAACTATAAATCTCCCTAAGGCAGAATTCCATGATAGATGCTGCTTCCTTGGCTTTTCCTACTTTGGGCACAAGATCCAAGGTTCTAGTAGATGAGCACAGTTAACTTGATCCAGCCATCCTTACATAATAATACCCAGAGGAGGCTTTATACATTAGGATGTTATGAAATTGACTAAAGATTTTAGACTGGCATTTTGCTGACCTTTGTGAATAGAGCTCAGAGCTCATGAACTGAGAATATGAAATGGAAAATACTGGCCCTTGTTGACCTTTGAAGATTGTGTAGCCACTTGTATTCCTTACATTATGAATAACTGGACCCTGCTTTAGAATGAAAACTGGTTACAGAAGGGTGACATTAAAGGTTGTAGTGAAGTTCCTGATATCAGCATCAGTCTCCTCATGTGAAAGATGAAAGGATAATAGCTCTGGTCTAGTTTCCATTTTCTTCTGAGTGATTCAGGTTCTTTTTGTCCTTCAAAGTATGGCTTTCATGGAGAGGTCCTTTTCTTAATTTGGGTTCTTACTTGCTACTACTCAGAGATATTTCCTAGTCTTCTAATTTTAACCTCAGAAGGAGGGGCTGCAGCCATCTGTTTCTCTACTCTTTTTGCATACCTCTCATCTCTGTTAGATTCATCCTCTTTGTGAGAACAGGGTTCCCTGAGCCCTGCAATGACTCTGTGTGTGTGTGTGTGTGTGTGTGTGTGTGTGTGTGTGTGTGTGTGTGTTGGGATGGTGCACTGGCAGAAAGAACCTCTTTCTACTGGGAGTCTGGACTTGAAAATGATGTCCCAATTGTGCATCCCCATGACAGCTTTTCGTATTATATTGTTTTTAAAAAGAGCACCAGAAGGTGATATCTATTCAGCCACTTTATCTTAACCCTAGATAATCAGGTGTTGGAACATGAAGCAGGATAGATGTGGCTGCCACTTAGCATTCCTGGTTTGTGCATGAGCCAACAGGGCCATGAGACTAGAGCATAACATTCATTATTTATGTGAGGATCTTATTATCATTGTTATCAGTATTAATAGTAGTATCTGTATTAATACTGATTTGGTTTTGACAAATCTGCTTTCTATTTACCTTAAAGTAATAAATTTTTAATAGAATAAATGCTTTATGTTATTGGAAAAGGCTGCATTTACATAATGCCAAACATAATTTTTCCAAACTGCATAGTTAAGATAATAATTTATTACAATTGATATCATGTAGGTTTTGCTTAAATCTTGCCCCCTCAAAATTATTAGTTACTTTATTTAAAATAAACAGATCAACAGGTTGCTTTACTGGTGTGTATTTTCAGCCTGAGAAAATGTTATCTTGAGTCATGACGGCAGAAGGATCCTAGCTCAAGGGTCTAATGTGTATCCACCCTAAGGATCCAGACAAACATGGGCTTTCTGATATGTTTTGTAACATATCAAAACATAGGATATCAAAACATCAGAGGGCTGATGTGAGCGGGACCTCTCTGCACAAGAGCCTCCAGGAGAGAGTCATCCTTGGGAAAGATTGAGTAAAGGAGTATGAAATTTGCTCCTAACAATTGACTAGGGAACGCAGCCTTCAGTTCAGTAGGTGTGGAGGCTGGGAAGAGGAACCTGGGAAGCCCGTGCCTAGGAAGCAGGGCCACATGGCCCAAGTCCAAAGCCAGCCTCACCAACAAGGGCGGAGTAGTCCCTTCCCAGGGCCTCCACAGGCATCTGCACAGACTATGCACCTTATGGTAGGCTGAATAATGCCCCCGCCAAATATGCCTATATCCAGATCCCCTGTTTTGTGAGTATGTCACCTTACATGGTAAAAGGGACTTTGTGAAAGTCATTAAACTTGGTGTGATTATCCCGGATTATCTGGTTGAGGCCAATAGAATCACAAAGGTCATTTTAAGAGGGAAGCAGGAAGATCAGAGTCAGAATAAGAAGAAGCAAGGAAGAAAGCAGAGGTCAGAGAGAAGATGCTACCATGCTGGCTTTGAAGATGAAGGAAGCAGCCACGAGTCAATGATGCAGGCAGCTCCTAGAAACTGGAGAAGACGAGGAGACAGATTTTCCCCTAGAGCCTTCAAAAGGAGCACGGGCTCGCTGACACCTTGATTTCAGCCTCGTGAAAATGATTTTGGACTTCTGACCTACAGAACTGTAAGAAAATAAATTAGTATTGTTTGATCCACTAAATTGTGGTACTGTTATACAGCAATACAAACAAATCCACATGTCATGCCCCCAGGGGCCACCATCCGAATGGACGCTGATCTGAAAGCTGCTTCCAGGAGCTAGGCAGCATGGTTGTCTCTCTAGCCATATGGCAGGGGAAAGGGCAAGGAAACCGTTGTGCTGAGTGACTCAAGGACTTGAGTTGTATGTTCTTGGGAGTCACATCCTCCTTCCATCTATTATTTTACTCTCCACCCTCATCTCCACCCTCCTGAGGTCCTTGTTCCCACCTGGGCAATCAGGAAACAGGTGTTGGGTCCTTCCTGGGTACCACCACCCCATCTTCCCAACCTCTGTACACGCTGACCCAGATGGAGGTAAAGCTGTTGTTTTATTGAAGAGCCAGGAGAGACACTCGTTTCCTCTGAGGATGGGAAATGTCTCACAGTGGGTCTGCAGAGAGTTTCAAGGGAACCTTCTCTTCCTCTCAATGTCCCTCTATCCCTTTGGTCCTCTTTTCTTTCTACATTTCCACTTCAAACCCATTGTCCCTTTCAGCCTGATGACCCAACCCACTTCCTCAAAAACGCCACTAGACCTACCTGCAAAGGAGCCCTGGTCCGCTGCCCCAGCGTAGGATTTGCAAACCCTAACCCTTCAGGTGGTAGCTGGATGCTTTCCTTGGACTGGTTCTTTATCTCTCCAAGAGAATCCAGCACAGGCTCTGGACCCCAAAACGGAAGTGAAAGCAGATGCTCTGTACCCACTTTGGTGTCACAGAATGAGGCCAGTTGGCTCCCAAATGACTTCCCAGCAAACATACCTCGGCCCACATTTTTTTTTTCCCTAAGAAGCCCTCAGTCTGAAATCATGTGGGGCAAGGTCTTTTCCCAGACAGCACTTGGACCCCGTTTCTCAGGTAAGTATCACAAAAGTGTGCTGGGCCAAGGAGTCAGGAGCCCTTTGCCATGGCTGCTTTCATTATCAAGAGGCCTGGTTAGCAGAGAATAATCCAGACACAGCTATCCGGGATACGTGGCACCATCTCCATAGACTGCTTCTGATTCCCAAACCTCTCTGGATAGAAGGCAGGGGGTGTCCCGGTAAGTGACCCAGAGAAGAAGCAGCAGAACATAGTGAATAAGAATTGGTAGGCTTGGACTTCCCTGGTGGCGCAGTGGTTAAGAATCTGCCTGACAGTGCAGGGGACACGGGTTTGAGCCCTGGTCCGGGAGGATCCCACATGCCGCGGAGCAACTAAGCCCGTGAGCCACAACTACTGAGCCTGTGCTCTAGACCCCGCGAGCCACAACTACTGAACCCCATGCACCTAGAGCTCGTGCTCCAAAACAAGAGAAGCCACTGCGATGAGAAGCCCGCGCACCGCAATGAAGAGTAGCCCCTGCTCGCTGCAACTAGAGAAAGCCCGTGCACAGCAATGAAGACACAATGCAGCCAAAAATAAATAAATACATAAATTAAAAAAAAAAAAGAATTGGTAGGCTTAATGTGGAGCTAGAAGAATGAGAATATGTGCTTGTATGAAATGCCCCCAGATAATCACTTTCTGAGCTAGTTGGGAAGAATTTAAGGGAGGCTAAATTTCTTGCAATCCTGTGGGCAAGGCCTGAGTCAGAAAAATACTTCTCGATGCTGTTATTTCAAAACTGTCTTTCCTCCAGGCTGCTATATTCTCGAGAAACATATGTTAAATATGTTATTTTCACAAAGACCTAGTAAATCTAATTGTTTGCAATTTGCTTCTTTCTTATTTTGCCCCATTTTTATTCATTGTAACAACATATTGTAATAACAATAAAAGAAGTTAAAAATGAGGGAAATTACCCAGAAATCTGCCTACGAAAGCAATTCTTTTATATTTTCCGTGTTTCCTCCCAGGAATTATCTATGTGCTGGCAAAACAGTTCTATGCAACTTCCCAGAATGGAAGATCTAGAGAAAGATAGAGCTCTGCTTCTAAAAAGTTATGAGACATTGGCCACATCACTTAAAATCTTGGGTATCAGTTTTTCATATTTAAAATGAAAAAACTGGACTAGTGGAGTTTTTCATGGATCCTTCTAGTTTTAAAATTATTCGTACTTCAATCCTTGCAACAGAATGAGTCTACTTTGAAGCATCATGTTTGGGGAGCTGGACATTTTTAAAAGCTGAGAGAATGGTACTGGCAAGTAAAAATGGCAATCAGCAACACCACAAACAATAGACAGGAGCAGAAACTGAAACTTGATAGTAACCTTTCAATAAACATACTTTAAAATAACTGCTTGTTTTGTTCTAATTCTAGAATTCCCCAAACTTATTTGCAAGACAAAGTTTTTCTAACTGTAACTTAGCCTTTTGTCCTGAAGGCAGGCTAGAGATAAGCATAGCTCCAACAAGAGTGTAGTATAGGGACAATGGCTACTTTGGTCATTAACCACAGAAATATTATATTAACATCAATAAAAATCAACGAATGATGCTCCTCCTTTTACCATTTTGTGGTTGCATGCTATGCAATTTGGAATGGTGCTTGTCTTAGTCAATTTGGGTTGCTTTAACAAAAACATCATAGACTGGGTGGCTTAAACAACTAACATTTATTTCTCACAGTTCTGGAGGCTGGTAAGTCCAAGATCAAGGTGCTGGCAGATCCAGCGTCTGGTAAAAGCCTCTTCCTAGTTTTCAGAAAGCCTTCTCCCGGTGTACCCCCCATGGCAGAGAGCAGAGAGAGGAAGCCAGCTCTCAAGTCTCTTCTTACGAGGGCACTAATCCCATTCATGAGGGTTCCACCCTCACAACTTAAGTACCTCCCAAAGGCCCCAACTCTCTTAATATCCTCACATTGGGAGTTAGGATTTCAATATATGAATTGGGGAAGTACACAAATATTCAGTAATTAGCAGAGCTGGACCAAAGTAGCTGTTGCCTCTATACTGGCCTGTTGTTGAAGACACACTTATCTTTAGTCTGCTTTCGCTACTACTTTGAACCAAGATATTCTGGCAGTAAGCATGAGATCTTATTTTTAAAAGATGAAAGTAACAGTTGGTAGAAATCTTCAAGTGCTTTTTCAAGCCACAGAGTATTTCCTCTCCCCAGCAATTTAAGGAGAACGTATGCTTAGATACATGGATCACAGACATATTCTAGAGCACAGCTTCCGTCAGTAAACCTCGTCTTAAATTTCATGTGCTTCATGACTTTCTACACTGGAGCAGAAAGCATGGAAGATACCGAGCCAGGTTATTATTCTGTAATTCTGACCATTTGTGAGTTACATTATACACAGGTATTACATATCAGAACCATGCCTTTGCTTGGCACGGTGCAGTGACAATGAAGATTAAATCTTGGTTACCAAAGAATTGTGCAAAGCAAGGACACAGCTCATGTGCACATGTTTTAGATAACATGGCACCATGCATAGTGAGAATTGCCTGTACTACAATCCGGACACTTTATTGCATCCTTATGAACTTGTGGTATATACACAAGATTTACCAACATTATTAGTCACGGTTCTGTTCAGAGATCTAAAATCAGCAAACAGGACTAACAACGTGGTGAGGGTCATCTTAGCTTTATTGCCAAGCCGTGCTATCTATCTTAACATATGAGCTTTGTCAATTTCTTGGATGTTATAGTGCCTGTGATGCTTTTGATGAAACACTTTGGGACTGAGTAAATTTGATGATGATAATAAAACAAGAAAATTTATTATACTCTAAATGGCAACTAAACTAGAATTAAAATGCCAACTTGGAGCACTGTGCTGAGAAGCATTCTGTGGTCCCATGTGGATCCCATGGGGAAGTGTATGTAACTGAGAGGCTATATGGTCTATCGACAGTGGGAAACATATGTCACATATTTGCCATTCTTGTATAAGGAAGACTATATTACATATTATATTAATGTTAAATCAGCTTCTAACATAAATGCTGTTTATAAAACACAGATAGAGGTACTTCCCTGGTGGTCCAGTGGTTGAGACCCTGCGCTTCCACTGCAGGGGGCGGGGATTTGATCCCTGTTCGGGGAACTAAGATCCCACATGCCAGGCGGCACGGCCGAAAAATAAAAAATTTAAAGAAAAACGCAGATAGAGAGTTCTGGTGGGATTCACACTATATTCATGTGTCTTCAGGTATAGCAAACCCTGCTCAGGCTGCAGAGACTGAGAAAAGTATCTTGTATGCATTGATGGAGGATCACAAATAAACTCTAATTGCATTCAACCCAGGAACTCTTAAAGTAGTTGTAATATGGCAATGACCTTTCAAAATATGTTCTATGATCTTTTTCTCATAAGACTCTTTGCTAAGACCAGTGCGTACTTTTCTCAGATGCATCAGGAGCTGACATCAGTCACTTTGACTGATATCTGATTTCAGCTGCAGATGCAATGGATAGTTTAAATTTAGGATCACCTCATGCTGACAGTTCTTTACCTCAAACATGTTCAGGGCATCTTTTCTCCTCCGGGAGCCTGGTCATCTTTTCTTTGGGGCATCATTTCTTCTCTGACTCTGCAGGGACCTGCTCAGCCAGCTGGCACACACACGTGAAAAGCGGAGGTAAAGTCCTGGAGGGAAATTCCTCAACCAGCAGGGGACAGGAGCCAGCTGGTAAATGGGTGTGATGAGAAAACAGTTATTTGAGTTACTCTGGGCATTTTACAGTATGACAACCCTGCTCACACCCAGAGTCTGGACATTTAGATAAGGACCTGAGCAGGATCCCTGCCCCAAGTTCCTGCTTTGCTTTTCCTGAGACACCTTTTCCAGCCCATGAACAGTGAGTGAGTGACCTCTGTCCCAGCCACCTTATAAGTAGCAGGCGCTTGCTTGCTACCCTGCTCCCTATCTCCTGCTCCCTCCTGACCTGGAATAGAGGACTGCCCTTCCCCATGCTCATTGCCCCATTCCTGGGATCTGTAAGCAATAAATCTTGTGACTTGACTTCTTTTGTGTGAATGTACTAAAACTCTGTCTTTAATCAAAATGACCCTGGGGTTTTCCCTTCCTCAAAGTGGGAGTACAGATGCTGAGGGACCTACTTGCTGACCCCATGTGTGGGTGGCTTGAGCCTCCTCATTCATCAGATCAACATCTGCATATGCTTAATTTAATACACCAGCAATGGACCCCCAACACAATGGGCATGCTGCCCCTCCTTCAGGTGGGCAATTCCAAGATGTATTTTATACGTATATCTTGAACTACCAGTGGAATTGAACCTCCACTGTCTGCAGTGATAATCTTGATAATGCACCATTTTGTCAAGTTTTTCTCCTTCCCTGTGTCATTCTCTTCCCCTGCTCTCTCATGATTCCTAGGATTTCCTTCCAAATAAACTATTGCATGTAAGTCCTTGTATCAGGCTCTGCTGTACGGGAACTAATGATAAGACAATACTCTTTGAAATTGCAAGGACCATACAGTTAATGATGCTGAAAGTTGCATGATAAATGGATAGCCCTAGGCCTTAGTTTATGAAGAATATTCCAGATTCCATCAATGGAAATAGTGTACGATCCTATTAAGAAGGAAGAGAGCCATAGCTTGGGTCAAAATAGCACACCAACTGCCTGTCCATGCCTACTTGCCATTCCCACCCCAAATTAGCAATGACACAAAAGAGATTATTTATAACAGTGCTAGAAAACAAGGAAATGCCATCAAAGGTTCAAAATTTTGGAGGAATCCTTGATTAACAGAAGGCAGACAAGTTTGATGGCACAACGGCCAATGGCACACGCAGACAGAACTTCTGCAGAAGGTAGAGCCACTTTCACAGAAGCTCTAGCCCAGAGGTAATGAGTACAGGGAGTAGGAAGAGGACCTGTAGCAACTGCTTGGGTGATTGCTTTGGTAAACCACAGGAACAGCCAAGAATGTTCATGCTTCTCCACCAATTGCTAACATATCTAGTGACACATAGACACAGCAGGGCTCTTTATTTCCAACCTAGAACAGTGAGTGTGGGCACTAGATCCAGAGAATCAGAGAAGTGCCCAATACATCTGAGGATACCTGTGAGTAGATGGGGGGGGGGGGCAGCACCAGACAATAAGATACTGGCATTCCCTAGCAGAATAAGATTCTGCTCCTTCCATAGCAAATGCTAGCAGCAGTTCCCAAGCAAATTCACAGTTAGGGGCACAGAGAATCTCAACTATAAAGCACATAACCAAGAATTACCAAATATTTCAGTATATCAATATGATCAGTCATCAAATTCAGCAAAGAAAAGAACTAACACCCAAGGAAGCAGAGTTATTAGCAAATAGAAGAGGACATGAAAGAAATATACTCATATGATAATTTAGCATCTGATGAAAGTGCTAGGCAATTTGTGACAAATAGATGGAATACTCAACAAAGAGGAAAACATGGGCTTTCCTGGTGGCGCAGTGGTTGAGAGTCCGCCTGCGGATGCAGGAGACGCGGGTTTGTGCCCCGGTCCGGGAGGATCCTGCATGCCGCGGAGTGGCTGGGCCCGTGGGCCATGGCCGCTGGCCCTGCGCGTCCGGAGCCTGTGCTCTGCAACGGGAGAGGCTGCGACAGTGAGAGCCTCGTACCACAAAAAAAAAAAAAAAAAAAAAAAAAAGAAGGAAAACATTATTTGACTTGCTTCTTCATTATTTACAACAGAAATAAATTTCATGTGAAATAATAGTAATAGGAGAAAACATGGCTGAATGTTTTTCCAGTTTTGGCATGAGAAAGACCTTTCTAAGAATGACAAAGATCTTACAAACAATGAAGAAAAGTATTAAATAACTGTATTGCAATAAAACTAAAAACAAAGTGAAAAAGTGGAAAAATTTGCAACCTACCTGGCAGAAAAAGAGCTAATCACTTTACACTATAAAGAGCTCTTACAAATCGATGAGAAATTACCAATAATCCAACAGACAAATAAGCAGACTATGTCATTAATTAATTTAATTAATAGAAAAAAAATCCAAATGACTTACAAATGTATGAAAAGATCATCCATAAAATTTAAAGCTCTCATAATTACAGAAAAGCAAAATAAACAATGACACCATCTCTAACAAATTTATAAAGTTCAGAAAGTTTATAATACACAGTTTTGTTAAGGTTACAAGGAAATAGGCAAATTCTTAGTATAAGCTTTTGGAGGGCAATTTGGTAATCTTTGTCAATGTTTTAAATGTGTATACATTTAGACTTGGCAATAATACTTCTAGAAATTCATCCTACAACTTATATTCACATGATGAGTGTAAAAACAGATGTGTAGAAATGTTTACTACAGCATTGTTTGTAATGGCAAAAAACAGTCTAAATATTTATCAATAGGATAGTAAATGAATGATTCATGCTGATCTATATGGTGAATTATGAGAAAGTGTAGTTTAAAAAGATAATTCTGTATGTATGAATATGAAGTTAACCCCCAAATTTTATGTGAAATAATGAAAAGAAGTAACAAAAATCGGCATAATTCAGAAGTACATATAGTATGTCAACTTTTTGTTTACAAATTTTTACACATCCACATAAAAATATATGCTTTTATATGCATAGAAAATTTCTGGAATTATATACCCACAAAAAAGAAACTGTTGACCACAGGCCTCTGCTGGTCCTAGATAAGAGGAAGACAAGTTTCATTTTTGCTCATTGAAGCTATGCTTTTTTTTTTTTTTTGCTCTTACCATGTACATAAATCACTTTTTCAATAAAAATTTAAAAAATAAGGTGTCATTATTAACCTGAGAAAGATAAGACAGGATAAATCAGGAGCAGGTTGCTATGTAAATAATCTGTTAGAAATCTTGGAGATGAAAAATTGCGGTCATTGAAATAAAAAAAAAGCTGAGAAGTTGGAGCCAACTAAAAATACAGATTAGTTAATAAAAACTGAATTCAGAAGCTAAACCCTCAAGTTGTGAGTGTTCACAGAATATAGTGTTAAATAGCAGAGAAATAGAAGAAATAAAAGAAAAAATTAAGAAATCTAGAAAACAGATCCAGAAATTCCATTATCTGTCTAATAGGAGTTCTGGTTAAAAAAGAAAAAAAGAATAAATGCAAATGGAGAGGAAGAATTACTCAAATTAATAGAAGAATATTTTCCATGAGTTTTCAGATGGAAAGAACCATTTGACTGTCTAAGAGTTTGAATGAAATAACATCCACACCTAAACACACTATAGTGAATTTGAAAGCCCAAAATAATGGGGGGAAACAAATAAGAGCTTCCAAAAAGGGGGGTAATGTTTAACCTCTGAAGGAGCTGTAATTAAGTCACAGAAAGATTTAGGAATACCCACAAAACTTCAGCATGACACTACAGGTGTTCACTCAATAAAGATATGTCAAAAACATAATATAAATGCTCAAAACAACAACATGTACATTATGGGGGCTGGGGGGCAGATTTCTTGACTGTGAACGGCTACTGTTGCGTACTGGTCTCAGCCTTTCAATAACTAATTTTGTGGCTGGACCAGCCCCTTGAGATTCTTACGACTGCAAGATGCCCTTAACAATAACCACTAAGAAACTTTGACAAAAAGGTTTACTACCCACAGGTTCTGGAAATTACTTGGCATGTCTGGGGCCACGCATTGAATTCAAGGGTGGGCAGGGGAAAGAGAGGGAGAGAGAGGGACAGAGAGTGAGTGGGGCCTGGGGTCTGCTTTTGTTGGGGTCCAGGGTCCAGGGTGAAGGCCTAGGGTTTCTAGGGCTCATTCTTTATTGGTGATTTTAAAATATAAGAGTGGGAATTTAAAGCACAGGAAGAGAAGAAAGCAAATGGCCCAAAGAGTCATTTATCAAAATCAACCGAGATCTCTCAAACAAAGAATGGGGTGAGGGGGCATCCAGGCTCTTTACCTAGTAAAGTAGCTGGCAATGTGTTTATTTGAGATAGCCACATTTGAAGTGGATGCCTAAGTAGTCAAAGCTTAAGTTAGGCATTTGCATTACAAAAAGAAAAGCCAACTGTCAGGGCTTGCACTATAGCTACTCACAATAGCTCAAATAACCACAGCTCCATCTCAAGTCTTGATGACCACGTCTCTCTGCCAATTCTGTATAACTCAGGGATTGTGTCACCCTATCTGTTCTGAATATGTTCACCAAACTCCCTGAGCTAGGTTTGAGGAATTTTCTGACAAGGACCTTAGGTGATGTATCACTCACTATCTTATTTTATTACCCTTAAGTCAAGTTAAGTGCCCTACAGCTGGTGATGAGCAAATCAAATTTCTTTCCTTTGCTCAGTATAACTCTTTGTATAATAACAGAAGTCAGTTGTGCTGAAACAGTGTCTCAAGATGTGTCTTGACTGTCTTCACGTATACTTTTGGTATAAATGATGTGTATATTTTGTCCACTGAACTCATTTTAAACAGTTTTATCGAGATGTAATTCACATACCATACATTCACTCATCTGAAGTGTACAATTGAATGGTTTTTAGTATATTCACAGATATGTGCAAGAATCACCAGAGTCACTTTTAAAACATTTCTATTACCTGAAAAAGACATCTTTTATCTGTCACTCCCCTATCACTCCATCACTTCTCCCAGCCCTGGGCAACTACTTTCTCTATAATGTTGTCCCTCAGTATCCACAGGGAATTGGTTCCAGGACCCCCGCAGAAACCAAAATCCATAGACACTCAAGTCTCATATTAAAATGGCATACCATTTGCATATAACCTGTGCACATCTTCCCATATGTTTAAATCATCTCTAGATTACGTATAATACCTAATACAATGAAAATGCTATGTAAATAGTTGCCAACTCATAGAAAATTCAAGTTTTTCTTTTTGGAACTTCCCAAAACTATTTTTGTTTGTTTGAATATTTTCAATCCAAGATTGATTGAATCCACAGATGTGGAACCCATGGTATGGAGGTCCAACTGTGTACAGATTTCCCTGTCCTGGACATTTTGTATGAATGAAGTCATATGTGGTCTTTTGTTACTGGCTTCTTTCACTTAGCTTAATCTGTTCAAGGTTCTTCCATGTTATAACATGTATCAGTACTCCATTCCTTATTATGGCTCAATAATATTCCAGTGTATGGATATACCATATTTTATCTACGTCTGTTGAGATTTAGATTGTTTCCACCTTTTGGCTATTATGAATAAAGCTGCTCTAAGTATTTCTGTACAAGATTTTGTGTGGGCATACATTATCATTCCTCTTGGAATACCTAAGGAGGGGAATTGGTGGGTCATCTAGTTTAAACTTTTGAGCAACTGCCAGAATTTTTCCCAAGGTGATGGCACCATTTTATGTTCCTGCCAACAATGTATGAGGGTTCTGATTTTTCCACATCATCGCCAATACTTGTTCTTGTCTGCCTTTTTTATCTTGCCACTCTAGAAGATGTGAAGTTGCATCTCATGTGTGATTTTGATTTGCATTTTCCTCACGACTAATGATGTCAAGCATCTTATGTGGTTATTGGTCATGTGTATATTTTCCTTGGAGAAATGTCTATTTAGATCTTTTGCCTATTTTTTAATTGGGAGGTCTTTTCATTATTAAGTTGTAAGTGTTCTTTACATATTCTGTATACAAGTCCTTTATCAAAGATACGATTCGTAAATAATTTCTTTCATTCTGTGGATTGTTGTTTCACTTTCTGATGATGCCTTCTGAAACACAAAGGCTTTTAATTTTGATGAAGTCCAATTTACCTCTTTTTTCTTTTGTTGCTTGTGCTTTTGGTATCATATCCAAGAATCCTCCAAGAATCCAAGAATGGTCAAATCCAACATCATGAAGATTTATCCATTTCTTCTAAAAGATTTATAGTTTTAGTTCTTACAGTTAAATTTTTGATACAGTTTGAGTTTTTAATATGGTGTGAGGTAGGGGCACAACTTTACTCTTCTGCATGTGACTATTCAGTGGATTCAGTGCCATTTGTTGAAAAGATTACTCTTTTCCAATTGGATGGTCTTGGCATTCTTGCTGAAAATCAGTTCACCATAGATAGGTGGGCTCGTTTCTGAAATCTCAGTTCCATTAATCTACATGTATATCCTGGTGCGAGTACCACACCATCTTCATTACCATTGCTTTAGTATAAGTTTTGAAATTGGGAAGTGTGGGTCCTCCTACTTCGTTCTTCTTTTTAAAGCTTGTTTTGTGTAACTCATTTCGACCCATTGGTTGGTCTGCTTAAAACCAAAGCACTGGAAAGAGGTAGATTTTTGTAACTCTGTGATGATAATTTCTGTGATACAAACCCTTACATGCAGATGTGCCAGGGCAACGCCATATGTGTGTGTGTGTGTATGTGTGTGTGTGTGTATGTATCTTAATATAAGCATGGAATGATATCTCACCACTTTTGCTATATTATTGGTTGGAAGCAAGTAGCAGGTCCCTCCCACATTCGAGGGGAGCAGGTCTTCCAGAGCTTGAACATGAAACTGCCCTGGGGTCTGTCTGAGAAAACATCAGTGCATTTTTTCACATCTATTTAAATGTAAATAGCAGCAAATTGCCCTTTGCCAAATTATCTCTAAATTAAAAACTTTGATGATTTCAGTAAATATCTGGTAACACTAATTAAAATCAGGTGGGTAGTAAGTATAGGCCAAACATTTCATTCTGACAAAGTACTTGCAAGCATAAATATAAATATGTGTGCACAGAGACACACACACAAATACATACCAAATTCCACCACCGGTACTATGAATCATCATGGCCCAAAGAGTTTAGCAAACAGAATTCTTCTTTATGCTGAAAAAGTATATTGAAGGTCAAAAATTATCCAAATAATTTATTCCAACATTTTCTCAAATCCTCCATCAGTTTTTCCAATTAAAATTCTTTTTGCCAAAATATCTAGATATCTGGGTCAACCATACATTTCACCTTGTCTTATAAAACTATCTTTATTGGGCTTCCCTGGTGGCGCAGTGGTTGAGAGTCCGCCTGCCGCTGCAGAGCACGCGGGTTCGTGCCCCGGTCCGGGAGGGTCCCGCATGCCGCGGAGCGGCTGGGCCCGTGAGCCGTGGCCGCTGAGCCTGCGCGTCCGGAGCCTGTGCTCTGCGACGGGAGAGGCCACAGCGGTGAGGGGCTCGCGTACCGCAAAAACAAAACAAAACAAAAAAAAACTATCTTTATTTGCCATTGTGGATGTCACTCTTGAGTCCCATATATGGGCTGCCCAAGTACGTAATAGGGAAGTTTTACCTTACATTAAAAATGTAACAGAAAATAGTTGTTGTGTTAAGTATTGCAGCTCTAAATGTTTTGCACCCCCTCTTCTGTTGGTTGGAGTGTTTTACACTTCTTCCCTTTACTAAAATAGCAGAAACATCTGCATCTCCTTCCTCAATCAGAACAATACTTTATGAGTCCCAGATTTACAAACAGTATCAGTTACATGCAGTAAACCTTATTCTTGGTCTTATTAATTACTTTCCATCAACTTATCCCTCAGGCATTTTGGTTACAAAAGCATGCTGACAATCAACAGTAACGGTTTTAAGTTAGTTATTTGACAAGTAGGTCACTTTGCAAAGAGTTTCTTGTTAATTATTTAAAGAATCAGTGCCATGGGGAGACTTTGCTTGTTCTCTTGTAAGTCATATTCATTCATCTATAGCTGTTTTTCTCCTCTCCTCTCTCTAATTCTCTACAGAATTTTTAGAAGTCTGAGATATAGACATTCTAAGGTATGTTAAGTTGTTTTAATCTGTTATATAGCAAATTCACCCTAAGTCTTAAGCCAGACTCTGATCTTAAAGACTCATGTCATTCCATGTACGATTCTCTGACATTAGGTAAAAAAAGAAATGTAAACCATAAGCGTATCACATACAATATATTTTAACAGACCTCTTCGATTGTATTCTGCTTGCATCTCAGTTTCTGGGAAAGATGATGATTGATGAATCATTAAATGCATATGATCTGAAGTTCACGTGGGAAAAAGGTAAATTGGGAAACCTTTTATTCAGAGGTTGTGGGCAAATGATGTGTGAAATTGTTGACAAATTGCCTTCATTAAGCTTTTGAAGTGGACATTTTTTTTTCATAAATTTGGCTTCCTTTCAAATATGACTATGCAGAGTTTCAAGACATTCACTGTCAAGTTACAATCTGCAACAATATTTGTCCTTGAAAACCTTTATTCTTGAGCAAAGAGGCAGAAAGTTTAAAGTAGGGTTCTCCTTGACAGTACTTACGTGGATAATACTCAATTTCTGAGCAAAACATGGATTTCAATGCTCTCCTATTATCCCGCAGATGAACAAAGGGAATAGGAGTGAAGTAGAAAGACCTTTTTTTTGTCAACTATTGACCTCTCAATAACAAAGCCTTTTGACTAGGGGTCCCCTATTGACCCTTGAAATTATGGTAGTTCCATTATAGTTGTCTCTTTTCAGCTCCGTGCCACGCAGTATAGTAGATAAGACTGTGGTTTTATAGTCTAATTGTTGGGAGTTTAAATCCCAGTTCTGCTACTTTCTAGGGGTGGGACTCCAAGCAACCAGCTAGTTTCTCTGTGCCTCAATATCCTCATCTGTAATTGAAAGTAATAATATCTACTTAATAGGACTGGGCTAAAAATGAAAATTCAATGTGAGAACATACATAAAGAACTTGTCCTTTACCTGACACACAATAGACTATCGAGAAATGATAATATGTATCATTACACATTTGGAGAATCAGCACAAATTTCAGTCTGAACTTTGGATTTGAAGACCAAACATTTATCCAGGTTTCTGTAAACGTCTGTATTTATCTTTAAGTCCATTATTTGGGAAATACGCTTTTGGTTCCTATATGGCCTGCCCAATATTTAGGCCTTCTTTCCTCTGGGGATCTTTTTAGCAGAGGATAGATAATTTTGATAACATATTTTTTTCATTCACTGATTCCTGCTTCTTAAAAGGCTTTCCTGCAAATCATGTCTTTTCTTCCTCACACAATTCTGCAGTGTGTGAATAGCCAGACAGGTAATCAGTACTCTGAGATAGGCATTGGACAAATGAATTCATTACAGACCTTTGTTTTTCCGGATGAAGTAATCAAATCACTGAGAGGCAAAGTAACTTGGCCAATGGTACACCCAGCCAAATCAGAGCAAAGACCAAGATCCAGAAATCCTGCCACCCAGTCTCCAACTGTCTAAAAGTCTTTAAATATCAATAAATATAAACTGGTGTAGGTCTTATACAAGTGGGTTTATCTGATAGAGCCTGTCCTTCCTAATAGTTTATAATCTGAAAAACATAGAACTTTGACTCAGCTCTTTAAGGAATCTGGTATCATTTTCCACATTTGGCTGCATTTTCCAGTCTTCAGTTTTGCCAATGAATATCCTGTAATGTGAGATGTGGGCTAGATGTAGTCTGAATCAGCAAGTGAAATATCAATTTGTTTTTAATCCACGGTAAGGAAGAGTTGTTTGGTAAATTCCTGTCCATTTCTCATTGTGTTAATCTACGCTCAGTTCATTTCTCCTTTTGTGTGGTATTCAGCAAGGATCTTATTTTGGAGCTTATGTTTCAAGATTGAATTCAGGGTTTGAACTCTACTGTTTGGCTTTTGGTGTGTTCTTCAGTGACAAAACTTGCTGTATTTCAGTTGGAGGAGAGGAGTCGTGATTGGGAAGGTTAGTAACATCCAGCTTCAAGAAAGTCACTATTTGGGGCTTCCCTGGTGGCGCAGTGGTCGAGAGTCCGCCGGCCGCTGCAGGGCACGCGGGTTCGTGCCCCGGTCCGGGAGGATCCCACGTGCCGCGGAGCGGCTGGGCCCGTGAGCCATGGCCACTGAGCCTGCGCGTCTGGAGCCTGTGCTCCACAACGGAGAGAGGCCACAAGAGTGAGAGGCCCACAAAAAAAAAAAAAAAAAAAAAAAGAAAGAAAGTCACTATTTGACCAACATGGCTATGGTGATCCCATCAACTCTTCTAAATTCAGACATCCGAATGTTAAAGTGGACTCTGAAGTCCAGACCTACATGTCCCCTCGGCTTGAGAGTCAAGGTCAAGAGAGGATTGCAAAGATAGAAACCCACCCTTAGGGGTTGTGTTTCTCCTCTGGGCTACCTACCACCTGGAGGATTTCAGAGTATTGGTTCAGAAGAAAGATGGAACTGTGGTGATTTATGAGGGGACACTAATCTCTACGAAGTCTAGATGAGAAGATCTACTCCAGTGATGGCTAGAGTTAGAAGCAGAGTCTCTCAAAATGCCTAATTCTCGATTCATATTCTAGGGAAGCTGAAGAGTATAAAGTCATTTCTATGGACCTGCATGTCCTCTACTGCCTCATGATGCTCTTGGGAGACTTGCGGCTGGAGTGACTCACAACGTAACAGTTAGGGTGGAGGAATTGGGAATTGTCACACTCACACACACAAATAACTATGCCAGAACCAGCTGCTTAAAATTGCAAAAAGTATTGAAAAGCACACTATTCCCTGCATCGAGTATTGGGTGTTACTGTCCCAGCCCTGCTATTAACTGATTTGCTTACTTGCAGAAGGCACTCTGTGGCTCTGGACCTCAGTTTCTTAGCATTTACATTCTGTGATCATTGCTCCCTCCTCTTCTTCCGCAAATCATCCTATAAGTGAAGGAAAAGAGTAAGAGCTATTTTCAGAATTTATTTCAATATTAAAGGAATGACTAGTGTCATTAAAACATATGACAGAAATATAATTAGTACAAGCTAGAACTGTGAGCTTTCTTTGGGTGCTCCAAATCAGACAAGATTAGCATTTGATGAGCTTTTCTCTTTGGTTACATAATGTATATGATAGGATGAATCTATATAAAATTTGAAAATATTTTTAAATGGATTCTACAAAACCAAAATGTTTTTTCTATTTGGGGCTTGATTTAAAATATTTAAAATATCTAAAATCACTTTCAGTCCTGTACAACTTTAACACAGATCAAGTGTTTTAAAATATTTATGATAAAGAAAATGTTTCCATCTGGGCAGGGAATTTATTACTGGAATATCATACCAATTTGAATTGAAGCCACTGTGAGATTAATTTCTTCTCTGCTGCTGGAATATAAATGTGTTCCGACAGCTGCTTTCTGTAACTGAAATGTACTTATTTGCATGCAGCATCTTCTACTCAATGAAATCATAAATATCGGAGGAATTTTGAATGGGTTAAGCAACAAACAAAGATTGATTATCAACGCAAATGCCAACGAGGGGTTTACTATAAGTAACGAAGTATTGGCCAGTGGCTGTTTTGAAATCAACACCGGTTATTTAGAGCTTTCAGAGAGACAACCATGAATTTCAGAAGAACTTGCTGATGTTAAAAAAAAAAAAAGAATTACTCAAAGGGAAAAGATGGCCTTGATCAAACACATGTTTTTCAGATTTATTAATGATTAACACACCAGACACTCTCTTTTGGATTATATTGCCCTTTCACTATGGCTAAGAGCTGAAAAGACGGACATTATTACAGAAATAACATGTCGCGAAAGATATGACACTATTTAGGCATTTATGTAATATAATTGGAGTCTGAGTAGGTACAGTTAGAGGCTATAATTTAGGCATTGATGATGATAAAAGAGGATTTCAGAGTAAGAAGCCGAATTTGTCATGCTTTGTTCGGGGATAGCTCCATCTAATTGAGAGGCTATCGACTCAAGCAGAAGATGTGAAAGTCAGTATAGCTTTAATATAAGTAAAAGGACCAACTGCCCTCTAGAAGCAAATAAAGGTGAACAAGCACCATTAAAATTGAGACTAATTGAGAATAAAAATGGTTTATAAACAAAATGATGCCAGATAAAATTCTCACTCTAAGTCTCAAAAATCATATTTTCTTATTTCCCCCTTTTAAGAACTTTACGACTAGCTGAATATGCTTTTGCCTAGAGAGCCTTCTATTCTAAGTACATCAGCTGCTGCCAGAAGGCATCTAAGGCAGCACTGGAGAGAGAATACAGTCATGAAATCCAAGGTCTAGATGTCTATATCTCTCTGCTAATAGTGACTGTTGAGCCAAAAGGAACATCCTGGAAAGAAAAGAAAGGAGGAAGTATGGAAGAAGGGAAGGAACTGAAGGGGATTCTTTCTCTATGTGTATTTAAGCTGCAAAAAGAGTTACACTCAACTAACTGTAAAAGTCTATATTCCCTAAAAACAACCAAGCCATTCTCAGATAAAAGATAATTATCCACTGTACATAGTTATAGTGCATTCCTCTATAGCAAAATCTCTACTTCTACACTTCAATAAGGACAGAGCGATTTTATAAACAATGAAAGAAAATTCCATGAGTGGCAAAGTCGAGTGAGAATTAGACGAAGGGGAAAGAGAACAATATTAGCAGGTTCTGTTGCTTGAAACCTAGAATGCTCTACAATCCTACTGAACTCTCACATTCCAGGGACCGTCATGGGGCATGGTCAGTATTTTCCACGCAAATGGTGTTTTTGAGTCGTTTTGGGGAGAAAAAAGAAGGAAGCTATTTTGAAGTATTCAATCAGTTAGTTTTTGCATTTCTGTCAGAACATGGTGCTAAGTATGAGATTATGTGCGGGCTATAGTACTCAGAGGTTTTCCTTTATAACAGAAGATCAGATGTTCTTAGGCTTTCTGCTGAGAGACTGGAAAGGGAAAAGTAATATTTAATGCTCGTTAATAGATATTTTCTTCTCTTCCCCCTTTCCTCCTCCCTCTTTTGAACTCCTAAGACCTAATTTTAGGTGGATCAAAAGTGGTCTCTTGTAACGTGCCGCTCATCCAACCAAGAGTTACAGCATTATTGAGACTAATGTTCTAAAAGGGCTGCTGCCTACCTGTCATGTCTGCTCTGGGCACCAGAGCGTTCGGCGAAACTATTGTTTGAGGTTCACCTGAATCCCCTATGTGCCTTTACAGTGGCAGAAGAAATGGTTTTTTTTTTTTTTTTTTTTAACTTCAGCCTGCATAAAGACAAGGAAAAGTATGAGAATGCCCAGACACCTACAATAGAATAAGAAATATGTATACTTTACTAAATAGTTAATGTAAATAAAATATGAAACACACTCATATAAACTTACCCAACCACAAATGCCACGTGAAGCTATAAGTTTGACAGTAAAAACTGGGGTTTTACTGTAGCCATGTCATCACCACCCTATGAATCTATCCTTGTTAACGAACAGTCTTATTTCTCGAAACTTGTATCTGCTATACCCACTTCTTTTTTTTTAAGGACTATTTTGATCTTTTTTCAACAAAATGGACCTCTTTGGAAATGATATTTTCAATGGCTGCATTGTGTCTATCACATAGAAGGACTATATTATGATTTACGTACCCTTACTCCCCTTATCCCTTTAACAATTAATGGTAGATTTTCTTCTATGTACCAAGCATAGTTCTTGGTTCTTGGTCTCCAGGAGCTCAAAACTGATTGGAAGACAGAAAAATATAAAGAAGAGAGGAGCACAGACTGGTTGGTGGGTGAGAGGACGACACAATGGTGACATTCTGGACTCAACGATCCATATCCTTTTTTCATGACTCAATGGAATGGATTAAATGGAGAGAAACCTCTGGTTTCAGCAACTGTTGGGGAGATAATAGGGCCAAGCTCATATTGTCCTTTTCAGCTGATAAAATCACATCATAGAGCCAATGCCCATTCTGACTACACGCTGTCTCTCAAGAAGTTTGAACTTCAGATTTTGATAATTCTGGGAGGGAATTTCACCTTTTGTGTAAATTTTAACCATTTTATGAGGCTTAACATTAATAAGCTTAGTTCCCTACTTAGAATATTATTTTTTAAAAATAAAAATACACAAATGTAAAATATCTGTCAAGCCAAAGATCATTTTATATTAGGGACTATTATTGACTTTTTCAGTTAGCTATTTGTATTTAAATTTCCTGTTCAGAATAAAACTTACATTACAAAATGAAAGTAGACCAATCTGTTTCCTCAAGATTTATTTATTTATATTTATTGAGATATTACATATTTTTTCCTGCAAAACGCATCAGTCAGTACAGTGATTTTCAAAATTGTTTATAGCCAAGGGTCCTTTAAATTTCTCTAATGGTAATGTCCTGTGAATTAATTAGTAGAACAGCTGTATGAGCTGGTCCAAATTCTTCTCAAGACCTGCAAGATTTGGGGGGAAAGTATTAAGGAAACAAAGAGAATTAAGGCTATAAGAAGTGCTGCTGGTCTTTGATCAAGAAAACCATTCTGGATCCTTAGCTTGACTGATAGGAAATAAGCCAGGGGTCCAAGAACAACTGGATTCCCAAGAACTTTGGTTTCAAAAATGTTATGACTTGGCAACTTTCTAATGTTTTATGGGGAAAATGGCCATGTCTCCAGCAGAAATCCCACTGCTGGCCTTTAAATGGGAAAAGGTGACTGGTAGCTCAGAAAACATTTTCCATGATGGGTTAACTATGTTAGAACTGTTTCCCATTTTCCATCCCCAGCAGTAGGGGCTGGGCTCAGCCTTAGGTGGGTTGTAATTTGCTAGTGGATGATGAGCTTCCATCTTGGTGGGTGTTCTTCACTGAATTTCTGATGAACTGAATGAGTGAGATCTTTGGGGCCCTGCCTTACAGATGACATGTGAGAGATGTCTGTTTTACTTTCATTTAGTTGCTGCTTGGTTGGAGCAAATAAAAGTCAAGGGCAGTGTTGAGGGGGATGATGATGGCATTGGAGAATGACAGAGCACCTTAAAGCACTGAGAAACCCTGCAGAGCAGAACCCTCTCTAACCCAATGTTTACCCAAGAATATTTTTACCACAGAGACCCTTTTGTCAATTCTATTTCTTTTCCTGTTCATTAAGCAACAAACTCCAACTCATTTACTCAGTTTGTCACCAATTTGTTCATTTATTGTATGCTGAATATAATGTACTGAACATTAAAAAAAAACACCATGGTCTTTACCCTCGAGAATCTCAGAATCCAGAAGAAATATATGTAAACAACTAACAAAAATGGTAAGTAGTAATATATAGAAAACATAGTGTGAACAGAAAAATAAGTGACTGGGTAGGAGAGGCATGGAAGGAAGTTACTGACACCCTTAACATGAAGAAATTATTAGAACTGTTCCTTGAAAGACAAGTAGAAATTCTTCACGTAAAGAAAGGTATGTGGGTTTGTATGTATTTAAGGGTAGAAATGAGGCTGCGGAAAAGAGGGAGAGAGTTGTTCTCTGGTTGTGATCCATACTGCTTCTAATCTAAACAGTACTAATAGAGAAAAATGAAACTCAGAAGCAAATGTTCCCTCATATACAAACCCTTCTTTACCCCCAAATCCCTCTGAAGTCCCTCATACGTGTTTTTTATATTATGAGTTCCTGAGAAAAGATAGGAGGAAATAAAAGAAAAATCCCTTTACATCACAGAAAATAGTGCTTTGGTAAAGCTGGAAGCTACCATTTCCCAAAGAAAGTGCAAGTAGTATCTCTTTTTAACAAGCTGGTTAGTTCACCAGAATGACCCTGTTGTCATTTTACAGTTTTGCTAAATTGAAAAGCCCCCTGCTACTCTGGAGCCAGGCTAAACTGAAACACTTATTGGAGCTTTAAAATTTTGTTTAGAGAATGCAAATGTTTAGTGTATCGTGTATTAGAAGACAACAACAAATGTTGGTGGGATGGATGGGAACAGGACTGATGTGAAAACGGGAATGCTTTTGCAGTTTAAAAACAGTGGCTTTACTCACTTTTCAGGACTTGCGAATATTTGAAGGCATTAAGAGATATTCAGTCAAACTTGCCATGTATACATTATCAAAAATACTTAACTAAAGAATTCATACAGGCAAACTGCCAAAGCTTAGGAACTTCTGCAGAGGGGCCAAACACAACCATTAAACTATGAGGTTCAGCAAGTGGCTTTGTGAATTATCACATGCATGCTAAGTATCTGATCTGGTAATTGACAATGACAATCCCAGGGATGCACGAGTGATTGGGCAGAGCAATGAAGCCAAGTGCCTGGGAATAACTCTGTGGAGGACTGCAGGAGAAGGCAGTAATTTCCAACTCTTTGGAACCCCAAACACTTTACAATGTAAGGGGTTCCTGAGAAATTTCTTACCCATTTTAAACTTGTAGCTTGTGATGAAGATCCATGAGGCATTCTCCCCCTGGGGTTTACAAGTCTGTGGGAGGATGTGATAGGCCATGCTGTTAGAAAACCACCCTACAATTTGGTTGTGAGTCCCTGTGAATACAGATCTTCCTACCCCAAGTATAACCACAGTTATCTCGGAGTAAAAAGCAAAGCAGTAACTCTGGCAGCTGGATGTCAAGACAAACTCAGGAGAATAGTTAGATAGGATTGAGCCTAGCAGTCCCCCTTCCCCAAACACAGAGGCTAAAAATAATCACTGGTAAAAGTTGGAAAAGTCAGAAAACACACAAAACAAGAGGGTGGCTCCAGACAAGAAAAGGACTAAAGTCATAGAAGATGCGGTGTTGGGGGGAGTCATTGGTACCCCAGGTCTGGGGGAGTAAGGAAGGCATGGACCATAAGTTTGAAGCGCGAAAGTCAAGAATCCAGGTTGAGAATCTGGGAGCAAAGCAGGTAACGAGCTCATATCAATAACAGAAAGAGTGGGTAAGAGTGGATATATGTATATGTATAACTGATTCACTTTGCTGTACACCTGAAACTAAGACTACATGGTAAATGTCACGCCCATAAAAATTAAACAAAGAGTGGGTAAATACAGATGTGGCAATTTTTTTTTTTTATTAATTATTTTTTGGCTGCGCTGGGTCTTTGCTGCTGCGCGTGGGCTTTCTCTAGTTGCAGCAAGCGGGGGCTACTCTTCGTTGCAGTGCTCGGGCTTCTCATTGCGGTGGCTTCTCTTGTTGTGGAGCACGGGCTCTAGGCTCGTGGGCTTCAGTAGTTGTGGTACCTGGGCTCAGTAGTTGTGGCTCACGGGCTTAGTTGCTCTGCAGCATGTGGGATCTTCCCAGACCAGGGCTTGAACCCGTGTCCCTGCGTTGGCAGGCGGATTCTTAACCACTGCACCACCAGGGAAGTCCTAGATGTGGCGATTATAAGAACTTTGGCTATTTTTCTAAATAAGATGGGAAGACAGAGGAAAGCTTAGAACAGTGGAGGGACATGGCTTCATTTGTTCAAAAAGGGTCATTCTAGCTGACTTTTTCAGGGAATATATGCAGAAAATTATATATTGAAAGGAGAATCAGAGAGTCTAGTAAGGAGACTATGGTAATATTTCTGGGGCAAGATGGTAGTGTCCTGGACTGCAGAATGGGGGTAGAGACATGAGAGGCTGCAGTCTGAACATTTCCGAAGGTAGAGCAGGCATAATATTCTGACAGGTTGTGAGAAAAAGAGAGGGGCTAAGGATGATACCAAGAGTTTTTGCCTGAGCAAATATGACGTTGGAGTTGCCATTTACTGAGAATACAACAGAAGAAACAAGTCTGGTTTTGGATATGTTGAGTTTGGGATATTTATTAGACTTTCAAGTGGGGAATGCCAGAGTCACAGTTAGACATACGGATCTGGAATTCAAGGAAGACCTGGGCTAGAGAATTTGGAAATAATCCTTTTGAAGATCCTTTTAAATAGGAAATAATCCTTTTAAAGCCAGGACACTGGGTGAGGTCACTAAGAAAATGAATGCAGATGAAGAAAAAAAGACCAAGACTGAGCCTTGTACTGATTACTCTGAAATCTAGAGGCTGGAAGATACGTAGGAACATATTAAGGTGAAGGAGAAGGGGCTGACATTAAGGTAGATGGAAAATGAGGGATGTGTAGCTTCTGGATGCCAAGAGAAGAAAGAGCCTCAGGAAGAAGGGGCAGATCAACCGAGTTGAATGGAACTGACAAGTCGAGCAAGAGAAGAACTGAAACTCAACCATTAGGAAGCAATAAGGACGCTGACAAGAGAGGCTTGGTGGAGAAGTGGAGGGGAGAAGCCAGCTGTGAGAGGTCAAGACAGAATGGGCAGAGGGAAAAGTACAACAGCAATGCAAGAAAAGTCTTTAACGATAGGCTTCTGGGGTCAAAGGATGGAAGGGAAATTATGCAGCTTGTCTAAAAGATCATAGGATGATCGAGTAAAGTAGGAGAAATCGATGTCTTAATTTAGGATTCTCCAGAATTGGACCCTGAAACAAGGTTTTGAGTGCAAGTAACTTATTTGCTAAGTGTAGGAAACCCCAGAGAAAAGTGGGGCGGGGAAAGGGAAAGGTGCCTTATCAAGCCAGCTACCACTGTGGGTGCCTGGAGCTTAATCCCAGGGGCAAATGCTGGGAAAGTGTAAAACACAAGCTCCAGAACCATCCCACCCAATGACATGGGAGCAGGGGTATCTACACACAGTTTCTCAACTGTTGCTGCTTGAGGGCTGCCGGGGGTGGGAGGGATTGGTAATAGCCAGGCACTTCCAGCCTGCCAAAGTGAGCGCAAAATTTGGGGAAAGACCTCACTTTCTATATGCTGAAGCCTTCCAAACAGATATATCCAGCGATGTTCTCCCTGCAAGACTTGACTCATTAACTGAACTGTTGCCTAAAATCTCATTTTTTAGTTGTTCTAGTTGTGTCTAGTTGTTCTCTCAAGTTTAATGTGCCCAAAACAAATTTCTGGGTACCAAAATCCCCCTCCAAACAACCAGTTCTAAAGTGCCTATCCACCATCTGCCCTAACAATCTTCCACCCTCTGGCCCAAGCAAAGACGCCATCTTTCATTTTCCTCTTTTTTCATAAAACACACAATCAGGTGAGTTTTGTTGACTCTACCTCCAAAATACACCTTGAATCTAGCCATTTTTTTACCTTCTTCACTATTGTGCTAACAGAAGTCAAATTTCTCTCACCTCTTCTATAGCAGAAGCCTTTTAACACCTCTCTGGGCTTCTAAGATCTGCCAGTTTTTCAGAATAAACCCTGATGATTTGAAAAGTATCAGTCAGATCAAAGTAGTTCTCTACTAATAATCCCTCTGTTTTCCTTATAATTAGAACAAAGTTCAAAATGATTATCATGCTTACAAAATCCTATATAATCTGACTTTTGCTCCTTTTCCAGCAAACCTGTAAAGTTTACATTTATTCACAACATTCTGTCCATATTGGCTGCAGTAGATGAGAATGTTTTTCTTAATTCCTCACTCCCTCCTTCTGTCAAGTGACCTTGCAATGCACAGAAATGGGTCAAGCATCTCCCTCATCCATTGGATTTGGACTTGGACATGTGACTTTGGTTTTGATGCTTGTGAAAGTTTAAAATGTGCTTGCAAGTTTTGGCCTGGCCTTTCTGAGTTCTAAGACCCACCATGAGGAGGGTATGCACTAGGGACTCTCAGCCTCGGTGGCCTGGGCTCCAGAGGGACTTTGAAACTTGACCTGAATTCTGGCACTAAGCTCAGCTCACCCACAAGCCTAAATTAAAGTGGCCCTTACAGACCTGCAGACTTGTGAGCAAAACAAGTAAGAAATACACTGAGTTTGGGAAAATCTGTTACATAACATTATCAGAGCAATAGCTGACTGCTACACTGGCCCCCTTCCTGGCCTTGGAATATGCCAAGCCCATTCCAGTCTTAGGGACTTTAGATTTGCTCTTTCCTCTGTCTGGAATATTCTTTCCATCAACTCTCACATGGCTACATCTCTTCAGAGTTCAAATCTCAGCACAAATGTTGCATCCACAGAAACACCTTCTCCGATCACTCCAGCCATAGCAGCCAGTCACAGAAATCACCTCCTATACACCATTATCTTGCTTTATTTTCTACATAGCATTTTTTCACTCTTTGAACTTATTTATTTATATATATGAAATGTGCTTGTTGTCTGTCTCTACTCATGAATGATTCCATCTCCGTAAAAGCAGAGACTTGGTACCTTATTCACTGTTGTAGTTCTACAGCT
>NW_006778358.1:738806-752681 GCF_000442215.2 Lipotes vexillifer | reverse complement strand
TCCTGCTGATGTGAGTGCTGGACCATCCTGGAACTTTGTGCAGCTGGGCTGCAGCTACCAGTTATAAGACCATTGGCTATTATCCTAGTTTTCACAACCCTCAAGACCACAGGCTGAAGTCACGAAGACTTTTCCAATCACACCCTAAGTGCCCACTTACAGCTGGGAAATGGGGAGAGTTTGTCCAATAGTGAAAGCCCTTGGAGTTTTGTAGAGAAAGGTGACACATATGTGAAAACTGCTTATATCAGGGAATTAATTTATTGCTGCCAGAGAACAAATGCACACGTTTCCACTTTAAACAAATTATAAACTCTATTAAAACTTTTTTTTTTCAAGAAAGTCACACTGAATTCCAGGAAAGTTTTATATTATCCATAGTTGAGAGAGAAATTTTCCTTTGTTATTTTGCATCTTTTCTACATGACATAAGATTTTGGCTTTAAATACAGACTGAGTTTTGATAAAGACATTGAAAATACTATTTCTTCATGTTGAGTAAATGTATATTATTCATATATACAATAGTGTATTTAGATATGATGGAAAGTGAATAGAGTGACATTTTCAGGGGAAAGTAGTATGGAAAATTTTCTGTTTTGTGTATGTATATTTTCTGCATAATTAAAAATTTCTCATTTAAGCATCAATGTATTTTAATACTGTTTTTAACTATTAAGGATAGAAATATTATTATATTATCTATTTTTTTCTTCCTTCTTAAATGAACAAAATGTCTTATCTCTTAGGTATGCAGTTGGCTTTAAGTAACAGTTTTTATCCTTCCATTACAGGGACTTTGGAAGTAGGAAGTTGCTGGCGTTGCCTCAGGGGCTCTGTATCTTCAGGACTCCAGGTCACCATCCTTACGATTCTCCTGGCATTTCCCTGAAGTTCACAAGATGCTGCCACAGTTTCAAAAAACAGTGGAGTTAAAGGGAGGAAGAAGAGGGAAGAAATAGTGGCAGAACTATCTCTGGATTTTATTTCAATAGCAAAAATCTATTCCAGGTGCTCCTAGTGAATTTTGCTTACACTTCCTTGGCCAAGACAGGGCCATATGGCCATTCTTAACTACTGGGGCTTTTGGGAAAACAAGTATTTAACTTTTGACCTAAAGAGAAGAGGAAGGCGAGGGAGAAGGGCAGATGTAGGTTGCGTGAGCCCCCCAAAGTGTACGACATGTAGTGGTTATGTGTATTACTAACAATAAAGTGTTATCTTCAGGGGCTACTCAAGAATGTTAAGCTACATGCATGTTCGCCAATATCACTGCTCCCCCTCCCCCAGTGTGGGGTGTTGCTAGGGACAGCAGGCCAGTCAGAGACTACATTTTCTAGACTCCTTTGTGGCCAGATGAAGCCACTGAACTTGTTCTCATCAGTGGAATGTGAGCAGATGTGATGGGGTATGACGTTCCAGTTACCCTTTGTGCCTTAAGCCAGCCGCATGTGGACGATGTTGTGGTTGGTGGGGCTCTAAGAGCAGAAGCCTGGATACCTGAATCACCGTGTGGAGCATAATCTCCAGTGGACTAGTTACATGTGCTTAAATTGCTTTATGAGTGAGAAATAAATTTCTATGGTATTAAGCCAAGTCACCAAAATTTGGAGGTTTATTTACTACAGGTGCTAATGATACCTTATCTAAGACAATAACCTATGATTATATCACCCCGGGTTTTTCATTGGTTTCTTGTTTCTGTTTTCCTTATTCAGTTTTTCCATCTTCCATTTAGAGATTTTTCTCATTACCCTACTTTTAAGGAGCTGTAACTTTTTGTAGTTTCTCAAATATGTTGAGCAATATTCTTTCTAATGCCTTGCTTCTATTTTGCTGTGTTCTAAGAAATCAGATAATTAAATATGTTAGGACTCCGAATGACTGCTATAATACTCTGAGCTAAGCACATGAACTTTGTGATGCTGGTTTGGGCTACTGTGGGGTCTCGTGTAACTTACCTCCTGATATATAGGATGGTTGCCTGATAAAGGACAAAGCAATATGAATTTGCATGCTAAATGTACAGTCAAGGGTGAAGTGCAATGGTTTGGTGGAGTATGTGAATACTGTAATATTTTGAATTAGAGCCAATTCAATATATTAGAATTAGAGCTACTTTGTTTCCCAGAGCTGTTAAGGGAATTTTTGTGAGCAGAGAGAGTTTCAAGAGTCCTATATAAAGTGCCCATCGTATTAAGCTAACTGTTTACTTTATAATGATTAAAATATCTAAATTATTTATCTAAAATATCCAGCCATTAATCATCATGGCTATGATGAAGATTCATGTGGCATAAATGAATACTTGTCTTGAAATCTAATTAAATCTAGCAGATTTCAAAAGATGCTTCACTCTTTTTAAGTTAAATACATAGTATCTCCACTGAAAACCAGGCTTCGTCCAAAACTAGGGTGGCAAGTGATGGCACAAAATTGGTGGCAGAAAGTAGTGAGAAATATCATAGGCTTTGCAAATAGATCTCAGTTCCAATCTTGCTGTCATCATTATAAGATTTACTAGAAGCACTGCCTGATTAAGTTATGAACATTAAGCGAAACATGCAAAACACTTAATTCAAAACAGCACAGTTGCAATAATAAAATAAAATTAATGCGTGTTCTTTGTTTTTCTTTTCTAATATTACAGATTCTGTAATAATATATTAAATGTTCTGGGGTGGGCATAATAATCACTTTTACCCTCATTTTCTATCCGAAACAAATATTTCTCTTGCCAAGAATCCAACTTTATATTTTGGTAATAAATTTATATTAATTAAAGAACAGTTCTTCCGCTTTTGGATAATACAGGCATTTCAACACAAATCTATTTCAGAACTGAGTTTTTAAATATTTTCAGTGATTGTGGCTTTTTGAAAAAGGCAGGGAGAGAGAGTGGAACAATATTTAAATCATTTTATCTCTTTGTTCAACATTCATTCCTTCTGCAGGTTTTTACTGAGTGAGTACATTGTGTTAGGAACTATGCTAGTTATTCAGAACCCATTGGTGAAAAACCCACCATCCTTTTCTCAAGAGGCTTAAAAGGTGGGGTTTCAGTTTGGCAGCTAGGTAAAAAGATTGGAATTTCTTGCTAAAATCATATATGTGTACAATATCTTACTTTTGAAATGCAAAACATATATACATGTGAATGCACCTTTATTTTAAGCAAAAGTAGTGCTTTTCTTTCTTTTCTTCCCCAAGATTTTACAGTGACTATGACAACATGTATTTATAGTTTATAATCAGAAGGATGTTAAAAATCAAGTTTTTTTTTTTCTATTTTTGTTTTATACTGGAATTTCTTAAACTGGATTGTCTCTGCTCCCTTTTACGGCAGGCAACAGAGCCTTGAAAATCTTTAGAGACTTTAATTTCAAAGGAGATATATGTGGTTAGTCTCTACAATTTACTTTTCACTGTTACCTTTGCTTTGATGTTAAAGGTCCTGGAAGGTGACTCAACCAAAAGGGGAGACAGTGACTCCAAGGTGAATAATGGCCAGGTCAAGAGAAGTAGGGGAGTGGGGAGGAGACGGCCTGAGAACCTGAAGCCATGTGGCACTTACCACGTAGGCGACTTTACACATTTGAACTGTTGGAGCTTCAGTTTCTTCTCTGATCACTTTCCTGATTTGTAGATGTCAAAAGAGGGATTGAGAGGATCAGGGAGATAAAAGCCTATAAAGGAGCAAGTTGTCAACTCAATACCAAATATCAAGATGAGCGTCCATCGTTCCACTACTTTACAGTGGGTTAATCTTCAACTAAGTCTCCAAAGAATGATCTGATCCAGGGTTCGATCCAGGGCAAGTCCCTACATGGTGATGGAAAATCACAAGGACCAGGTGGGCAGGGACCCACTTTGGATAAAGATAATGTAGACATCTGTTCATTTCTAGCTTGAGTTTATATTTTCAGGTGGAGTCTCTGAAAACCCATTTAACTCTTCCACATTTTTGACACCCTTATTTCCTATACAGGGCCCGTGACACAAAGTTTTAATTTAACTCAACAGATACGGGAAACATATTATTGGCCAGGCAGTGTGCTAGATTATATATATGAAAAGATGAACTGAAATACAGCTCATAATCTCTTTGAACTGCGACAGTTGAAGTGTTGTCGGTACAACACAAAACTATTTAACCCTGTTCTTGAAAATAGATGAATTCATTATTTTTCTTTCAATATATGATCTCTCCGGAACAATAAATCTAGATTTCTAAATTTGGAAACATGATATTTTAGCTTATCTTTAAGAAAGAAGATTGTATTAAGTTAAAGGAAATTACCTAAATAGAATCTACAGAAGGTCAAGTCACTGACAATTTCTGCATGTGGTGGCAAGTCTTTTAAGAAAAAGGTAATTACAAAATTCCTGGATCTCCATTCAGGTATCATAAATGCTTATATATATATATATATATGTATATATATATATATATATACATACGTACATACATATATGTATCACTATATAAGTTTAACTTAAAACATCTAACACGTATAAGGAGAAATCGCGCTGTGAGCTTGCTTCCGTACAAAGTAATTTGTGCTGTGAATGCCCCGGTCTTCACTAAGATGCAATGTTATGAAAATCTAGGTATTTACATGGAAAGGGAATAAAATATTAAGAAGAATTTCCTTTTTCCATTTAAAGGAGGGAACACCAAAGGGCCATTTTAAGACTTTAGAAGTGCCATATAAAATGTCCAAAAGAGGTTGTAATATATTAAACAAAGGTTAACACCAACCACAAGAAGAAGAAAAAAAAAAAAAAAAACCCTTCAGAGATCAAAACTTCAGAGGGCAAAAGTTCAAGGGAGGATTTAATTTTAATAAAAAAAAAAAAAAAAAAAAATAGAAACGGGGAGAAAATACACTTCCTGGCTCGGAAGCTCTTAAAACTTCTGAGCCAGGAAACCTTCCGCACCGGGGCGGGGAATCTCTTTGGCTCTGCAGTGACTCCCTGCTAAGCTCCCCTCAAGTTTTCCCTCCCTCGCGTCTCCATTCTCCGCCTCAGTCCCAGACGTGGGAGCCGCAGGAGGATACCAGCACGCCTACCTGGAGTTGTCAGACAGAATCAGCCTCTGATGCGTGTTGATTTTAAATGCCACCACACCTAAAATAGGCCATATTTGCAGGCAAACCCAAGGGATTTTCAAACGACGCCCGGAAGCTCATCTTACTAACTAGGGGCCCAGCCGGTAAAAGAACAATAGTAAAATAGAGCCAAGAGCGTGTTCCTTCGCTCGAAGCGATTCGCTGGTGGCGCGCAGGGCCTGCGCCGAGCCTGGGGCTGGAAGCCGGAGCCCCGAAAAGGCGCGCTGCCCCTTTAAAAGGCCGCGCATCTCCGGGCCGGCCTTCCTCCCCGGGGCTCCAGCTGTGATTGACGCTGGGCGGCGAGAGGAGGCGCCTGGCGCTAACAAAAGTCCGGCCCTTGGGCGAGCGGCGCCGGGCCGCGAGTCTCTGCTCGCTCCGGGCACCCGCAACAAGTGGCCGCCGCGCCCTCCCCGGGGAAGTCGCGGGTGCGCAGGGGCGGCCGGAGGAAGCGGCGGAGCCCGCGAGACCCGGCCGCCCGGGCGGCTCAGCGTCCACCGCAGGGGGATCGGGGCGGGCGGATGGGGACCCGGCGGCGGCGGCGCGGCGAGCCTCTGGGCGGCCCCGGGGCGCGGGCTCTCCGCGGCGCTGCGCCCGCCGGCCCCGAACGCGGATTTTAAGGGCGGCGGCCGCCCCCCGGCCCCACCCGGCGCAGTCGGGGGTGCCAGGAGAGGACGGAGCGCCCCCTCCCACCGGAGTGCGGGGGCCGCCCCCGTCCGGAGATCGGACCCGGAGCGTGGGGTATGCGCAGCTAAAGGTCCCGTCGGGCGGGCTTTCCTCTGGCGGAGCGCGCAGGCGGTGCGCCCCACCTATGGAGTGTCCAGGGAGACGGCGGGCATGACGGCGGCAGGATGGGCGCGAACAATGGCAAACAGTACGGCAGTGAGGGTGAGTGGGCCGCCAGTCCTCACAACTCCCCAGTCGCGCCCCCCTCCCTTCCCCTTGCCCTCCCGTCTGGGAAGGAAGATTCTCGCACGCTGCCGGGGCGCATCCCCATTTGGCACCCTGTCTGGGCCGTCACCTTCCCTTTTGGCTCTGAGTACTTCGGCGCCCCGAGGATGCTTTCCCACCGCGGGGGTCTCTCTAAGCAACTTCCCAGGTTGCCTTTGGGACGGCTCGAGTTGCACTTCTGTTTCTGAAACCATGTGCCTCAGTTTCCCTTCCCTGGGCATCTGGGGTTTCGGATGATGGTTTGGCAGAGGGCGGAAGACGTTTTTGAAAAACAACGCAGTGAAAAAATTTCCCAGGCCTTTGTGCACCAGTCCCCGGGACTCTCCTGTAGCAGGAAAAACTTCTGGAAGAAGTTAAGTTTCCATTCTCTGCTCACTGCCCTCGAGCTGACAGCTTCGTAAAACTGACCACCTAGGGGCCGTGTGAGGCGAGGAGTGGCGGGGGGCTTTGTCTGGGCTCTCTCGGGGCTCGAGACGGGCAGAGGACCATCTGTTACGTGGGGCTGGAAATTGCACAGAAATATTGCCTGTCAAGTGGGAACTTGCAAGTTGGGGAAACTTTAAACTCCACCTACTCCTAAAAGGATGATGGATATGTGGGTTGGCTTCTCCCTCGCCCCTCCCCGCCCTTTGCATAGAACCGTAGTGTTGTAACCCGGTTGATTAACTGCATGCCCCTCATATGCATACGGCAAAGGCATTTCCCGCAGTTCAGTGGTTAGGAAGGTTTGTCTTTTCGTGAACTTGGCTGGAGGGGAGTGGAAGAGACAGGGTCGGTTTTACAGCCCGCCCCCAGAGGACCGGCGGTTAGAAACGGGGTCCAGCGCCTGAAGACTGGTAGGAATGCAGAATGGCTCTTCAGCCTGTAGTGTTAGGGAAACTCCTATCATCCTCTTCAAAACTTTGAGCTGTGGCCACAGAATGTGGATGCCTCTCCCCATGTTTGCGTCTGTGTTCCTTCTCAGCAGCTTTGTGGAATTACAGCAGAAACCGACCCTAAAAAACCGTATCCACAAGAACCTTTTGTTTAAATCGTTCTTTTCCAGAGCATCATGTTTTGAATTCCACATATATATATGAAATATATATATTTCCTTATTCTGGGCAGTTATGTGAAAGAGATTTTTTTTTCCTGACAATTTCTTTTTTAAAAAGTTAAAAGGTGGTCTTTTAAGAGAGCAACCGTGAAATTATGCCAAAAAAGATTATTGGAGAATCTTGGCCACCCCCCAAAACTTCTTGAAGTTAATGTTTTAAAAAATTGTGGAAAAATGAAAGATTAAGCCTCCTTACTCTGAGTTATTAAAGAAGCTTTCAGGGAGTGAAGTGTGTGCCTGTCAGTTCTGGGTGTGCATACGTTATATTATTTGAACACTGGTGGGGGGAATGGACACCCCAAGAGGAACACAGGGTCACTGCTCTGTGTTCTTCAACAAAACCCCTCACACTCTTCCTATTCCTATGCAAGTTGTTCTTAGATCCCAGCGTTCTCGCATTGTACACTGTGTGGTGTATGACTGCTTCCTGTCTGAACAGTGGAGTTTTCAACCCTTGGGAGAGAAAAGGAGAGACAGAGAACTAATGTTCTCCAGCTGTTATCCGTAAATGCTACCTCTGCATTTTCACTTCAGCTGAAGTGAAATTTTACTGGGATCTGATTTAGATACACTGTGGACTTTTTATAGGAAAAATCTCTTGGGCTCAGCTGATTCAAGGGGACCAAAAGGAAGCTTTGGTAGGTAACTGAGTTTTGGCTGGAGGGACACGTTGTGTTCAGCGTTCATCAACTCTCTTCAAGTGCATCGCCATTCCTGTGTGATAGGTGTGGGGGGAAATAGAGAAATTGAATAACAAGAGCTTTTCAAAAATCTTTTCTCCCCCCAGTTACACTGGGCCTCTCCTAATATATGTCATTATAATATATGTAATGTATTATATGGTTATAATATATGTAGTTGGGTATGGTCAGCTTTATTACATGGTGCTATTGGATGGTAAAATCTATGCAGATAAGCCTTTTGGAATTTGGTGTGTTAGTGCCACACCAAATCCTTATCTAAATCTTTCTTATCTAAAATGTCAGCTTTCAAAGAAAGTGAAAGCACCCCCTAGACATTGTATTTCTATTATCAAAGCAGACTGAGAATTAAGAGAGTTTCATAGATTTAGAGCAATTTAGGTGTGGTATATTTCAAATGATCAACAAATGCATATCCACAGAATGGTTCAGTGAGAGATCCCCCAACTATAAAACATTGGTGTTTGTGTATACTTAAAAAAACTGTAACTTCAGTATATTTGACTTACTAGTGGAGCTGACACCACCATGTAAATGGCCCTGAAATTTTACAGATATTGTTGTGAATTATTAGAACTTTCAAAACTTCAGTATTTCATCTGTAATCTCACTTTCTCCTGCTCCTGGAAAATATCTTTTTTATTAAAAAAAATATTCCCAAGACTTACCTTAGCAGGTGCAATGGGACAGAGGCTTCCTACTTTTGCATCATTCCAGGCCCCAAAGCAGCAGTATCACCTGGGAGCTTGTCAGAAACTGATTCTGAACCACTTATCACATGCATGTTAAAAGCTCGAGGCAGTTCTGATATGGGATGCAAAGCACTGATTTGAGAGTCTAGAAATTTGATTCCAGCTTCAACTTAGCTACTGTGACCTTGCTCAGTTGTCCCCAAATCTTAAGGTCTTTCTTCTATAGAGTGAGGAGAGAATTTTTTTTCTTTTTATTGTCTTTATTTGTCATGCTCATCCTTGAGCATGCAGTCCTTCATTTTAGTTTGCTTTTATAATGCCTTAATGGACCACTTAACAGAGATTCGCCTTGGGAAGACATGTTATAATAAACAGGGAAGTTAAGGCTATTATTGCCCTGAAATCAGTAGATGCCCCAATCCCTTTGTTATCCCCTTTACCCTTATCTCTATCTTCCTTACTCATTCCCACTTCCTCTCTTAACTCAATCAGTCTCTGCTTTTTCTGCAGAGATTAAAGTTATGTGTTTATCAATATTGGGTGTTTCCAGTGTTTGGTTTTCCTAAATACTTAGTGAACGGTTCAGGTTAATGATTTAGTTCTCAGCCTTTAGGCAGACTTGGATTTTGCTCCAGGAAAAAGTTGCCACACCACTGCTGATGTTCAGCTTTCTAGAAATATAAGTGCATGTCTAAATGATTAGTATATTCCGGTAAACTCTTATTATGGAGGGCTGATTTTTTCTCTTTGTCTTCTTTCATAAAATTTAAGTTACAGCCCATGTGTAGAAATCTGGAGAATAAGCTGAGGTGATTCAAAGCCATTAGACCCATTAGCTTTGACTCCAGTTAAACTAAATAAACAAATCTCTCTGTTCAAGTAGTGAGAGAGGAGCTGCTTTTCCTGCCTTTTAAGGTTTCCAGCCTCACCCTCACTTACTCAGTGGTTTCGTTGTTATGTTTATTCTACTCCAGCAGGGCTGAGTCTGTCGTCCTTACACTGTTAACAGCTCCTTTGTAAAATCCTGCCTGTCGTTGAATTGGAGCTGCTGAGGCCTTGTGATGGGGCTTGACCTTGGTAGCTCTGCTGCTCTATCAACGCCCTGAGTCCCTTTTCACCATCTCAGATCTGTGCTTCTCAGATATGTTGCCTGGGAGCATAAATCATCACCAATCCATCACCACTTCGGGAAGCATATCTTGAAAGAATAATAACGATGGCAAGTAACATTTATTGAATGCTTACTTTGTACAAGCCTGATCCTGAGCCCTTCATGTACGCTGACTCTTGTTGTTACCCACTCTGCTAGCTGCACGACAGGCCAGTAAATCGGGAGACGAGGTATTGAGGCAAGGAATAGCAACTTTATTTGGAAAGCCGGCCGTTCAAGAAGATGGCAGACTGGGGTCCCAGAGTACCATCTTATGGGGTCTGGATGCTAGTTTGTTTTATAGAACAGAGAAGGGGAGGAGGTGAGGAAGTAAAATAAAAAGGCCATAAGTCTTGCAAAACACCTCCTGGTTTGGCCAGCCTCAGGGCAGGGATGTGTTACTTTCTTCTTTCTTGCAGCCATCCACAGGTGGGCAGAATGTTTCCCTGTGAACTGAACAAAGGCACTTTAGTTTAACATTTAGGCAGAGGGGCAGGGTTCCCTGAGGGAGGCCATTAGGTATGCCAATAGCTATAGACAACATCTTTTTAGTGATTATAGTAACAAAAAGCAACAGGAGAGCAAAGGTTAAAGTAAAAGAAACAGATCCAACATGGTGTCAGATTTTGTTCTTCCCTGTTACAGTGTAATTCTCATGACAGTCCTGATCCTATGGGGCAGGTGTTCCTATGTGTCCATTTTACTGATGAGGAAACAGAGGTGCAGAGAGGATGATCATTTTCCCAAGATCCTCCAGTTGGCGTAGGTGGAATTGGGACTCAGGGCCAAGTCTGTCTAAGCCCAGAGTTAGTTATTCACTCTTTCATTCAACCAATATATGTTGACTTCTCATTTCCTACCATGTGCCAGGAACTCCTCTAGATTCTTGGAATACAACAGTAAACAGATAAAGATCCTGTCCTGGTCAATCTTACCTTCACCTGTGTGCATGTGTCCACGTGTGTTGGGAGGGAGGTGAAATGGAACAGTTAACACGTGTGCACACAGGCACAGTCATTTAGTTACCCACATGTTAAGTTCTAAGGGGCCAAGGCTCTGCATAAAGAAAATTGTCAAATTAAGACTGATGGGGGGACTTCCCTGGTGGTCCAGTGGTTAAGACTTTGCCTTCCAACGCAGGGGGTGCCGGTTTCATCCCTGGTTGGGGAGCTAAGATCCCATATGCCTCCTGGCCAAAAAAACTAAAACATAAAAAACAGAAGCAATATTGTAACAAGTTCAATAAAGACTTTAAAAAAATGGTCCACATCTAAAAAATCTTAAAAAAAAAAAAAAAAACTGATGGGAGTTGGGAAGAGAAGGGTGTGGCAATTTTAATTAGAGTAGTCACTGTGGGCCTTAAGGAAAAATTGGCATTTAGACTGAAACTTAAAAGAAGTGAGGGACTAAGCCCTGAGGATCCATGTAGCATGTTGACTGTTCCTTTCAACCACTGTGTTCTACCAGAGTGAATACTCCTAATGCTGGAGGGCTTGCATCATCATTTTATGCAAGTGTAAAAGTGTAACATCATCAGTCTTCTGTAAGTAGTCAGCTAGAGTGGAACAGAGTCAGTCTGGCCACTGGGCATATTTTTTATCTAGAGTATTTACAAATATGTTTTATCCAATGGTATTTTAGCAGATGGTTTGTGACTGCTTTTGTAGGGAGAGGAGGGGGAGCCTAGAAAATGCCCTTCATTCTGCACCCAGTAGATGTTGCCTGACTTACTGGATGTGTGACTGCTCACCCGAAGATCTCTCCAAAGGCCTCTGTAATTCTTAGATGGATGTAGCTCTTTATCTTTTGCCTCCAGTAAATAAATTCATTCTGATGAAAATCAGAAGATATATGATAGTGATTCCACTGTTTGGCTCAAATCAAAGCATTAGTGAAGCTATCAGTACTATTTTTGGTCTGACTGTTTTCAGAGATTTGAGGGATCTTTTTGCATATTTAAAACAGAGAAAGAGAAGAGAGGTAACTTTTCGTTCTCCTTAAGAATCAGCTCGCCTCAACTTTGTATCAGCTCTCTCTGCCCTTTGAAACAGAATGAATTCTGGGTTGATTTTGAGTAATTGCTAATCACTTTTACCCTTAGCCCTTATTGAGTGGTGTGTCTGGAAGTTGATTAGACTACTTGGCTTTAGCTCTTTGATGGATGGAAACTCCTAGATATCACGCGCCATGGCATTTGGAATGTAGTAAAGTACGTGACAGTATCTTCAATAAAATCTAGAGTGAATTAATTCTCTGAATAATGAAGAAGGGGATAAATGAAGTTTAGAAACTTAATACCTTAAAAAATAATATTTGAAGAGCTGTCATGATGACGGTTAAATTTCAGAGTGCTGAGCAAAGTCCAAGATTTGTAAGTTACTAGCACGTAGGTAGATTTGACTCAGTCTGAGGAAGAGCTAATGATGAGAGCTGCCCACATCTGAGACGGGCTGCCTAATGAGGAAGTGAGTCCTCCCACATGGGAAGGGGGATCAAAGTAAAGATTGCTGTGCTTGAGATTTGTGTATCAGCTAAGGGGTCTACTATAGGGCACTACACCAAGATCCCTAGCAAACAATTTGCCATGTGCAGTTACTTATTTATTTTTTTCATTGAAGTATGATTGATTTACAATGTTGTGTTAGTTTCAGGTGCACAGCAAAGGGATTCAATTATACATACATACGTATCTATTTTTTTCAGATTCTTTTCCATTATAGGTTATTACAGAATAGTTCCCTGTGCTCTACAAAACAGTTCCCTGTGCTCTGCAGTAGGTCCTTGTTGGTTATCTGTTTTATATATAGCAGTGTGTATATGTTAATCCCAAATTCCTAACTTATCCCTCCCCCCTTTCCCATTTGGTGACCGTAAATTTGTTGTCTTTGTCTGTGGGTTGCAGTTATGTTTGATGAAGGGTTATTGTTTGATTTGAACTCATATTGCTACTCCCCCCCCAATACGTTTCTATCCTTGTAGTTGTTGAAAAGTACTATCCCCACTTCCTCTAGGTTCATGTTCTCTCTCTGTTACATGTATGTGTTTATGTCTTTTTAGATATATTTAGATATTAATTGGAAAATCAACTGATTTAATTTGTTTCCCTGCCTTTGGTGGTACACAATCTCCTGAACCAAAGATTGGGTTTGATAAATGACACATGTCCTATTTTCAGTGCAGTAATGGATACGGACTCTACCTACTGTGCCTTTTATTATGACCCTAAAACATGTAGATCTCCTGAAGTTGAAGCAAGACCCTGAATTGTGCTTGTGTTGACTATCTTGAATTAATGTTTTAATTTTGTTGATAAGACTTAATTGGCATCATTGGTTAGTGACATCTGATCAGAAGCTACAAATTGACTAGAACCTCACAAAGACAGCATCTTTCTCAAGGAGCCCTGACTCCTTTTTGTTCAGCACCATGTCTTCTGTGCATGAGCTAGACAGGCAGTTCTGCCACGTGGTGATAAAGTCCATATCTGCTGAACTTTCCTAGAATGCAGGTTTTTTTGGGTTTTGGTTACAGAAATTTAGACCTCTTCCATCTACTCACTGCGTTAAATCTCTAGATAGAATAAGACTTTTGCTTTAAGGAAGTTCAGTATCTAACTGAAAAGCTAGGCAGGGAGGCCAGTGATTTCAGAACAAGATGATAAATGCTGATTCACAGAGGGATCCTACTTTTCCGACGTGCTAAGTGTGAATGTAAGTGATAAGTGGGAAGTGGGCATAAGACTAGAGCAGCTCTAAATAATGACAGCACTGGACCATATCTGCAACTCCCCAAACATCTAATGGATGCACATATTTTCTAAAACAACGACAACAATGACAACATATACACACCACTATATATAAAATGGATAACCAACAAGGACCTACTATATATAGCACAGGGAACTATACTCAATATTTTGTAGTAACCTATAAGGAAAGAGAATCTGAAGAAAAAAAAAAAAATATATATATACACACACATTATATAATATATATTATGTGCATATATATAATATATATATATATATATATATATATAAGTGAATCACAATGCTGTATGCCTGAAACTAACACGATATTATACATCAGCTATATTTCAATTAAAAAAAGAAAACAGGTGAATTGGAGGGGGAGTCGCTTACACTCTTGGGAGAAACTAAATCTTTTGTTAGGAG
>NW_006778358.1:685723-738796 GCF_000442215.2 Lipotes vexillifer | reverse complement strand
CTAATTGTTCCCGAAAATCTTCATGTTCCATTTCGGATATCGTTTATTCCATGGGAAGTGGTTCTTGTGGGACCTGTGAGCGAGGACCTTGGAAGGCTTCAGTGGAGGAGCAGGACCTGACCAGCCTGGGTCCTCGCCACACCTGTACCCTGCAACCAAGGAGAATGGGAGCCTGCAGGCAGATGCTTTTTAAGTGTGCTAGCTCATACCCCAAAGACATACAACTTTCAGACTTCTGACATGACAGATTATGAACCATCTCTGAATTTTCCTGAGTAATGAAATCTAAACACGTGGTCACCATTCTCCCGGTTCCCTGGGTGAAGGAGTGTCGACTTTGTCTGGAGCTGTAAATCTTTATTCGTTTGTGCATTAGATATGCTCACTCTATCAATCCCTGTTTAACTTCTAAACCAGTAACAAAATGAAAAACAGTTGTTAACACCGCACAAACTCATAATTGTAACTTTAGAAGCCTTGAGCAACGTGTAGAAATGTTATTAAAACATTTTTTTGTTTGCTACCCTTTCTGTGGTAAATTCCTCTGCTGCATTTTCCAAGCAGATGTAGCAGTGGAAAGAGAATCAGAATTTCTAGAGAAAAATTTCAGGAATTTTTCTTCTGCTCGTGGATTGACCTTCTGGCTGCGAGTCACCCACTTTTTGGCAAGGCGGAGAAGTCAGGAAAAGGCTCCTTGTATGTGCAGTTGAACCTTTGACCCGATGGAGTACTCGAATTGAATCTCAGGAGCCTCTGGGTTAGGTCCAAGTCTAAGGCCAGGTCTTCCACAGTGCAGCTGTCGGAGGTGGCTCAGACCCCAGGGAGAGGAAGAACATGTATGAGACTGAGGGTGGAGCGGAAGAAACATACATGAGAGGAGAGGGTAGAAGAGGAGAAATTCAGAGAGAACTGGTGTCAGGGCACTGATTGCCCTCTCCCGTAGAGAATGGAATCACTGTTCTACTCAGTGCTCTTTTCTTACAAATATCTTAGCTCGGGCTTCCCTGGTGACGCAGTGGTTGAGAGTCCGCCTGCCGATGCGGGGGACACGGGTTCGTGCCCCGGTCCGGGAAGATCCCACATGCCGCGGAGCGGCTGGGCCCGTGAGCCATGGCCGCTGAGCCTGTGCGTCCGGAGCCTGTGCTCCGCAACGGGAGAGGCCACAGCAGTGAGAGACCCGCGAACCGCAAAAAAAAACAAAAAAATCTTAGCTCAAGGAACAAAAACAATGACTAATAGTTCCTCGGTAGGCTTGGATGTTGCCAAGTTTACTGTATTTTCGGTCATTTCAGTAATAGTAACAATTACTGAGCACTTAGTAGATGCTACTCTTCCCTCTCAGAGCATGTTACACACACTCATTCCTGTAGTTCAGGACAGCCAGGGATGCGGGCACAGATCATCCCATTTTGCAGTTGCCAACACGGGAGCTTCGAGGCAAGGCGGACTGACTGCCCAGGGCACAGAGCTGGTGAGTGGTCCAGTCCGGTCTGAAATCCCTGTGGCTGTGCTGGCTTTTGTGCCCCTCTCCGCTGTGCCCCTGACCCCCTCCTGCCCGGGCATGTCAGTGGCAGCCAGCGTCTTTCCTGATCTTTGTTTTGTTTGTGTGTTTCAAAGGATTGCAGTGACTGCAAAGTAGCCCCTTAAAAATGAAAGTGACAGTTTTATGTATGGATGAGGTGAGCAAAAATGAAAGACATCTTTGGAAGGAAACTTTCAACTCACTTTACCTGGCTCTCCCAAGGGCCAATTAACTGCTCATTAGGCACCAATCTGCTGACAAATTGGCAGGCTGACTAGTGTCTCTGAGAATGGCAGCCTGTAAAATAATTAGCATATTCTGTAGAGTCTTCAGAGCAACTAGTAGAGCTGGGAGGCTGTCCCACTTCGCCCCAGAGTGTTAGCAAATTATCTTGGTGCCGGGATAGCTTTTGACCTGGAACGGCCACCTGCTCACAAACAAAAGCTAACGGAGGACTGAAAGAGGTGCTCACATTTTCCTTCCTAAGTAGTTTATAAGTTATATCTTGTATTTCCCTCTGGTTTCAAAAGTATGGATTTGAAACAGCCATTAATGTGGGGAATTATTCCAATATGTATTTGTATTTGCCTTTATCTTTGCTAGCCCCTGGGAGACTTCTCCATGCGTCTGTCTAGGAAATTGCTTTGGAAACTATAAAGCGTTTCAGAAATTAATCTCACTTATCATCACAGGGACTGTGGGAGGGGTGTCTGCCATGATCCCCAGTTTGTAGATGAGGAAACTGAGGCCTTGGCAGGTTAAGTGATTTGCCTTGATTTTACAGTTGAGAATAGATGGGGTCATTCCGATTCTAAATTTAGTACACTTTCCATCATAATATGGCTTCCCTTAAAATGCTACAAGAAAAAAGAATATAATCATGCTAGGGTATTATCACCAGGCATCTGTGACAGTATTTTAAATTGCTTGCACCCAAGGATGAAAGTGGGAGTCTGTAAGCATCCATCCTGTCCTTTAATTACTTTTGGAGCTCTAGTATTGATAGAAGCAGAGAAGCCTGCTCCCTCTTGGTCGTCTCAGGCCACAGAGCTGTGCCACTGCTCAGGCGAGCAGCCTTGCAGTGGTAAGATTATGATAATGAGAATGCAGAGTGAATTGTTAGATAAATATTCAGGACAAGATGGCCTTGTTTGTTAGGGTGTCACTTGCTAGCTGATAAAACTCAGCTGGGGCTGTGAGGGGTGTTTCCTTCTGAAAGCTTCTGCTCTAGATGCGTAGAGAAAGTTACTTTACTTTTGGGAGCATCAGAGAATCAACTCTAAAACTGGGGCCAATCAGCATCACTGGAGTCATTGTTTTCAGTCTTCTGGTTTCCTTTGCTGTTGAAGAACCCGCATTGTTCAGAGGTCTTTGGACGTGTTTAGGTCCTGGACAAGCCCTTTAGGATGAGTTGCTATCAGAGGTCGCTGAGGTTCTGCTGTTGTGATAGAAATCCACACATTCAGTTAGCCTTTAACTGCTTTACTTTCCATTCATTGTCCTCTGGTTTACTGTCTGTTTTTTTGTTTTTTTCTGTTTCTTGTTCCTTTGTATTTATTTATTGCTCCTCCTACCACATGCTTACCTGACATGACTGTAACCCTGTTCACGTGTTAGGTCCTTAATATATTTTTGTTAAACAAATACATGAGGATGAATCTGTAGCCATGATCTTTATTGGATCTAAAAAAGCCTGTGAAAACCCTATCATATTTTCAGTGAACTTTTCTTAGACTTGAACATTTTACTCTTAAAAGAAAGTTTTTCTGGGCATGTTTTCTTCTGAGGATATTCTAACTTGGACTTTTATTTTGAACAATGTGGATCTATCTTATGGATGAAAATAGCTTGTGTACTTAAGGAAAAATGAAATATGTATTTTTTAACATTGCTGAAAACAATTGCAGAAGACATTTCAACTTCACTGATTTACAGTATTGTGGACTTAATTCTTTTCAATGAGAAAAATGAAATATGTGTTTTTCAGCATTGCTGAAAACAATTGCAGAAGACGTTTCAACTTCACTGATTTACAGTATTGTGGACTTTATTTTCAATGAGTATTGAGTAGAATGCTGCTGTCTATTTTTTATTGCAAATTGTATTGTTTGGTAATATTTGTTTCAGCTGCTTTGGAAATTGAGCTTACGTGACAATTTAAGTAAATCAATCTAGAAAGCATTTAAAAATTGATCTCTAAATTAATAAATTACTCCTTTGGCTCTGTTCTCTTCTCTGGATTAAAGGGTTATAGCATTATGAATCCTTTTAAATTTATATATTCATCTACTTCATGCTGGGGGCTCTGCATCTTTATTTTTCTCCTTTTTATTATGCAAAATATAAAAGTTATTAGATGTGTCTGGTATGGTTGGAATGGTTTCCAGTAGGTCTTCTGTTTCTGGCTTCCCTCCTTACTAAAATCAGAAGTGAAATAATCAATTTTGGAAAAAAAGAAAAACATTATTGAGCTGTAGTGTGTGTATATGTGTATACATACACGAGATTATTTAAATAACCCTTTTCTATAAATTCAGCAAAATCCATTATTCCTCACATCTGTTTTTTTCTGTAAATGAAGAGAAATATGTAACCTATAAGGAATTAAAAAATACAATTAAAATTAAAGTGCCATTTTTGTTTTTCATAGTATGGTATCTGTTAGAGGAACAGTTTTAGACAAAGGGTCACCGTAAGAATCAAACTACAGAAGAATCAAATAGTCCAACACACGAGCTTTCTGAGATGGAACTTGGGATAGAGGTGTCTGTAGTTTATGAACAGACTTGAAATGGTTCTGTGACATGATATCTGCTTGGAACTGTATGTTTTAGTTTGTTTGTTTACCTGAATATGTGTTCAGCTCAGATGAATGGATATAATCTCTGTTGGTGAGAATTGTACTCTGCATGGCACTGAGCCTGGTTGACATTTGTTTTGAAGTGCCAGAGCGTAAATTCAGATTCACAGGCAGCATTCATACACTCATTTTTGTCTTTTTTTTTTTTTTTTTTTTTTTTTTTTGTCTTTTGGTTTTTGATTTTAAAGATCAACAGTTGCTCCGTTGGTTGGAAAGATTTATGTAGCCCCATTTGGACAATGTATATTGTGGAGACTACTATGAAAATAAACTTCAAGACATGACATTTCTGTCCTGAACAGCTTACTTTTCACATCTCATTTTGCATCCACTTTGCCTACTTAATTATATTTTAATAATTTTCTCTATTTTCCACCTCTCCCAAAGACCTCTCTTGTTGATCACCCTGTGAGCTTGTTTTGAGAGACAGTATTTCCTTGGGGAGTCTTTCTCCGTTCCTGAAGCCACAACATGAACTGAGCAATAAAAAGCCAATTCCCTCCCCTTGGTTGTGCTTCAAATAGTCATTTCTTTGATACAGGCTAATAAAAACAGGAAAAGGATCATTTTTAAATGCTTTGGTTGGGGTTGCTTTACTTCCAATAAGGAAAATTGCCTCACAAGGGGGAGCATGGGTAATAAAGTTACAACTAACTGAGTAATGTATTCAGTCTAATGTCAAAATCTCCAAGCTGCTGCCTGCAAATCTAATTTAATCGTGGGTTTGCTGTGTGTCCACCGTGGTGTGTAGATTTGAATTTGCTGCTGTTGGTCAACTCTTCACCGTTAACGGAGTTGAATTTCAAATGCTTCTGGAGAGGTTTGATATGTGTGGGGTTTTTACCTTCACAATCTTTGTAAGCCTTGAGGTAGGTAATAAAAGGTCTTTGAGTGTAGACCAAGAATGAAACATGTAATAGAATCTTGGATGTGTTCATGGTGAAATTGACCACAGATCAGCTGACAGTGAAAGAGATTGAGGCACAAAGAAATGAAAGAGTTTGGTTAAGGTCATACAGAGTCCAGGTGTTTCTTTTAAATCCATTTCTTTCTTACTCACCGTGCTTCATGCCCTTTTTTCTTACTTTCAGAAGATTTGAGGTGAATGTAGTGGCTGTTTTCCTTCTCTGTGCAGTTAGCCCCTCCGGGACTGACTCTCTCATACCCCCAGCATGGCTCAGGGCTTCTCCAGAAATTACTATCACTTGGGGCAAGGGAGCAGCCCCCATCGAATGACTTTTTGAGGCGGGGGGACAATTTGGGACCACTCTGAAGAGCCATCTTTGGTCTGGAACTCCAGTTGGCTGAGTCCTATATTGCACCTGCATCACAGACCAAATTCTGTCTCTGTCTGCCTTCTCCCTTGCCTTTCCTAAGTGTGATGCCAAGGGTACTTCCCAATAAAGCACCTGCACTTCAAATCATATCAGAGACTATTTACTGGGGAAACCAATATAAGACAACGGAGAAGCTGAATACGATGCTATTCTGGCAGTGGTCAAGGGCAGGATGCCACTGCTGGGAAAATCATCTTTCTGGGAATCCTGGCTGTTCTTAAAAGGGAGCCTTCATCTGACAGTTAAGAGACATGAATGGATTTTTGCTTGGGGACCTGGTCTACTCCTTTCATTGTATAGGTTTAGGAAATAAAGCCCCATGCACTAAAGTAACTTGACCAAAAGTACATAGCTAGTTGGCAAAAGAGCAAAAACAGGCTTATAGTTCCAGGTGCCGTTTTTGAAGAGCCGTATTGGAATTTGTTCAGAGTTGTTTTGCTGCTGTAACTCAGAATTGACTGCAGATGGGTCTAGAGACCATTTATCTGTCTGATCCGTTTGTTCAACTCTGGCACTGAAGTCAGACATCTCAATAATTTCTCCGTGGTTCTATTTTGCTGCTTGTCTACTATTCTTTGAAGAGTGGTCTCTGAAGCTCACCACAGTTGGTAGTTGAATAGTGAAGAAGAAATGGAGAAGCAGAAACAGATGGTCATAGTTATTACTGCCTGAAATCAGCGTTTTGTGATACTGGCTATTAAGAGAATTGGGAAGTTGGCAAGGCTTATTACATGATAGGCCAGTGGCAAGTACAGATTCATTAGGTGGATGAAACATGCAGGGGTGGGTTGAAAGAATCATAAGCAAAATGAAAAATGATGACAAATTAATATTTAGTCTCCTGATCATCCTAAATAGTTTATTAGTCATTTTATTATGCTCAAATAATGTTCCGTTGAGATTATCAAATGACTGTAGGCTCAGAGTCACTGTGGTCCTGAGAAATTTGGAAGGAATTGAAAAACAAATGACTAGTTTGTTATTGTCACTACTACAAGGATCCAGATTTTATATAGTTTCCTTGGCCTAATTAAACAGCTACTCTCTTAGAAAATATTCTTTGACTCCTGTCGTCTGTAAATTAAGTAGAAATTTATTTTATTTGGTACTCAGGGCCCTATGTGTGATTAGACAGATTCCCTCTCTGGCTTTCTCTCAGGATGCTCTTGTATATGTACTCCGTACCCTGGCTAAACTAGGAACCTCAGTGTTCCCCAAATGTGTCTTTTATTTTCCTAGATTTGTGTCTTTTGTCATGGGTTTTGTTTTTCTTGGACTGTTCTTTCTATTTGATTACCAGTCAAGTCCTGCTCAGTTCAGGCCCAATTCAATGTTAACTTCTTAAAATAAAATTTTCTTTGATTTCCCTAAGATATATCTGTGTTCATAATGCTTATTAACCCCTTACTTTGGGGGACTATGTCAGGTGCTCTCAGCTGGATTTGCTTTTTCTTCCCTCTGATCCACTGTGGCATTTTATTTGTATGGAATTTTCATGTCCTACTTTGCATTTAGCTATGCATCTCTCTAATCCAGTAAATCTTTTTAGGTATCCAGGTACCAGAATCTGTGCTCGGTCTTGAGGAGTAAAAAATATAAGAAATTGTTCTTGATTTAGGGGCCTGCAGTCTAGTAGATGGAATAAAGTACTGAAAGAGCCATGGATGGCAAAACTAAAGCATGCGATGGGGGATAGAACTGACTATGGTGAGCTTTAGCTGGGGATATTCACAAGGACTTCTTATCTGAGATGACCTTGAACTGGGTCTGGAAAAATGAGTCAGGGCTTGCCAGGCATGGCTGTTAAGGAGGGAATGAGAGAAGGTCAGGCAAGGAGGCAGGAACCAGTGGGTCAACTACGAGGGGAGGGGAGGGTGATCTGAGTCTAGCCCCATACCTGGAGCAGTAGACCCGGTGCACGTGGCTGTGAAAGCAGCGTGAAGCCCTGTGAATGGCAGGAGGGCGCATCAGTGCTTAGCAAAGGCAGCTGGCCCGGGACAGATTTAGAGAGATTTTGCTGGCCAGGCACATAGATTCCTCTTCTCTACTCCTTGTGAAGGGAGTGCCATTAATATAATTCCTGGCCTGGAGTATTTACCTGGTTGGTAAATTTGGAAGGAATAAAGTCGACATCTGAGCTCCATTCTGTTTTCCTCTTGGGGGAAGCTCTTCTGCCCAGAAGTAGACCGGCTTTGGTCTCATGCTTGCCAACACTTGGATTCAGTATTAGCCACTTGGCTGTAGACCTAAAACTATATACAACCTCTGAACTAGAGTTCCTGGAAATAAAGGAGCCATTTTCCTCTCGCTGCCACTCCTCTCTTCTGATTTCCTCAGTTTGTTTTGAACCTGACTCGGAGAGAAGGGTGCTATTCCTGGAGCCCCATCAAGACCCCAACAGTAGTATACGTAGGAGGAAGGAAGAACGGCTAAGTGAGGGGAGGTGAAAGCTTGAATTATAGCAGGGGCATAATGACTGAGGAAAAAGGTGTGGGTTTCAGCAGTGGAAAGAAGGTAGAAGGACTTGGGGACTCATTGGCCGAAGGGGATGAATGAGATGGAAGGTTCTAGAAAGACTCCGCCTTCTGTTTGGGTGCTTGGGGGCCACATTAGCTCACAGACCTTATCTTCTGATTGACCTGAGTTTCCCCAAATTGGTTCTGGAGGCCAGGACAGTTAATTTGGTCTTTGATCTCTCCTCTCGTCATCACCACCCAGGATCTGAAGGAATTTTTCAGGGACTGATACACTTGGGCATTTGCTCATCTAAATTGTTCAGTTCCTTTATTAATTCATTTAGCCAGCAGATATTTGTTAATCTCCATCTCTCAGGCCCGGGCATGGCCTGCCCATGAGATATAGCGGTGAATAAAACATTCGCTTGTTCTCTGCAGACTCAGGGTCTGGTGAGGAAGTCGGAGCATACAGTAGGGGGTTACTGGTTAAGCGGCTTTGGAGGCAAACAGCCCGAGTTAGAATCTGGCTCCCACTACTTAAGTGCAAGACAGGCGACCTCACTAGGACCTCATTTTTAAGGGAGCTAAGTTGGTGTCTCCCTCCAATAGCTACTTTACACTATTTGTAACTTCTCCTCATTTGGCCCAGTAAACTGGTGGATTGGCTTTGAATGAATTCTTCCAGAAACTTAGAAAATTGAAAAGAAAAATTGCTTTTGGAATTCATTTTTTAAAGCAGGAAATTCCTGTCTAAAGCTGGAAGAAGTTGTCACAGGAGCAGCATAAGTTATGCTCTATTTATCTCTCTTTTGGACGATCCCTTTAGATCAGCACTTGATGGAGGGAAGCTAGAATGTGGTTTATTCTTTGGTAAAGTTTTCATTTTTCAGTTCTAATTGCATGAAGGATTTGAAAAAGAGTTGAGCTATTTTTTTATTATGGCAAATCTGGATATTCCTGTGAGGTAGAGAGATCCAGTGGTTGTGTGATTTGAAGATAGACCTGGTATTAATAGGGGGTAATATTCTTTTTTTTTTATTGAAGTGTGGTTAATTTACAATGTTGTGTTAGTTTCAGGTGTACAGCAAAGTGATTCAGATTCTTTTCCATTATAGGTTATTACAGGATATTGAATATAGTTCCCTGTGCTAGAGAGTAGGTCATTGTTGTTTGCCTACTTTGTATATAGTAGTGTATGTTAATCCCAAACTCCTAATTTATCTCCCCCACCCCGGCTGTCCGCTTTGGTAACCGTAAGTTCGTTTTCTATGTCTGGGAGTCTATTTCTGTTTTGTAAATAAGTTCAGGGAGTAACACTCTGATTTGTAGTTTTCTATGCTATTTCATACAGTGATGGACATTTTCATGGTTCTAAAACTGGGGGAAAAATCCCATTGTTTCAAGAGTCCTCAATCAATGTGAAATACCATTCACACACACAAATTGTGTGTGTGTGTGCACGCGCGCGTGCGTGTGTGATGTGTATATATATGTGCACTTTATTGTTTCTATTTTAAAAGTCACAAGATCGAATGACATGCTACGTGCCAGATTCTTGCACATTTATTTGCTATGATTTAGTTTGTCCACCAATGTCCAATCCTACAGAAATCGAAAAGGCTGAATTAGACAGAAGATGGCACAAAAGTAGTGGTCGGGTTTCCTAAAGGGTAATATTTGCTTTATTTAAAATTACTGATATTTAACCAAGAACAAAAATGCCGTAGTTTTGTCCTGTAAGCTTTTTTTCATTTTCTGTTTTCCGTAAGTGAAGAGAAAAGCAGTATCCTTCTGTAAGGAATTTAAGAAATCAATTATAAAGTAGCATTTGTTTCTTGAATAATATGGTATCAGCCCTACAAAGGGAAGTGATGTACTCTCTTTCGTGTCAGAGCACCCTGAGTTTTAAAGATGGATTAGACCCTAGAGATGATTAGTCCAGTGCACTCCTTTGGAGATTAACAAGAAGCTTGGGTACCAAATGCTTGAAAAGACAGGCGAAGTCCTGTATGAGGTACAACAGTGAGCGTGGTGGCTAAGAGCACAGACCTGGGTGCCAGACTTCCTGGGTGTCAGTTGGCTCAGCCAATTACTAGTTGTGTGATCTTGTGCAAGTTACTTAACCTCTCTGTGCCTCAATTTCTGCATCTGGAAAATGGAGTTAGTAGCAGTTCTTCCCTCCCAAGAGTTGTCAGAGAGTGGATTGAATTGGTAGATGTAAAGTGATAGTACTTGGCATGTAACAAATGCTACTTTCTGATTTACTCTAATCTTCATTTCATCAAATCTAAGATGATCTGAGGCTGCTGCTTTCTTGAACTCAGAACATATGACTGGAAGGTGTCACGAAATTGCAGTATGATTTGCCAAAGTGATTTAAGATAATATTGGTTGTAAGATGAAGGTGTTAAATGGACGGTGGGAAGGGTGGGGAAAAGGAGCTTAGAGTCAATTAAATAGGTTGCTATTATTATCATTATTATTATTTAACTGACTTGGAATGGGAAGCTACATGTCCTAGTGCAGCCCTTAGTGCATTGTTCTACAATACATTGTATGTCTGCACAATGTTTATAAACTATAGAGTTTTAGACACTTCCACTTTGGGAAATAAAAATTTTAGCTGTTTATTCTGAGCACACAGAGTCTACTCCTCTTTGGGTAATATCATTTGATTTAAAACTGTTGCAGCACTGAAGTTTTGTAGTTCCAAGTCCTAAGGACAACTGGGTGCGATTCTCCTAACTTATTAGAAAAAGCAGGGTAAAGAAACACCCAAATTCCCGGGTAAGAATGAGCGTCCTCTCTCTGCACGTGCTTGCAGGCTCTGGGGTGATTGAGCTGCGTGTATCTTTCTCTGTTTGTTATTGCTTTGTATTTGGATAGGTTAAATCTTTAAACAGTTATAAATTTCTTCCGACTGAGTGAAGATTCAGATTCAGCTTTTAATAGTAGTTAGGAATACTGTTTTCATTGCTGGTCAGGTTCCTCCAACAAGGGAGGCTGGAGTGTCCCTTTCAGGTTACTACTAAACTGACTCTGGGGCAAAAACCATGTCCATTTTATATGTGTCTATGTAAACCCTCCACAAAAGTGCTTAAATGAGGATTATCTGTCCTACGCTAGGCGACTTATCTTTCCTCCCCCTCCCTCCCTGTCTCCCCTCTCCCTCACCCGTGGTTCCCCCTTCTCTCTTGCCCTTATCCCCCCTGCCACCCCCTTCTTGTCTCAGCATCCTCGCTTCATTTCTGTCTCTCTCCAAAGTTTATATTTGACTGTTGTCTCTGGGCAATGTGCCCAGTTTGGTTTATTTGTTTCTCATAATTGTATTCAGAGCCTCAGCTACAGGTTTCAGATGGACGTTTCCCATGGCATTTGTCTCCTTTATAACACAAGTCTTTTCTGGGAGTTTTGTAGTGTTTTACAATATAAATGCAAACTTGACCTCTCCAAAGTGGAGTTTTACAAAATGAGTGCCCAAATTAATCAGAAGACGTTCCAAATCTTAATCTCTCAATTAAGTTTTACCGTCCCAGGTCTCAGTGTAATGGAATAAAGATAGTAACTTACTGGTTAGCTTGATTGTTGCTAACTGCTTTGCATTTGTCTCTCCCACAAAAAAATCTTCTGCTGAGTTTAGTTTTATGGAAGATAAATGTATTGATGGTAGTGTAAAAGAATCCCAAGTGTCCTTCATGTTGAAATATAAGCTAGTGTCAGCTTTAAAATGACAACCCTAAACACTGCATACTTTAGTCTCAGCCCAGTGTCTATTTCTACTTTGAGAAAATTGTGGTTTGAGGCCTTCTGTTACTCTGTAACATTCTAGCAAAAGCTCTAAGCTTTAAAATATGGGTCTTTCTATGATGATAATGGGTCTTCGTCATTCACAACTTTGCATGTTCCAGATACTACATTGTCCAATAAAGTAGTGACTGGCCACTGGCCTCACGTGGCTTTTAAATTTTTAATTAACTACAATTAAATAAAATCATAGATTCAGTTCTTGAGGCACACTAGCCACATCACAAGGGCCTGGTCTCCCCATGCGGCTACCATATTGGGCCGTGCAGATACAGAACAATTCATTGAGAAAGTCTTATTGGACTGTGCTGTTACGGAGGATTTCAGTTAGGGTAAGTGGGACTAACGGATCGATTTCACTGGGTTTATTAGTTAGGGTAAAACTAAGCTGCTGTAATAAGAGACTACAAAAATACAGTAAATGAAAGAATTTTTAAAAATTATGTAATATTCAAGACGTGAGCAGTCAAGATGGCCCATGGTAAGTCATACTGGGATATGGTTCCTTCCATCTTTTAGACCCATCAGTCTCATGACATTATCTGCACCTGTGTGTCCCAATTTACGGGAAGATCAGAAGGAACTCCAGGGCAAGTGGCTTTCTTATAGGTAGAAAAGGAACCAGACATTGTAGCCTCACTTTTGTTCGCAACCTGTTGACGCAGACAGATCTGCACATTGACACTTTGCTGCCCGTGAGGCTCGGAAATGTGGCCTTTAAATTACTGCTGCGGAAGAGAGAATGGATTTGGGGGCAGAATCAGCAGTTTTTACCCTACAAGCTAATGCTCAACGCAGAGATATGACGTTTAAGGTGACGGTTCATTTGCCATCGTTAATTTGGGTGTTGGGAGAGATGATATGTGGATTTAATTTAGATGGTGCATGGCTCTCAGCGTGTACTGTGTTGTCATTTAAGCAAATATGGGCTTAGAATTCCAGTAAACCAAACCAGAAGGTTTTACCCAGCTGGTTTTGTTCCACCATCCAGTAAGTAACCTGGTGTGTGGAGTGGCTCCTCCTGGATTCTCATTAAGAACCACAGACCTGTGACTCCCCGTGTGCTTTCAGTGCTCAGTGGATTTGGGGATTTGGAAGACATGCACACTCTTGCTACTCTAAGCAAAAGGCTTGACTAAGGCAGTGAAGTATACTTTGAAGGAATGGATTTTATGGTCCATTAGTGTGAGTAAATGGTGCTCCCTTCATGGGAGATGGAAGGGCTCGTGTCTATAATGGACTGATAAACCTCTTGTAGAGAGGCTGGAGACATTCTTTTCAAATCAGTGGAATTATATTTTACTTGCCCTTTTCTATTTTAGAATGGAAATGGGAAATGATTTGTATGTCTCTGCGTGTGATTTCTCTCCTCCTTGCTGCCGATGACCCTCCTCTCTTTTAACCCAGACGTTGGTAGGATTATGAAGTTATTAGAATGTACTTTGGAGCATTGGTGTTATTATCAGTTATGGCTTGGAAGAATAACTCATGCAATTTCATTAATTTTGGCAGGTCAATAAATTTCCTCTTTTTCTTATTATAACCAAACATTGGATTTTATCTCTTCTCAGGTGGTGTGTTGGATTCTACTTTATCCATTTATCATAGGAGATTAAGTTATAGTATAGGTAGCCTTCAACTTGCCTACTTTAATCTTTCTGCAGCTAATTGTACGTTGTAACTTATGTCCCAACCCGTGAGGAAGGGACAGGAGTGGCCTCAGGCCTATGGAAAGGGAAGATGCCTGGGTGAGATGTTTGGTGGACCCCCTCTTCCCAGAGCCTGTTACATTTATCATCTGTTCCACTGGGCTTAGAATTCGAGAGCATTTTCTCGAATTTCTGATATTGTTTAGCTCTCTGCAGAAGCCTCTCTCTATAGCATATATGTCTGTCATCTCATAGTTTGGATCCTGGCTCTGTCACTTAATGAGCTATATGACTGTCAGCCAGAGAAATAACCTCCCTGTGCCTCAGTTTCCCCATCTTTAAAATGAGAATAGCAATACCTAGCTCAGAGGGCAATTGTGAGATTTTTAAATGAGTTAAAAAGTCCTAAGTGAATTGAAAGTTCCTGGCACGTTGTAAGCCCACTATAAGTGGTGGCTCTTCTCTGTATTTACTCAATTTCGGTACACCTTTATGTAGAAAAGTATAGAAACTGTCTCTCTTGGAAAAGGAACACTTGAAAAGGTACCTGTCTTCAAACTTTTAAATTATTTTTCATATAGTTACTAATGAATGAGTCTGACCTCATTCTTTTTAAAAAATCCATAGCAATGCCTTCCTTTTTTTTTTTTTTTGCAGTACGCAGGCCTCTCACTGTTGTGGCCTCTCCCATTGTGGAGCACAGGCTCCGGACGCGCAGGCTTAGCGGCCATGGCTCACGGGCCCAGCCGCTCCGCGGCACGTGGGATCTTCCCAGACCAGGGCACAAACACGTGTCCCCTGCAATGGCAGGCAGACTCTCAACCACTGTGCCACCAGGGAAGCCCCATTTGCCTTCCTTTCATCGTGGTACTTTTAGAATGCGACCCCACCATCTCTAGAATGTTCCAGTCATATTTTTCCATTTTGCAAGTGGGATCATTGAAGCTGGTTAAGTGCAGTCACCTGTGCACACGGACAGAGTTAAGCTGTTGAGTTGTCCCATAGCCCAGTTATCTGGCTTCCCGGTAGAATGCTTTTTCCTCTATGCATTGCTCTGTGTGTGTGTGTGTGTGTGTGTGTGTGTATTTACATACCTACATATATCCAAATACGTATACATCTGTAGCCGAGGGATCTATTATGTAAGAGAAGGCACAGGGGACAGAATTCACGACATGCAATATAAGAGAAGTCCACAGAATGTGATGAGAAGGGATTTCAGAACAATTTGAGTTTTGCCGATCTGGATCCCATATTAAAGATTCTAGCCAGTCAGCAGCTCCCTGACTCAACTCTGGAAACAGTGTCCTCCCCGCAAAGTGTTGCACAAGGTCATTTAAAATATAAGAAAACCATTAGAATATATATGCCTCCTGCTGTTTAGGAGCCGGAATGCTTAGGTTTGGGGTTTCGTAGAGGACACCCCCACTTGCACAAACACGGTGATCAGTTCTGAGTATGAAGTCACCCATCAAAAAGTAAAGTACTGTTCTGTGTGCTTGATGGCAATGAAGTGGAAGTGATGAAAGAAATTGGGGAGATGAATGAGATCATCTGCGGTGGGCGGGGCAAAGGAGGGACTCCTGCTGGGGAGCCTGGATTTGGAGTTGCTGTGTAAAGTCAAAGGGACTTTGGCTTGGCAGAGAGGACAGGTGGGACGGAATGTGTGATGGGGGTGGCATTTGGGAGTAAGTTCCACGTAGGGAATGGCAGGCAGGGTTAGTGGGATGGAGCAGAGATCCTGGGTAAGGGTTACCCAAGAAGAGTCCACATAGATCACCCAATTTACCTATGAGTAAAAACTCTCCTGCGATTTCTGTGTTATACTAGCCCATTTGCTCACACCTTGTCTAGGGAGAAAAGCAGAATGTCTGTTTGTGGGAACAAGAATTTCAAAGGCATCTTTTGGTTGCCCTTAAAGTTTTGGTTGACATCCAGTCCTGGGAGGAATGATCAAGAAGCCATTTAATCAGTGTAAAACAATGAGTATCTCATGTCAGAATCTCAAAACAATTAGAGCCTTTTGATTCAAAACAGACCTGGGATGCTCCTAGGAACCGGGCAAGAGCTTGCTGTTCCAGTAGAGGGAAGCCTGCTTAAAAAGCACTGCATCCACAAATAGAAGAGGAACATTCCTGCATAAAATCAGATTATAAGCAAATGAAGAGAATATGAGCATGTCATCATAGGGAATGGGAAAGCTCATAATCAAATCTAGACTGAGAGAGTTAAGGGGTGTAAAAAAGTGTATACTCCACTTAGACTGTCCTGGACCACTTGCTTTCTGGTGCCTGTGAGGATTGTCTATGCCAGGAAAGGATTGTAGCCTTCCTAGAAAGTACTTGAAGCTATTGTAAGCTTCCTGGAGGGCTTACAATGCTCGGGCTCTCAATCTCATTCCTGGGTTTACTTCAGAATGAATCTCCATTCTCAAGGTTGGGTGGAGTCCTGCTAAATCTTGCTTACCATTCACATCGCAGGAGTTCAGTTGGTTTATTGGCCTTTACAGTACTGATTGCCCTTTCAGACTGGGTACACTTAGAATAGAAAAAAATGCACAGTTTTGCATTTTTTCATTTTCAGGGTTTCTTTTTCTTTTTCTTTCTTTTGCCTTTAAACTGCCTTGAGCTTAAAGTAACTCAAAAGTGAGATGAGATTCTTGGAAAATGAGCATTCATCAGTAATGTAGGGTATAATAAAACTATTAGGTCTATATGCTTTCCTGCCTTTAGTGATTATATTCTAGTATCACAGTGTCTAAATTTAATTTACAATAGCTGAAAGAATCCATTGAGGAAGAAAATGAAATATCACTGATGGCTATTTTTTCTTATTATCAGCTTGAGAAATTATAAAATAGTTATCTCTGTGACTTAACTGTTTCCAAAAAATACCTTCAAATGTTACTGTGCCGTGAAGATGTTTAAATTTGATTCATAAGAAATGAAAGCTAGTGTGGTTATCTGTTGCCAACTGGCCAAGTATATGTAGACAGAATATCTCCTTTTACCTTAAAGGAGTTTCTCTAAAATGTTCTCAGATATTTACTACAGAACATTTAGAGGATATAGCTGAGCAAAAAGCATAAAATTACAATTACTGTAATCTCACTACCCAGAGATAACCACTGTTAACATTTTAATCCATTTCCTTCCAGTTATATACTTTATAAACTTTATTCAGAGAAGTGTTTTGGGGATATTTTAAAACAGAACATCATAGAATCTTAGACTTGCAGGGTGTCGACTGAAAAAAAAACACAACCTAAAAGCTGAGAATTATATTTTATTCAATGGACTTTCTGAGGACTTAATAAGCCTGGAAGATGGCCTCTGGTATTGCTCTGAAAGAAGCTCTGAAGAGGTAAGGGTGGAGCCAGGATGCCTAGGAGTTTTTGCAACAAAAAACCAGGTAGTTGGAACAGCAAAAGATTATTGTTAATTACAGGAAACCAGACAACTCAAGTTAATGAATTTAGTGCTTTTCTGTGTGTGGGAAGATGCAAGAGTCTGGGATCATTGAAATCATTCCTTTGATAGGCACCTTAGCTATCTTGGGCCAGTATTCTGCTTTCCTCCATCCTGAATCCCCTAAGGGTGCCCAGGTTAGGGTAGCTGTAGTGGCTGCTGGCTTGATGGCTACAACCTCCTTTGTTTAGTGATAATGGCAGGCAACATTTTTCATCCATAAGGGGAGCCTTGATTATCTGGTACAGCGTCTTATCCAAGAAGGAAAGTCTTCCATACTGCCTTGATTGGTATATATCCAATATTATGACTCAAATTTCTCCTGTTTCAAGGTGCTTTGCCTGTCAGTACAGATCACTTTTAAGGGTAGGATGGTTCTAATTCTTGAGGTATTCTTCGCTAAGACAAAAACTGTTTTCTTGCAAATATCACTTAATGATCTTCAGAAACACATTCTACTTGGTTCCTTCTCTGGATAAACATTTCCCTTTACTTCTGTTTATTCCCATCTCTTCCTCATGAATTTTGTTAAAGAAAAAATTATTGTGACATTTGTTAAAGAACTGGAAGGCAGGGGGTCTATCAGAATAGGTGTAGAGATCAATCACTGCAATGGGGCTTTGCAGTAGGAGAGAGATTGGGCTCAACTTGCAATACGACAAGGAAAAGTGGAAATTCATGGTCAAGGGGCAGGATGGGGGGTCAGTGGATGGAAAATTACTAAGGGACAAGTGGAGATTCTGGCTAACCAACCTAATAGGATTCTTGCTGAGGGCAGAAAGGGTGATCAGCCATCACCTGGGGGACAGTGGGGGACGAAGAATTTGGTCACATATCGAGGGTGGAGGATTCTTGCTAAAATGACTTAACAGGATTCTTGTTAAAGTTTGGCAATGCAAAGAAGGATACAGAAGTTTGAAGTCGAGGCTTACTTAGGAAGAGGGTTCAGAGGAACCTAATAAGTTTGGTCAAGGAGATAATCTTTCACTTTGAAACCCCAGGATGCAAGGCAGGCATTGGATAGGAAAAGCCTTGGGCACCTTCACTAGTCTACTATGACTGTCTAAGAGGGAAGCCTCTGTATGAGCCCAGGAATTTCTTTTTAGCTCATTTACTCAGGACTCAGTTTCCCAGTTTCCTTAGCTTTCACCTTCCCCAGAATATGTTTAGGGCCCTGTTTGGTAGAATCCAGCCTGACATTTATGACCTTGCTCATCACCCTTCCTCACAAATTAACTCTCACATTCCCAACAAAAAGGATTAGAGTCCACAGGCTAGCTGTTTTTTTTTTTTTTTTTTGCTGTATGCGGGCCTCTCACTGTTGTGGCCTCACCCGTTGCGGAGCACAGGCTCCGGACGCGCAGGCTCAGTGGCCATGGCTCACGGGCCCAGCCGCTCCGCGGCATGTGGGATCTTCCCGGACCGGGGCACAAACTCTCATCCCCTGCATCGGCAGGCGGACTCTCAACCACTGCGCCACCAGGGAAGCCCCTGCTCTTTGAATTTTTAAAATAAGTCAGTTACATGGTTGGGTTATATTAGAGTTTGGTTCAACTAAAGCTTACAGATTTCTCAGCTAAGCAAATTGTGTCAGAGGCCCCTAAGGCCACCTTCAGGCTTGATGATTCACAGGACCCAGAAAAGCTATTATACTCATGGTTACAGTTTATCACAGTGAAAGGATACAGATGAAAATCAGCAAAGAGAAAAGGCTTATGTGGCAAAGTCCAGAGGCAAGGCACAAGCTTTCTAAGTGTCCTCTTGCAGTAGAGTCACGTAGGGTGCCTAATTCTCCCAGCAATGATGTGTGACATCACTTGCAAAGTGTTGACAACCAGGGAAAGTGACTAGCCTTGGTACCAACCGGGAAAGCTCACCTGAACCTGGGTCTTTATTGGGGTTCAGTCATGTAGGCATACAGCACCCCTATGACTGATGTTAGCTACTCAGATACCAGTCCCCCTGGAGCAAAAACAGGCATTCACCATAAATCCCTTTGTTAGAATAAATTTATCTGGTCACATCAGTCTGGAATGGCTCAAGGTCTCAGCATACAAAAACATTCCTATCAGGCAGAATATTCTAAGGGCTCAGAGCTTATCTACTAGGAGCCAACCAAGGGGCAGACACAGATAAGTAGGAAATGTATAAAACATATATAGTATACATTAAAAAGAACCTAAAGCAAGGGCATGAAAGTATTATGATCTCTGAGTTGTGAGATACATGATTTATTCTTTCCTAATCATACTTTTAATAATTTTCCAAAATTTCTCATTAGAATAAAGGATTATTATAATCAAAAATATTAAATGTAATTTAGGGTGATTTGGTGACTTTATGACAACATGAAAAGCAGCTCTAAAAATGTAATGTCAAGGTTTGCTAATAGAACTGCTACTGGACAGCAAACTGAGTATTTTCAGGAATGTACTGGTGGTTTGGGATGGTTATATGGGATGGGCTCTAGGATGGAGGCAAGTTGACTGGGGTCAAATGAGGGCTTGTGGGAGGCCCAAGTGGTCACGTATCCGGAAATGCTATTTACTCTGCATGTTTGTTATAGTGTAATTTTCATTTCAGTTTTAAAATTTCTGCTCAAGATGTTACCCCGTCTAACCCAATTTTCCATAATTACTTGCACATTCAGCTTTATCAGTCATAGTTTATTGAAGCTTACTATGTGCCTACCATTTTTCTCCCCCTGCTGTCTCTTCCCCCCACTGTTTTTAGGACATGAACTATATCAAATTGAATTTACATGCCTGCCCTTCTTGCCATTGCTCTACAACATGGAGTCATACTCAAAGAAACCCTTTGTTGGTCTTGTTTGGCTTAGGGTCAGGAGTGTTTGATCTCTGATAAATTACCAACCTCCCTAGACCTTGGTGTTTCCAATCATAAAATGGAGGCACTTTTAATAAGAATAGCATAGCTTCTGTGAGATGACATGTTCTGTAAAAAATGTTAACATATTGATTGGTATATAGGGAGAGCTAGGTAAAAGTTATTCCTGATTGTTGTTAAAACTAAGCCATGTGTGCCTGAATGTACTTGGTGAATACATGTTCAGTACTGTGTAGGCTGATATGTCTTCTTGCAGTGTCTGCTTCTAGTAGACACTAGAATGAAGAGCTTCGGTTTTCTGAAAATTCTTAGCATATTCACAGAGTTCCCCATTTTATTTATTTTTTATAATAATTTTTATTGGAGTATAGTTGACTTACAATGTTGTGTTAGTTCCAGGTGTACAGCACAGTGAATCAGTTATACACATACATATATCCACCCCTTTTTTTTTCAGATTCATTTCCCATATAGGCCATTACAGAATATTGAGTACAGTTCCCTGTGCTATACAGTAGGTCCTTATTAGTTATCTATTTTATGTATAGTAGTGTGTACCTGACAGTCCCAATCTCCCAATTTATCCCTCCCCACCTTTCCCCCCTGGTACCCGTAAGTTTGTTTTCTGCATCTGTGACTCTATTTCAGTTCCCCATTTTAATATTACTAATATCGTCTTCCACTGTTTAAAAAATATTTTGAAGTGAGGATGAACATTTCTTGAATAATCTGACCAAGACACTGATTTAGTTTGTTGATAAGAAAAAGCTGTGACTGATGCTTCTTCAACAGCCTCTATTTTTCTGGATTTGGTACTTGGATAAAGGCCATCTTCCTTTTTTTCTTTTTTTTAACAACTTTATTGGGGTATAAATGCTTTGCAGTGGCGTGTTAGTCTCTGCTTTATAACAGAGTGAATCAGCTATACATATACATATATCCCCATATCTCCTCCCTCTTGCGTCTCCCTCCCACCCTCCCTATCCCAACCCTCTAGGTGGTCACAAAGCACCGAGCTGATCTCCCTGTGCTATGCAGCTGCTTCCCACTAGCTATCTATTTTACGTTTGGTACTGTATATATGTCCATGCCACTCTCTCACTTCGTCCCAGCGTACGCTTCCCCCTCCCTGTGTCCTCAAGTCCATTCTCTACATCTGTGTCTTTATTCCTGTCCTACCCCTAAGTTCTTCAGAACCATTTTTTTTTTTTTAGGTTCCATATATATGTGTTAGCATACGGTATTTGTTTTTCTCTTTCTGACTTACTTCACTCTGCCTGACAGACTCTAAGTCCATCCACCTCACTACAAATAACTCAATTTCATTTCTTTTTATGGCTGAGTAATATTCTATTGTATACATGTGCCACATCTTCTTTATCCATTCATCTGTCAGTGGACACTTAGGTTGCTTCCATGTCCTGGCTATTGTAAATAGAGATGCAATGAACATTGTGGTACATGACTCTTTGAATTATGGTTTTCTCAGGGTATATGCCCAGTAGTGGGATTGCTGGGTCATATGGTACTTCTGTTTTTTAGTTTTTTAAGGAACCTCCATACTGTTCTCCATAGTGACTGTGTCAATGTACATTTACACCAACAGTGCAAGTGGGTTCCCTTTCCTCCACCCTCTCCAGCATTTACTGTTTGTAGATTTTTTGATGATGGCCATTCTGACCTGTGTGAGGTAATACCTCATTGTAATTTTGATTTGCATTTCTCTAACGATTAATGATGTTGAGCATCCTTTCATGTGTTTGTTGGCAATCTGTATATCTTCTTTGGCGAAATGTCTATTTAGAACTTCTGCCCATTTTTGGATTGGGTTGTTTGTTTTTTTGATATTGAGCTGCATGAGCTGCTTGTAAATTTTGGAGATTAATCCTTTGTCAGTTTCTTCATTTGCAGATATTTTCTCCCATTCTGAGGGTTGTCTTTTCTTCTTGTTTATGGTTCCTTTGCTGTGCAAAAGCTTTGAAGTTTCATTAGGTCCCAGTTGTTTATTTTTGTTTTATTTCCATTTCTCTAGGAGGTGTGTCCATAAGGATCTTGCTGTGATGTATGTCATAGAGTGTTCTTCCTATGTTTTCCTCTAAGAGTTTTATAGTGTCTGGCCTTACATTTAGGTCTTTGATCCATTTTGAGTTTACTTCTGTGTATGGCATTAGGAAGTGTTCTAATTTCATTCTTTTACATGGAGCTGTCCTGTTTTCCCAGCACCACTTATTAAAGAGGGTGTCTTTTCTCCATTGTATATTCTTGCCTCCTTTATCAAAGATAAGTGACCATGTGTGCGTGGGTTTATCTCTGGGGTTTCTATCCTGTTCCATTGATATATATTTTTGGGTTTTTGCCAGTACCATACTGTATTGATTACTGTAGGTTTGTAGTATAGTCTGAAGCCTGGGAGCCTGATTTCACCAGCTCCGTTTTTCTTTCTTAAGATTGCTTTGGCTATTCGGAGTCTTTTGTGTTTCCATACAAATTGTGAAATGTTTTGTTCTAGTTCTGTGGATAATGCCATTGGTAGTTTGATAGGGATTGCATTGAATATATAAATTGCTTTGGGTAGTAGAGTCATTTTCACAATGTTGATTCTTCCAATCCAAGAACATGGTATATCTCTCCATCTGTTTGTATCATCTTTAATTTCTTTCATCACTGTCTTATAGTTTTCTGCATACAGGTCTTGTGTTTCCTTAGGTAGGTTTATTCCTAGGTATTTTATTCTTTTTGTTGCAGTGGGGAAGGGGAGTGTTTCCTTAACTTCTCTTTCACATTTTTCATCATTAGTCTATAGGAATGCAAGAGATTTCTGTGCATTAATTTTGTATCCTGCTACTTTACCAAATTCATTGATTAGCTCTAGTAGTTTTCTGGTAGCATCTTCAGAATTCTCTATGTATGGTATCATGTCATCTGCAAACAGTGACAGTTTTACTTATTCTTTTCTGGTTTGGAGTCCTTTTATTTCTTTTTCTTCTCTGATTGCTGTGGCTAAAACTTCCAAAACTGTGTTAAGTAATAGTGGTGAGAGCGGACAACCTTGTCTTTTCCCTGATCATAGAGGAAATGGTTTTGGTTTTTCACCATTGAGAATGATGTTCGCTGTGTGTTTGTCATATATAGCCTTTATTATGTTGAGGTCAGTTCCCTCTATGCCTATTTTCTGGAAGGTTTTATCATAAATGGGTGTTGAATTTTGTTGAAAGCTTTTTCTGCATCTATTGAGATGATCTTATGGTTTTTCTCCTTCAATTTGTTAATACAGTTTATCACATTGAAAAATCCTTGCATTCCTGAGATAAACCCCACTTGATAATGGTGTATGATCCTTTTAATATGCTGTTGGATTCTGTTTGCTAGTAATCTGTTGAGGATTTTTGCCTCTGTGTTCATCAATGATCCTTGCCTGTAGTTTTCTTTCTTTGTGGCATCTTTGTCTGGTTTTGGTATCAGGGTGATGTTTGCCTCATAGAATGAGTTTGGGAGTGTTCCTCCCTCTGCTATATTTTGGAAGAGTTTGAGAAGGATAGGTGTTAGCTCTTCTCTAAATGTTTGATAGAATTCGCCTGTGAAGCCATCTGATCCTGGGCTTTTGTTTGTTGGAAGATTTTTAATCACAGTCTCATTTTCAGTGCTTGTGATTGGTCTGTTTATGTTTTCTCTTTCTTCCTGGTTCAATCTCAGAAGGTTGTGCTTTTCTAAGAATTTGTCCATTTCTTTCGTGTTGTCCATTTTATTGGCATATAGTTGCTTGTAGTAATCACTCACGATCCTTTGTATTTCTGCAGTGTCAGCTGTTACTTCTCCTTTTTCTTTTCTAATTCAATTGATTTGAGTCTTCTCCTTTTTATTTTTTTATTTTTATTTTTTGCGGTACGCGGGCCTCTCACTGCTGTGGCCTCTCCCGCTGCGGAGCACAGCCTCCAGACGCACAGGCCCAGCGGCCATGGCTCATGGGCCCAGCCGCTCCGCGGCACACGGGATCCTCCCAGACCGGGTCACAAACCCACGTCCCCTGCATCGGCAGGTGGACTCCCAACCACTGTGCCACCAGGGAAGCCCTCCCTTTTATTCTTGATGAGTCTAGCTTATGGTTTATCAATTTTGTTTATCTTCTCAAAGAACCAGCTTTTAGTTTTATTGATCTTTCCCATTGTTTATTTCTTTTTCAGTTATTTCTGATCTGATCTTATGATTTCTTTCCTTCTGCTAACTTTGGGGTTTTTTGGTTCTTCTTTCTTTAATCGCTTTAGGTGTAAGGTTAGGTTGTGTACTTGAGATGTTTCTTGTTTCTTGAGGTAGGATTGTATTGCTATAAACTTCCTTCTTAGAACTGCTTTTGCTGCATACCGTAGGTTTTGGGTCATCGTGTTTTCATTGCCATTTGTTTCTAGGTATTTTTTGATTTCCTCTTTGACTTATTCAGTGATCTCTTGGTTATTTAGTAGTGTATTGTTTAGCCTCCATGTGTGTGTATTTTTTACAGATTTTTTCCTGTAATTGGTATCTAGTCTCATAGTGTTGTGGTTGGAAAAGATACTTGATATGATTTCAATTTTCTTAAATTTACCAAGGCTTGATTTATGACCCAGGGTATGATCTATCCTGGAGAATGTTCCATGAACACTTGAGAAGAAAGTGTATTCTGTTGTTTTTGGATGGAATGTCCTATAAATATCAATTAAGTCCATCTTGTTTAATGTATCATTTAAAACTTGTATTTCCTTATTTATTTCCATTCTACATGATCTGTCCATTGGTGAATGTAGGGTGTTAAAGTCCCCTACTATGATTGTGTTGCTGTCGATTTCCCCTTTTATGGCTGTTAGCATTTGCCTTACGTATTGGGATGCTCCTTTTTTGGGTGTGTAAATATTTACAATTGGTATATCTTCTTGGATTGATCCCTTGACCATTATGTAGTGTCCTTCTTTGTCTCTTGTAATAGTCTTTATTTTAAAGTCTATCTTGTCTGATATGAGAATTGCTACTTCAGCTTTCGTTTGATTTCCATTTGCATGGAATATCTTTTTCCGTCCCCTCGCTTTCAGTCTGTATGTGTACCTAGGTCTGAAGTCGGTATCTTGTAGACAGCATATATATGGGTCTTGTTTTTGTATCCATTCAGCCAGTCTATGTCTTTTGGTTGGAGCATTTAATCCATTTACATTTAAGGTAATTATCAATATGTATGTTCCTATTCCCATTTTCTTAATAGTTTTGGGTTTGTTATTGTAGGTCTTTTCCTTCTCTTGTGTTTCCCGCCTAGAGAAGTTCCTTTAGCATTTGTTGTAAAGCTGGTTTGGTGGTGCTGAACTCTCTTAGCTCTTGCTCGTCTGTAAAGGTTTAAGTTTCTCCATTGAGTCTGAATGAGATCTTGCTGGGTAGAGTAATCTTGGTTGTAGGTTTTTCCCTTTGATCACTTTAAATATGTCCTGCCACTCCCTTCTGGCTTGCAGAGTTTCTGTTGAAAGATCAGCTGTTAACCTTATGGGGGTTCCCTTGTATGTTATTTGTTGTTTTTCCCTTGCTGCTTTTAATATTTTTCCTTTGTATTTAATTTTTGATAGTTTGATTAGTATGTGTCTTCACGTGTTTCTCCTTCGATTGGACTCTCTGTGCTTCCTGGACTTGATTGACTATTTCCTTTCCCATATTAGGGAAGTTTTCAACTATAATCTCTTCAAATATTTCCTCAGTCCCTATCTTTTTCTCTTCTTCTTCTGGGGCCCCTATATTTCGAATGTTGTTGAATTTAATGTTGTCCCAGCGGTGTCTGAGACTGTCCTCAATTCTCTTCATTCTTTTTTCTTTATTCTGCTCAGTGGTAGTTATTTCCACTATTTTATCTTCCAGTTACTTATCCAGTCTTCTGCCTCAATTATTCTGCTATTGATTCCTTCTAGAGAATTTTTAATTTCATTTATTGTGTTGTTCATCATTGTTTGTTTCCTCTTTAGTTCTTCTAGGTCCTTGTTAAACATTTCTTGTATTTTCTCTATTCTTTTTCCAAGATTATGGATCATCTTTACTATCTTTACTGTGAATTCTTTTTCAGGTAAACTGCCTATTTCCTCTTCATTTGTGTAGTCTGATTGGTTTTTACCTTGCTCCTTCATCTGCTGTGCATTTCTCTGTCTTCTCATTTTGTTTAACTTACTGTGTTTGGGGTCTCCTTTTCGCAGGCTTCCGGTTCATAGTTCCCTTTGTTTTTGGCGTCTGTCCCCAGTGGCTAAGGTTCATTCAGTTGGTTGTGTAGGCTTCTTGGTGGGGGGGACTGGTGCCTGTGTTCTGGTGGATGAGGCTGGATCTTTTCTTTCTGGTGGGCAGGTCTGCATCCTGTGGTGTGTTTTGGGGTGTTTGTGACCTTATTATGATTTTAGGCAGCCTCTCTGCTAATGGGTGGGGTTGTGTTCCTGTCTTGCTTGTTGTTTGGTGTAGGGTGTCCAGCACTGTAGGTTGCTGGTCGTTGAGTGGAGCTCGGTCTTAACATTGAGATGGAGATCTCTAGGAGTGCTTTAGCCATTTTATATGTCATGGAGCTGGGAGGTCTCTCGTGGACCAGTGTCCTGAACTCAGCTCTCCCACCTCAGAGGCACAGGAAAGGCCATATTTCTAAGATAATTCCTTGAAGATGTATTCTGAAGTCCAAATTATTCTTTATATCAGTTAGATATTTCCTTGGGTAAGTTGAAAATTAAAGGATTTAATTAAGGGTGAATAAGAATCATCCTTTCAAAAATCTTACTGACCGCCTGGGACCAAAACTGCCTGATTGCCAGAAATAAAATCTCAGTGACCAGTGTCCTTTCTCATGGAGCTCTGTTTCCTTTGGTTGTATGTTCTAGATCTCTACCCAGAGAACAAAAGCTCTTATGCCTTTAGAGGGGGAAAGTCAGAGTTAAAGAAAAACTCACTTCACATCAACGTTTTCAATTAGATGCAACCAGAACGGTGGTTATGGGGTGAGTGGTGGATTCAAGAACCACTTAGGACTTGACATTGGCAGAACTTTGTTGATTGTTTGGATATCTGAATGAAGAGGAAGAGTGAAAGGGTATCCCACGTGTCTGAGTCGGGTGAAGGTTACATGGGTGTGCCATTCACTGAGAGGGGAAATGCAGCAAGAAGAGTACGATTTGGGGGCAAGATAATGTTTTCCCGATTTGTTGAGTTTGGGGTGACTATGGGGTCCCCAGATGGGGATGTCCAGTGGACTTTCAAGTTCGAAGCTTGGGAAGGAATCTGGGTCAGGGAGATTTTGGAGCACAATCCTGGCGTCGAAATCACTTGAGTGGATGAAGTTGGCCAAGGAGAGCATTTCTTAGAGAATCCCACTCTACGTCCAGTGCAAGCCGTGCTCTTGTTTTAATGCTCTGCAAACTGGGGCTGCTCTATAAACATTTGGTGAAAATGATGAAAAACTCGTTGGCTCATGGGGATAAATTGTTTTCTCATTTTGGCTCCAAAGAAATGACAAAACATTTTTGTGGTAGGATAAAGGGGGCATGGCATGTGGTTATGAGTGATATTAAGCATTGTTTACGTGCAGGGAGCTGAGGGAATTTATGAATGAGTTTCAGAAAGCCCACAGAGACAGGAAATTATATACAGAAATGGGTAAAGGAGACATAATTTTTATCAGATTCTCAAAGCATCATGAAAGTGGTTGAATAAATACCTGTTATCCTGGAGGCAAATAAAGGGAACAAAGGTCACGTCGGAATAACTCAGAAAACCAGAAAAATCACCTAAACAACCAGGGATCCCATTTCCTCTGAGCTCTGCTTTTGTGTCCTGTGCTGGTATTGTACAATATTGGAGGAATTTGGGCCAGGAGTTTTCATTGTGTGGCTTGGCAGAATCAAAGGCCAAAATATGATTAATTCTAGATGTGGATAATTTGGAAGGATAAGGAATGTAGGGAGGATTAGGGGTAATTTTCAAAATCTGGCTACTTCTTTAGCCAGCATGTCACTCTCTTGTTTACTATAGATGAGACAAGGAAGGTACTTTTGAGAATATTCAAGTATCACTAGTTACTTAATGTAACCCCGTCCCGCCACCACTCTTTGTTTCCTCTTAAATAGGATTCATGTTTAAAGCAGCTTTAGGGTCACTGCAAAACCGACAGGATGGTCCAGAGATATCTCATGTACCCCCTGCCCCCCCTACACTCACAGCCTCCCTCATTATCAGCATCCCCACCAGAGACGTGTGTTTGTTACAGTTGGTGAGCCTACACTGACACATCGTTATCACTCAGAGTCCTGAGTTAACATTAGCGTTCACTCTTGGTCTTGGACATTCTAGGGGTTTTGACAAATATATAATGACATGCACCCACAATTATAGTATCCTACAGAATAGTTTCATTGCCCTAAAAAATCCTCTGTGCTTCACCCGTGTTCATCCCTCCCTCCCCTCTAACCCCTGGCAACTGCTGATCTTCTGACTGTCTCCATAGTCTTCTCTTTTCCAGACTGTGAGATACAGCGGTTGAAATCACACAGTATGATTTGAAAGATCATACTATATGATCAGAAAGGAAAACATCATCTTCTTTCACTTAGTAGTATGCGTTTAAGTGTCTTCCGTGTGTTTTCATATATTGATAGCTTATTGCTTTTGAACACTGAATAATATTCCATCGTCTGGATGTACCACAGTGCATCCATTCATCTACCGAAGGACATCTTGGCTGCTTCCAAGTTTTGACAGTTATGAATAAAGCTGCTATAAACATCCATGTGCGGGTTTTTGTGTGGACATAAGTTTTCAGCTCATTTGGGTGAATCCCAAGGAGTGTGATTGCTGGATCATATGGTAAGAGTATGTTTAGTTTTGTAAGAAACTGCCAAACTGTCTTCCAAAGTGGCCGTACCATTTTGCATCCCACCAGCAGTGAATAAGACTTCCCTTTGCTCTGCACCCTTGCCAGCATTTGGTGTTTTCAGTGCTCTGGATTTTGGCTATCCTAATACCTGTGTAGTGATATCTTACTATTGTTTTAATTTGCGTTTCTCTAGTGACATATGATGTGTAGCATCTTTTTATGTTCTTATTTTCCATCTGTGTATCTTCTTTGGAGAGCAACATTTTTTTTTTTTGGTATGTGGGCCTCTCACTGTTGTGGCCTCTCCCGTTGTGGAGCACAGACTCCGGACACGCAGGCTCAGTGGCCATGGCTCACGGGCCCAGCCGCTCCGCGACATGTGGGATCTTCTCGGACCGGGACACGAACCCGTGTCCCCTGCATTGGCAGGTGGACCCTCAACCACTGCGCTACCAGGGAAGCCCGAGAGCAACATTTTTAACAAAATGTTAAGTTGCAGGTTTTGACTGAGGCATGAAAACACAGTAGATATGACACACCAAAGACTCCAGAGCAAGTACAAATGTTTTTAATGACATTTCAAAAACCATTTTGTAATGCTTGAATCACTCACTGCATAGGGTCTAAAAGAGTTGGGTTACTGAAGATGAAAAGAGAAGCTATGAAAACAAATATCTTTAGAGAGAGCTATCAGTGTTACGTGGGCCTCCTCCCCTAACCCATAGGGGACAGGAAGGGTGCCTGCCCTTCCCTTCAAGGCCATTTGAAAAGCTTCAACCAGACAACTTGTAGTGTTCCCTGAAGAGTAGGCGGAGTGACAGAGATACCAGGGTCTTTCTTCTACTTGCAGAATCTTCCTGGCTAGCTACTTGAGTGCCTAAAGTGAGTGTATAGGGAAAAGCATGCTTGGAGTGTTTCCCAAGGAGGTGAGGCTCACATGCGCCAGAGCTTAGGACTTAGATGCTGTCAGATAGGCAGCCCTGGGGCTGACTAGCTCTCAGCAGAGGGAGGCTGGAGCTTGGACCTTTGGGCTGTAGAAGGAGTAAGCGGCCAGCTAGAGAAAGTTCTCTTCCATGTGAGGGGCACTGCGGTGAGAGACACTGAGCTCTGGTGAGGAGAGGTGGCCCCCAGAATCTGGAAAAGTGCGTTAAACATTAGCCAGACCCAGGTTCTTTTCAGCGCCAGTAAAATAAGATCTTCTGTTCACCTTGTTTCTCCTCCTTGTAGGACTCCGTTCCCTGTGTTTTTATCCAGGAGCAATGGGAACTTTTTTTCCTTTATTGAATACATTCTAAAGGAGTAGTGGAGGACCAATGTAAATTTATACCTTGTGAGTCTTGCTTACTCAGTGTGCAGTTACATACTGAAAGGGTAGCACGATGAGCAAAACAGTTTGAAGGTTGTAACTATCTTTCGGAAAAAGTTCTTGATCCTCTTTATTTCTGAGAACGTGATTTTCTTTTAGAAGCAAGTCACTAATATCCTGCTATTCTTCATCTGCTAATAGTGAGTGGAAATACCCCCAAATGATGCTTTTCCGTGGGTTTGTTATGCTTAGAAAATTCAAGCGAAGACAGAGTATCTTCAGGGGGTAAACTGAAGATGGCAGCCACCCCTCCCGTGTCTTATACATAACATAATTGCATTGATAGGATTGGAGGAGGGAGAATAACTGGTTTTTGCTAAATCGTAGGACAGAAACCAACAGATTCAAGTTGACATTGAAAGTCAAGTTTTCGAGAAATTACTGGCATTCATAAGTTCAGAATATTAATGGCAAATGTGCTCAGGGAACCCGATACTCTCTCTTCCCTGTATCCTGGCAGAGCCACTCTTTAAATCTGTTTAAATGCATCGACTCTGATTATGAAAGGGCCCACACAGGCCAGTGTGCACTTGGAGGAGCTGGTGGGGAGCTGGTGGGTCAGTGACATTGTGTTGGTTCGATTCCAGCTGAAATGGGGGAATCAGTTTGTTTGCTTACTTGTGGGTTTACACAAACTCAGAAAGCATGTTTGGGTAATTCTTCTGTACAGATTTAGAGACAGCGTATATTAGAGGAGCCAGTAAAAAATGTTGATGGAAGAGAAAATAAAAATGTATTCTTATGAGTGGTAGACAGAGGAAAAATTCTAGAGGATAACTCGGAGGAAAAAGCACATACACTTTTTATTAGCGTACAGAACGCAAATGATTTGCAGATGTTCGGCTGAGCGTTTCACATAAAACATACTTATATACCTGGGCTTTTTTCCCCCTCAGTTATTTTAATAGCTGAAGCATCTTTCTTTTGTGAACAATTTATTCTAGTGGCAATAAAAATGCAGCAGCACAACCTCATTATGCCCAATAGCAAATGACTTATGCGGCGTCTTAGCTTGCTTTGTAGGGTTGAACTCTAAAGACTGATGGCAATCCCGGCTAACCAGGCACTTGGATGAGTGACTCTGTAAGTAAGGAAACAAAGGAAAATAGCTCAGCTCTTAAAGTGGTACTCGGCTTTCAAGTTTCTCCTCACCTACACACAAACGTAAAGTTCAGAACAAGGATGTTGGGAAAGCTTTTTGGAGTTTGCCGAAGAGCTTTTGTAAGCAGGGTCATTCTTGCTGGTCTGCATGGTACTTTGTTTACTTGCCACCATTTTTAAGTTGACTGTGAGTCATCTGTGCATTTACCAGTTGGGCTGTGATGCTTTTTATCTTCAGTAAAAGCTTCTGTTGATGAGGCAGACAGACTGGGAACTCTTGGTGTCCTAGGGACTCTTGGTGTCCTAGAAGAGGGATTTTATTGGACAGTGTACATTTATGTTTTTGAGGGTGTGGGCAGATGCCCCTCCTGTAGTTCATCCCCCTGCCTTGGTGCATTCATGAAAGGAGCCATTTTTCTTTTCTTTTCTTTTTTTAGTGGTAGCAGTTTTTTATTTATTTTTTCATCTTTATTGGAGTATATTTGCTTTACAATGTTGTGTTAGTTTCTGCTGCACAGCAAAGTGAATCAGCTATATGTATACATATATCCCCATATCCCTTCCCTCTTGAGCCTCCCTCGCACCCTCCGTATCCCACCCCTCTAGATCGTCACAGAGCATCCAGCTGATCTCCCTGTGCTATGCAGCAGCTTCGCACTAGCTAGCTATTTTACATTTGGTTGTGTATATATGTCTATGCCACTCTCTCACTTTGTCCTGGCTTCCCCTCCCACCCCGTGTCCTCAAGTCCATTCTCTACATCTGCGTCTTTATTCCTGCCCTGCCACTAGGTTCATCAGTACCATTTTTTTAGATTCCATATATATGCATTAGCATACGGTATTTGTTTTTCTTTTTTTGACTGACTTCACTCTGTATGACAGACTCTAGGTCCATCTACCTCACTACAAATAACTCAATTTCATAAGGAGGCCATTTTTCCCATTTTTCCAACAGACAGTTCTTAGGCTTCCTTTTGCAAATTGAAGAATACTATGTAAATAATATTTTGATTATTTTATAAAATAATGGCATTCTGCATATAACTCAAATTATTCTTTAAATTCATTAAAAAAATAGTTAACACTTAGAACTACCATATGATCCACCAATTCCACTCCTGGGTATATATCCAAAGAAAAAGAAAACGCTAATCCAAAAAGATACATGCACCCCACTGTTCATAGCAGCAGCATTACAGTAGCCAACATATGGAAGCAACCTAAGTGTCCATCAATAGATGAATGGATGAAGAAGATGTGTGTGTGTGTGTGTGTGTGTGTGTGTGTGTGTGTGTAATGGAATATTACTCAGCCATGAAAAAGAATGGAATCCTGCCATTTGCAACAATGTGTATAGACCTAGAGAGTATTATGCTCAATAAAATATGGTGGACAGAGAAAGACAAATACTCTATGTTATCACTTATATGTGGAATCTTAAAAAATAAAGCAAATAAATGTATATATCAAAGTAGAAACAGACTCACAGATATTGAGAACAAACTGGTGGTTACCAGTGGGGAGAGGGAAGTGGGGAGGGACATTTAGGGGCAGGGGATTAAGAGGTACAAACTACTATATATAAAAAAAATAAGCGGGCTTCCCTGGTGGCGCAGTGATTGGGAGACCGCCTGCTGATGCAGGGGACACAGGTTCGTGCCCCGGTCCGGGAGGATCCCACGTGCCGCAGAGTGGCTGGGCCCGTGGGCCATGGCCGCTGAGCCTGCGCGTCCGGAGCCTGTGCTCCACAACGGGGGAGGCCATAACAGTGAGAAGCCCGCGTACCGCCAAAAAAAAAAAAGAAAAAAGCAACAAGGATATATTGTACAGGGAAATATAGCCATTGCTTTGTAATAACTTTAAATGGAGTATAATCTATAAAAGTAGTTTAAAATTTTTCTATTTTTATACAATTTTAAAGGTTACTTTCCAGTTACTACCAAAGATTAGCTATGTTCCCCGTGTGGTACAGTACATCCTTGGGCCTATCTTACACCCAGTAGTTTGTACCTCCCACGCCCCCCACCCCTATATTGTCCCCACCCCCCCTTCGGCCACTGGTAGCCACTAGTTTTTTCTGTATATTTGTGAGTCTGCTTCTTTTGTGTTATATTCACTAGTTTGTTGTATTTTTTTAGAGAATCTCTATGTTGTGCACCTGAAACTAATATAATATTGTAAATCAACTCTAGTTCAATAAAAAATTTTTTTTAAATAAAAATATTTAATACAACTCTTAATAAGGATCCTTCATTTTACTCTGTTTATGGGTTTTCAGGAAATACAAAGTTGGGTGAAAATCTCATTTCTTGGTTGTCTTTATCATTGTTTCACAATAATAGCTTTTTCAGAATGACTTTATTATCCATTTTTCCCAGGTAAAGATGCAAATTAGGCATTCTGCTTGATTTAGCCATGGTCACTGGAGTAGACTATGGAGGAACCAGTTTGAGGGAGATGGAAAGCCCTGAAAAGAGCACTTTGCCTTAATTGACAGGGACGATGTCATTAAAAAGGTCATGAGTCATCATCAATGTTAACTTTCTTTTCCTGCCCTTCTAATCAAGTATTTGTTTAACTTAAGGGAACCTTTTAAATAAAATAAAATGCCCAAAGTACATTTCACTGATTGGTTATATGGTCCTTTTGTAGGGCATCTTGTTATTGTAGCTTAAAATTCTAGATTTGCATATCTTTTAAAAAAATTAATTTTATTAGAGTATATTTGATTGACAGTGTTGTGCTGGTTTCAGGTATACAGCATAGCAATTCAGTTATACATGTACATATATTCATTCTTTTTCAGATTCTTTTCCCATAGAGGTTATTACGGAATATTGAGCAGAGTTCCCTGTGCTCTGCAGTAGGTCCTTGTTGGTTATCTATTTTATAAATAGTAGTGTGTGTATGTTAATCCCAAGCTCCTAATTTATCCCTCCCTGCAAAAAAATTTCCCCTTTGGTGACTCACAGATTTCAAAAACAAACTTCTGGTTACCGAAGTAGATTTGCATACCTTTAACTGAGCCATTTTTGCCTCAAGGAATCTGACCTGCAGGAAGACTTGTTCCACGTTGTTTCTTTTCAGCCACATAGGACTAAGATGTTTCTTCGTAGGTTTAAAGTCTCCATGACCCAGTCTCATCTCCCAAGGGGTAATCTCCTGCCTGCCTCTCTGAGCCCCTGGCCCTCCAACCCCTACCAGTGAGGCCAGTCAGCCCTTGGCAGCTCTCGAAGGCTCTGGGTAAAATCCTGTTCAGTGCTAGGAGAAAAAGAATGAAGGTAAAATGTTTTCTGGTAACCTTCCCCTGGGCTCATCAAGTTGTAAGATTCTGTCTCACTGTATCTCTCTCTCTTTCTCTACCTTCTGTGTGTGTGTGTGTGTGTGTGTGTGTGTGTGTGTTCTCATATGTGAGTATGCACTTGCATATACATTTTCATTTGTCTGAACTATTTGCAAATAAAATACAGATGTAATAACGCCTCACTCCCAAATACTCCAGCCTGAATCTCTTAAGAATAAAGCCATTGAGCTTCCCCAGTGGTGCAGTGGTTAAGAATCCACCTGCCAATGCAGGGGACACGGGTTCGAGCCTTGGTCTGGGAAGATCCCACATGCTGAAGAGCAACTAAGCCCGTGTGCCACTGCGTTCTAGAGCCCGCGAGCCACAACTACTGAAGCCCATGTGCCTAGAGCCCGTGCTCCGCAGCAAGAGAAGTCACCGCAATGAGAAGCCCGCACACCGCAACGAAGAGTAGCACCCGCTCGCCACAACTAGAGAAAGCCCGCGCACAGCGACGAAGACCCAACGCAGCCAAAAATAAACAAATAAATTTATATATGTATAAAAAAGGAATAAAGGCATTCTCTTACATAATCACAATGCCAATATCCCACCCTTTCTATTTGTATTCAAATATAGAGTTTATTTTTCTTTTCATTTGGGGGGATTTAATCATATTTTTTAATATGGGAAACAGTTAAAAGGTTCAAAAGTCAAAACTCTGTGTATATAAAAAGGTGTAGTGGGAGAAGCATTCCTCCCATCTCCATCCCTTACTCCCTCTCCCTGCTGCCACTCATCCTGTAGGAAGCCATTTTCATTACTTTCTAGTTGACCCTTCCTGTTTCTTTTTGTCCAAATAAGTGTGTGAGCGTGGAGTTCCTTTCTTCTTTCTTACTTACACAAAAGACAGCATGATTTTACATGGAGCTTTTTTTTTTTAAACTTAATACTCCTGGTTATCACTCCCTGTATGTTCCTAGAGATCTTTCTCTAATTGAGGACTTGTTAGTTGAAAGGTAATATACTCTTTAAGACATCATATAATTGAATTACACATCAGAATTGATGCATCATTATACTTTATACCAGTGACCTTGCTTTATTTAAATTTTTAAAAGAAAAAAATAGCAATTCTCTTAAATATTTATCTGTAGTTAATAACCAAACAGTATGGTTCTTTATATGTTTCCAAATAACTTTCATGTAGATTTTTTTATTTGCTTTCATGTAACTATGGGCATTAAGTGAGAGTGTGTGAATGCATCTGCATTTTCTTGGTTATCCCATTTAGCTGACTAATAAATGCAGGTCCAGAGGGTATGGGAGACTTTTCTGCCATCATGCATCAGACCTTCCTATGAACATTCTACAACCCTGCAATGACAAACTATTTTTAGTCACAATTTTAGCACATTCCATAATTTTTTTTCCAATATAATTACTGTAACTATCTACCATGTATTTCATACATGTATTTCATACACTTAGACCTATAACTATTATTATTCCTTTGGCATAGTTTCCACATTTGTGAAGAGCCAGAAATGTCAAACTTCTAATTTTTTATTGCCTAAATTATGTGACCCTTTGTGATGTTAGCAGACATGGGGCGGAGAGAGAAACTTCAGAATCCATAAGACCTTTTGCATATTTTGATTGAGACAATTCTGAAGTGTTCCAAACTGCAAATTCCTTTTCTGCTTTTTAAATCATAGATTTAGGTACACTGAAGCACGAACAAGGTTACACTGTTTTCTGTTAATGTCCCCATGATTTTTATGCCCCTTTATGCAAACAGGGAAGGTGATGTGCTTTCAGAATAGAGAAGAACTGGTTTCCTGAAGGAGAGACAGGTTGGGGATCGGTGCAGAGAATGGGGTGATCTACCAGATGCCCTTTCCATGCAGAAGGGAAGTTTGAAGTTCCTAAGCAGTGAAAATCTAAGCATAGGTTTAATGGATGACCATGTGTGAGTAATACAGAAGAGAGTTGGCCTTGGAAGAGAGACTTTTTCATCCAGTGTTTCCAAAAGACAATCAGCAAACCCAGTTTCGTCCAACAATTATTTATACTGTTTTTAATATCTAGCAGGCTTCAAGCTAGGCACTGGGGATAAACTGATGAATAAAGCACACTCCCTACTCTGAAGACTGGTTTAGCAAGGGCTAAATGTTTTTCTCAGATTTGGATCTTTATGACTTTGGAAACATGCAGGGAGGAACTGCTGGTGGTCAGTGGGGATGTGACAAGCCAGGGTCTGGTTATCAGTCACAGGCACAGAAGGGAGAAAAGTGAAGGGTCAAGCTCAGTGGGAAGACTGTTGGGTAGTGATGGTTATTGGGCTCTTGAGCCATAGATGGGATATCTATTTCTTTTAAAATCTTCCAAATGTTTTGAAAGGGTTCTCAAGACGAAATAGGCCCAGGAAAGAAATGTACTTGGCCTGCCAGATTTGCATTTGCTCTGTCATCTGTCAGGAGTTATTAGACTGCCCTTGCTTATCCATCCATGCTTCTCATCTGTTTCAGTAGGTCAAGGGAACATCAAATGAGCACCCACTGGAAATACACTTAAGTCGGTATATGTGACAGAGCGTCCTTGCAAAAATTAATTGTTCCCTAAGCCCATTTTTGACAATTACTCTTTTCATTGTATGGTTTGATTTTGTAGTTGTTTCTTATCTAATTTGTCATTTAGACATGATAATGCCAGCTCACCCATTTTTTGGTGCAATGTCTGCAACACTCACACACACACACACACACACACACACACACACACACACACACCATCCTTCCATACATGTTTAAGTGCTACGAAAAATAAGTAGCAAAGAAGGAATGATAAATTTACTTTAAGGATTGGGTCTAGGCTTATGTTCATGATTACTTTCAGAGTAGAGTGTAGGTACAGAATTTGCTCGTGAGTGGGGCAATTAAACAGCCCACCGGAGGTCACTTCTAGCCCTGAAACTCTTTATGGCTTCAGAGCACAGCGGAGTGTCCTGTTAACTACTCAGCAGAGTTTGCCTTCCTGTATGAAGCATGTGAACTTCACCTTCATCTGACCTCATTCGTGTTAGCCCATCTTATTTCTTACTTGTTCAGTTTTTGATTCAGGGGGTCATTATGTATCTAGTGTGCCGAGTAAGATCTGCTGACACTTGACTAAGAAGGATTATTCCTTATTTTATTTTATTTTTTTGCGGTACGCGGGCCTCTCACTGTTGTGACCTCTCCCGTTGCGGAGCACAGACTCGGGACGCGCAGGCTCAGCGGCCACGGCTCACAGGCCCAGCCGCTCCACGGCATGTGGGATCCTCCCCGACCGGGGCACGAACCCGTGTCCCCTGCAGTGGCAGGCGGACTCTCAACCACTGCGCCACCAGGGAAGCCCTAAGAAGGATTTTTGAGATGATCTCCATCCCGAGGAGGAAAGAGAAGGGTCTTCCTGGAGACATAACCTCCACATTCTGCACAGCCTTTGTAAACAGAGGTGATATCTCCCCAGTTTACTGTTTCTTATACATGGGAACATCCTTAGAACGATCAGGAAGACAAGTTTATTTCTCGCGTGCTGTCCTCTCTGCTCACACTGGTTCCATATTTCCCATCATGCACGTTATCCTTATTTTCATCATCATGGTTCAGGTACCAATCGGATCTGTTACTCGTGCAGTCAATAAACCTGTACTGAGTACCGGTCCATGCCAGACACTTCACCGACTCCTTTACCCTCCGTTTACAATAGATTTACCTTATGAGGTGTCTAATGTTTTATTAGCAGATATAATAGTTTATAATTTAGAAATGGACATCAGGAACAGTGGAGTAATGGAACTTACCGCCCCAGGACTGGGGGATTCAACATGAACAGACAGGCAGCCCATCCTGTACACTGGAGTCTGCTGATGGCTTTAGCAGCTAATCAGGGACCCCCTCCCCACCAAAACAGTGTGATAAAGAGCTTCTGTGCTCTGTGTCTTGATAATTTGTTATCATCTCTAGTTTTTCTCTGGTGCTGTTCCCTCATGTTCTGTGAGAATTGCAGGCATGGTATTAGTATGCCAGCATTTGAAACTTACACAAAAATACAGATTAAATTGAATAATAGCTCTATGCAAGGGTAAAAATATATTTTCATAGGATTGTCATTTTCTTCAACCAAATGCCACTGTGTCTTTGCTGCTTTCGATTTTCTAATGATTCTATCCTCAATTTCTCCTTTTATTTACTACTGACACACAATTTGTTGGTTCCTTGTCAACAAATTAATACATATTTATTGAATGGCTATGTCTGGCATCATGGTAGATACTCTATGGATAAAACAGATGTTTAACATGTTTGGAGCTCGGTTGTGAAGATAAAACTTAGAGTCATAAAGTACGTGGAAAAAAGTGTCCAGCAGCGTGTGTTCGTTATCATTATAATGGCAGTTCAAAGAAGAAACGAAAAAGGGCTGCAGGAACTAGAGGAATCTTGCAGGAGGAAGGAGATCAGCTGATCCTGAGTGCTGGGTAGAATTTCGCCCTGCACTGTCCGTGATGGTAGCTACTGGCCACATGTGGTTCCTGAGCACTGGAAGTATGGCTAACTGGAGTCAAGACCCGCTGTAAGAGGAAAATGCACACTGGATTTTGAAAACTTAGTATGAAAACACATTTAAAATATACCCTTAATATTTTGTATTGATTACATGTGAAAGTCATAGCCTTATGACTATATTGCATTAAATAAAATATATTAAAATTAGTTTTGCCTTTTTTCGCTATTTAAATACAGCTTCTAGAATATTTAAAATAACACGGAAGGCTGGCAGTTTGGCTTGCATCATCTTGGATAAATTCATCTATAGAGAGAAGGGGGCTTTGAAAATTGAATGAGGTGGAGGGGCAGGGAAGGGGGAGGCAGGTGGACCTAGTCCTCTGGTGTGAGGATGTGATCACGGATCGAGTTGAGAGCCGGAAGAAAGAAGCTTTTGCACACACTGTAGTTGGCACACTGTTGGGAGAGTGGGCAACCCAGGTTGACGTTACCATTGGGCATGGTCTGGCAGATTAGATGTGTTTTTGACTGGGAGGAGAGATTTGGGTCAGAGATAGGGATTAGGAGACTTGATTTTGCACTTAAAATTCCGGAAGGTACCTGAGGTTTTCACAGGAGAGAGGGGCCTTGGGGTGGACCTCTAGGGCTCGGTTTATGAGCTCCTTCCAGGAGGTTTGCATCTGCTGCCCTGTCCCCCCTCTTCTGCTTCTGATGTTTGCCTCTGGGAATGCATGTTTAAAGCAAATGAAGAAAACTGACTAGCTCTTGAGAAATGTTCCCCTTCAGTTTAGTTTCTAGGGACCGGCAGGGGACTACATGGATGCTTGGTGAGGAAGGTCTGGCAGCTTTGTGCAAAGGCTGGGGAGACCGGGGACCCGTGAGAGCTGAGTGAAGGACCCACGGGCAGTAAAGGGGGTGTGCCGTCAGGCCCTGCGGGCTGGTTCCCTGGCCCGGACTCCTAGGGGATCCGGGGGGGATCCTGGTAAAGGCACCAGGATGACAGACACTGACAAAGTGGGAAACATCCTGGCCTAGCATTTTACTTTCCTGTTTAACCAAGAAAGTACGCTGGGAGTTCTTTTCCTAAGTCAACAATAGACCATGTGATGAGGCAGTCTAATATTTTTAATTGATAGTTAGCTTACAAGGGAGGAGTGAGTCTGAATGCTACCTTGAAGTTAGTAAACTATGGTTTTGAAAGGTAAAACCAAGAACAGTTTGAACAGTGATGCTTTATTCGGAACAGTGAAAACCTCCAAAGGTGAACTCCTTTGAAGGACAAAACTCATTTCGATGTCTGTGTTCTGGAATGTACATTACAGTTTCATCCTAATTACTTCATGGACATACCTCATTAGCAAGAATGAAAGTGGTAATAGCTCACATCCATCAAACACAGCTCGCAGGCACTGGGACGTGAAGAGTACCCTCCCTCTCTGCCTGTGTTCATGCCTGGCTGGGTAACCATGGGCATTTTGCTTACCCTCTCTGTTCCACAGTCTCCTCACCCAAAAAATGGGTGTAAGAATTCTATCTACCTTCTAGGAATGTTTTGATGACCAAACGAGTTAATACATAAGGGGCGTAGAACGCACAGAATAATTTCCGAGACGTAGGAGTTTGACAAACGTTAGCTGTTAGTGCACTGAATGCTTACACTTACCTTCTTGGCCTCTAATATAAAGTGGAGAAAATTCTGTGTTGGAGAAGTCAAGACAGAAGCTGGCAAGTAAGTTGTGGAACCAGTATTCAACCCAAGCCTAGCCAGAATCTCAAGCTTCTTTCCTAAACCTGCTATTTAAAAAACTAAAAAAAAAAAAATTTAATTGAAGTATATATAGTTCACTTACAATGTTGTGTTAATTTCTGTTGTACAGCAAAGTGATTCAGTTATACATACATATGTGTTCTTTTCTATATTCTTTTCCATCATGGTCTATCTCAGGGTATTGAATATAGTTCCCCATGCTGTACAGTAGACCTCCTTGAATCAGTAAACTACAGCATGCAGGCCAAGTTGTGCCCTGCTGCCTGCCTCTGTAAGGCCCTGAAGCTGAGAATGGTTTTCAGGGATGAACACTGCAATTGAGTTAATCATAGGAAACACTACCTCTGAACCCAAATTAAGGGAAATGTTATCCCCACTCCCTCCCAAATAATTACAATCTCTCATTAGTAGACTTGTGTTCTACAAGTGATTGTACTCAATCATTATTATTGTATTTCGGATTTCATGAATAAAAGACTTGGAAATGTGTTTTCTCTTTTGTAAGTATCTGCACAGTAACCTTGATTTTGACACTAGACCTGCAAAGCCTAAAAGACTCCTTGCTGGCTCTTTCTAGAAAAGGTTTGCTGGGTGCCACCCAAACCTCTCTTACTGCCTTCGTTTCTGCTAGCTACGAGGGTGCTCACTGTAGGAGAAAGTTTGGAAAACCAGAGACCTGGTCATTACAGATAGGGTGCAGGGGACTGAAGCTGGGTATTGGGGCGGGGAGGGGGGGACGAGGGTGCTTATAGAAGTAGGGCTGTGAGTGGCCACCGTGCTGTTGCATGTAACGTACCTACCGAGATTTTGGCCGGAACCTGTGCCCGGCAGGCGCTTCTGTGCAAAGGCCTGGGAGGGTATGTTCCTGATGATCGCTTCTGCTAGGGAGCATTGGCTAAATTTGTAGAAATAGGAACATTCTCCCAGATTACACTTTTCTTTCCACCTCTCAGGGGTGCTCTAAATAAAACAGGTCCTCTAAAGATGTAAGGCTAGAGGCTTGGCAGGACTTTTCAAAAGCAACTTTAATATTTTTATTTTCCCTTGAAGGAGGCTTGGAAAACTCATTTCCACCACTGAGCTATTGGGAGATAACTGGTGCCTGGAATAAAAATTGTGTAACAAATGGCTTCTGGGGCATGGTTAATGGGCTCTGGTAGCGGAGATGGTATGATGTGGTGACAAGGAGCCCATGGTGATTTTGATTTTGTGAAATGAAAATAGACCAAAGTATGTGGAATCTAAAAAAAAGGGTACAAATGAACTTATTTACAAAACAGAAATAGAGTTACAAATGTAGAAAACAATCTTATGGTTACCAGGGGGGAAAAAGGGGGAGGAATAAATTGGGAGATTGGGATTGACATATATACACTACTATTTATAAAATAGACAATAGGCTCAACTGATAAGAGCCTACTGTGTAGCACAGGGAACTCTACCCAATACTCTGTAATGGCCTATATGGGAAAAGAATCTAAAAAAGAGTGGATATATGTATATGTATAAGTGATTTACTTTGCTGTACACCTGAGACTAACCTAACATTGTAAATCAACTATACTCCAATTAAAAAAAAAAAATAGACCAAAGAGATGGAATTCTGGAGGGTATGAGGCTTGGAAGGAGCCCTGAAGATGTTCAGGCTGTGTCAGCCCTTTCATGTCACAGGTGTGAAGATGAGGACTCAGAGATCTCAAATGACCTCTTGTCCAAGCTGGTGAGTGGCCCCGAGGTAGACGCAAGGATTCTTGCCAACCTCCTCCTTTACTTTGTCGCCGAAGTGCTTCAAACCTTTTTGTTTCTGAAACTTGTTTAACATTTAAAACAAGTCCAGATCTCTTTGTGAGGACCCCAGTTCTCCTGAACCCTTCACCAAAAATGCCTCGCCCTCTGTTCCAGAGACTGACTGCAGGTAATGAGACCGCCATCACCTTACACCTCACCTGGATCCTGACTAAGGACACCCACCTGGCCTTGAGCTCGCCTGTCCACCATTTCTGCCCTCTGCTTTCGAGCAGCTGAAACAGTTCAAGACTTGACTTAAACAGTAGCCTACGAGCAAATGTTAAAATTGAAGTCTGGGCTTTGGGCCATACAAAACAGGGTGGGAGTTTTTATTTTCTGCCAATTTTGAGTAAAATGAACATCCACTTTTTTTAGATTGGGAGAATGAGGCAGAAAACGTCTTATTGGGAAACCCCTGCCTTCCATCTCTAGATGTTTGTTGTCTTGGGCGCTGCTGCAGAATTGTCACTTTACGGCACAAGGACCTGATTAAAGAAAACCCCACCAGAGTAAGCTAAGCCCTGGTCCATTAGTTTGTGTTAATTTGCATGTCCCTTGCTTTCTCAGAACTTGTACTTGACCCGGGAGCATCTATGTTACCATGGAATCCTGTTTCTTTAGCTGTTAGGCACCAACACTTGAATAGTTTCCCTCTCAAGGCAGAAAGCCTTTGTGGTCTGCGGGCTTCTCTCTACAGAACACGAGAACCGTGCCGTATTTCTGCATAATTATCCAACTGGTAGTCACACTAGGGGTCTGTCCTGTATGCATTATGTGGCATATGACCAAGAGCAAGAATTCTACTCTTGCAGCCTTGGAAGGGGATTTTCGCAAGCGCAAGAGTAATCCGTTGCCTGAGTGGTTAAATGATCGCCCAGCCTCACACTGTGAAATAGCGGCAGAAGGGTGACTGGTGTTCCAGGCTGGCCTTCCTATTGATCTTTACCTGGTTATGAAAATAATTTTAACTTTTCTTGATATGGGGTACGTCTTTATCAATTTCCAAAAAAAAATTCATCTTAAGGATCTTTCCAGAGAAATTCATTTTATGCCTATTCATTATTTTTCTGGATTCAAAGGTGGTGGTGTTTTTGTGTACGTGTGTTTATGTACGTGTATGGAAATGCCTTACTTCTGACGTCGGCTTCCTTCATCGGCTGGCACTGGGAGAAACTTGAAAATCAATTTCACTCTTGGCTTACACGTCCATTGTAAGTCCTGGTTTCTTTTGTGCCAGAGAGTCTCATCTCTTCCTGTTTCTTCAGTGTTCATCTCATTTTCCTATCATCTTGCCTATTTCATGGTATCCCTTAGTCTTGGAGGAATTTGTAGACATAAAATAACTCATCCAATCTTCAAAAGGGGACAACGGGTTGCTACCTCCATCTGTTGAAAGCCTTCCTTCCGCTTGTGAGGTGCTCTGACATATGGATTGTCTAGTTTGATGCTCACAAAATCTGTGAGCCATTCATGATGGTAATTGCCTTTTTATTTTCAGAGCTCACTTCACTATGCCCTATATTGTCCCGGAGGTCTTGTCTGTTATCCAGTTTAATTCCATTAGCCATCCTGTCATTTGATGGACGCTCTTGGCCACTTCCTCCTGTCCTCGTGGAAACACCTTTATCCTTGGCTCATGACACATCAATCTCCTGGTCTTGCCGCTGCTTCCCCTGTGGATCGTCCTGCTCTGTGCCAGTCACTACCCACTGGTCACCCTCTACCTCTCCTCTCCTCACACCGTCATCTCTCCCTTGGCAAACTCCCCTATGCCCGGGTCTTCCGTTAGATCTACCGGTTGGTCTCCTTGACTCACAAATATATATCTCTGGTCTAGACCTTCTCAGCAGGGCCTACACTCATAGGCACAGTAGCCTTCTGAGATGAAAAGTCAGTCTCATCTTGGCTTATTTCAAAGACATCTTGACTCAACACATCCTTATTCAAACTCACGACTTTTGCCCCTGTCTCTGGTCCTCTGCCCTGGACCTTTGAAGCAGCCTCTTACCTGGTCCACCCACATCCACTCCTGTCTCATCCAATACATTCTCCACGATGTGGCCAGTGTGATCTTTTCAAAGGCAGATCCGTCTTAACATCTTTTTATCTAAAACTATTCATTAATCTTGGAATACATATCTTAGAATAAAGATCAAAATACTCATCACGGCCCCCGCAGCCCTTGGCATTTTGACCCCAGCCCTCTTGTCCAGCTTCATTTCATATTACAGTGCCCCCTTCCCACTTTTTTTTTTTTGCGGTACGCGGGCCTCACTGTTGTGGCCTCTCCCGTTGCTGAGCACAGGCTCCGGACGCGCAGGCTCAGCGGCCATGGCTCACGGGCCCAACTGCTCCGCGGCACGTGGGATCTTCCCGGACCGGGGCACGAACCCGTGTCCCCTGCATCGGCAGGTGGACTCTCAACCACTGCGCCCCCAGGGAAGCCCCCCCACTTGTTTTTTTTTGCAGCCATCATATTACCATGCTTCTTCTCTCCTAGGAATCTTTGCAAATGATGCTCCTCTATGCGGGCCTGTCACTGCCGTGGCCTCTCCTGTTGCGGAGCACGGGCTCCAGACGCGCAGGCTCAGCGGCCATGGCTCACGGGCCCAACTGCTCCGCGGCACGTGGGATCTTCCCGGACCGGGGCCCGAACCCGTGTCCCCTGCATCGGCAGGTGGACTCTCAACCACTGCGCCCCCAGGGAAGCCCCCCCACTTGTTTTTTTTTGCAGCCATCATATTACCATGCTTCTTCTCTCCTAGGAATCTTTGCAAATGATGCTCCTTTTGCCTAGAATGCTTTTCTCTTCCCTCTTTGCCTTGTTAATCTCTACTTAGATTCCCTCTCAAAATTCCTCTTAAGTCAGCCCCATTTGGATATATTTTTATCATATCGGGTACTTCTGCAGTTGTAACACTTACTCCAGTTGTACTTTAATGCTTATTCTTATGATTGATTTATCCACTAAAGCTTGTATCTTTTTTTTTTTTTCCTCTTTTTGGGTGATCTATACGTGAAGGAAGTTTATTTTTAACACTGTTATGACTTTGTTTAAAAACAAAAGGCGTACTGGAAAAAATTAAATACAGAAGTAAGCAAAGAACTAAAAACTGTTTCCGCTCGTCTTTCATTGCCCTGAGATAACCCATAGTAACGTTTTGGTGTGGCTTTCCAGAAGTCAGTCTGCACGTACGTAAACATACGTATGTTTATATAAATGGTTGTGTACACGTTTAGAGAAATGGGATCCTCTGTGGTGTTTGCCGGACTGCTTGTTCTGTTCAGTGATATGTCGGAGACATCTTTCCATGTCGGTGTACTCTGTATCACCATATTGGACGCTTGTATTGTTTCTGTGATACCCACGTACCGTGACTGACTTTCAAGCTTATGTCGTCTACTTTACTGTGAACTCCACAAAGTTGGGGATACTTTCTGGAATATCTAACCATTGTTTCCCCACTACTTAGCTAGTGTTTGGCACATAGTAGGCACTAAATAAATATTTATTGAACAAATGAGTCCCATTTTACAGATGAGGAAACCGAGGCTTAAAGAGGTAAATTGAAAGCTTACTCAAGTTTCTTAGACATGCACTGTTTAGTTGTAAGTTCTAGAATTCCCCACAAATTAGCTAAAGAAAAGGGGGAAAAAAGGACACAGGGTAATTATTGAAGAATACAAGTGCAGGACTTGAAGCAAGAAGAGAACTCTGTCAGCAACCAGGAGGGTGGTACAGTGTCTCTGTCTGTCCTTTCCCTCTGCCCCTGTTCACGGGCTCTTTCTCTCCCTCAGCATGTGGGGTTCTCATCCTTGCTTCTCTCTGTTCATCTCTGTCCTGCTCGGTTGCAATGGCCATACAGCTCCTATTATCATCCACGTTCAAGGTCTGGGGCCACTGAACAACTGACTCACAGGGAAAACCATGGGAAAGTTGTCATGTTCCAGTTAAATTCCTGGGAGAGAGATCAGATTGCCTGGGTCTTGCTTCCGAATCATTTCTGCCTATTAGGTGTCCATCCCAGACCCACTCCCTATCCAGTGTCCTCTGGGTGGGCCACCTGGTGCCAGTCCTCAGAATGGGTTGGAAGAGGTGATGTGTGGAGACAGCAGCCATCTTCCAAAGCATCTTCCATCACAAAGATGGCAGAGTGGAAATGCGAACTCTGTGGTCTTTGCATCATGCTTCCTGTATGTTCCCCCAGAGTAAGCAGATCTCTGTCAAACTCATTTGTGAACTTTGAAATTCTCAGTAAAATGTGTGCTTTGCTGTATGACCAATATATCTACCAATGGTGGGTGCTCCGTATCTGCCAGGTATCTTAAATGCGCTTAAATACTTCCTCTCATTAAACTTCATAATAGCCTGTTTTTATCCCCCTTTTGTTGGATGAGGAAACTGAGAACAGGAGAAGGTAGGTAATTTGATGAAAAATGTGGCCCTTGAAATCTTCTGCTTACAAACGGAAAAAAAATCCCTGCTAAGTATATTGATATTGATACCTCTTTTACTGTGGCAAATCAGAAAGGAAGTAAAGTATATATGTAAACTTAGTTTTAGGATTTTCCCAATCTTGATGATATTAAGGAACTGCCAGCATCTCTTTTGTTTGGAGCTTGAGTTACAGGGAGCTCATCTCTTCTCAACTTCGAAGTGGTGCTCTAGAGCAATAACCAGTAACCAAAATGAGAAGTCATTAAAGAATACGTATTCTTAACTCTGCCTGAAATATACCGTTCTGTCATTCATGTAAGGGACTTTTTATTTATTAGGCTTTATTGGCATAGTTCCTAAGCCCTACTAACACGTTAAATACAGAAATGAGACCTTAACACTATAATGAGTAAAGGTCGTATTAGGAGTCTCTGAAATGTATCATAGCAGCAGCATAATGCAGTTTGATTCAGAGTTATACATAATTATATTTAAAGTGAGCTGTGGGTCATTTTAAACTGATATCCTATAGGATAAGCCTTCTAGAAGTAAGAGGCGTAAGGCATATGACAGGCTTAAAATGACCCCACTTAACACCTTTTATAAAAAAGAAGCTTACTCTTTGTTAGCTTCTCCATCGGTGTCTTGGACGCAAGAGTCAGGCATGCTTTATCTGAAGTTATGGGGCCTGAAAGCCATAGAGGTAATTGAAGGAAAGATGCATGAGAGTTTTGTATTCAGCCAAGTGGAGAAGCCATTTGGGTCTGCTGTTCCTGTTTGATCACTGGAATTCTGTGGAACCTCGGGGGATGAGATGGCTTCTTGGAGACAAGCAGTGGGAGAGCTCTAAGGAGGACGCAGGTCTCCCCACTCTCCTGCCATCCAGTGTCTGGTGCCTGTAGTTAGTCGTGCTATGAAGAGATAAACATAAAACCTTAAAATAAGGTGACACAAAAGGACAAATATTGTATGATTCCAATTCTACGAAACCTCTAGAACAGGTAATTTCATAGAGACAGGAAGTAGATTAGAGGTGACTGGTGATTAGAGGCGCTGGGTGAAGGGGTCATGGGGAGGTTTCGCTTTATGAGGACAGAGCTTCTGTTTGGGGTGATGACAAATTTAGGAAATAGTGGTGACGGTTGTGCAACACTGTGTATGCCATTAATGCCACTGAACTGCACACTTATGTTTAAAATGGCAAGTTTTTATTTAAAATATTTTAAAGAGTGAAAAAAAAAACCTGCGGTGGGATGTTTTGCACAGTGCAGATTTTAGCAAGGGCATCAATGTCAGGTCGCAGGGCCTCAGCTACTCCCTCCAGGATCCTGAGGAGGTTGGGCTTGTTTTTCCTTGGCTCTCCAAGGGGATGAATCTTCGTGTCCCTTCAGAAGGCGGAGCACAGATTCTGGCTTCTGCCCTGTTATTTATTGCTGCCAGGCCAAGGGGAGCCAACCAAGGGCATCACACAGGTGCCAGACTGGGTTTGACTCTAACTGGCATATGTGGTTTCTGAGGACCCAGTGTGCTATGCCCAAGGGACTGAATATGGAAATAGCTCGTTTCCTGCAGCTGGATTCCAAAAATAACCCCAAGACTCCTAAATAAACTGGAGTCCCTCATCAAGTTCCAAGCAATGGCACCTCCCTGTAGGTGAGGCCCTTTGGGTATTTGGAATTAAACCCACATTGAATGGTCTCCAAGTCAGACTCGTTTTATAGAGAATTATTTTCTTCTCTTATACTCAGGTTGCTCTTTTATTCTTTAGAGTCTCAGACATAAATTGTGCGTGTGTGTGTGTGTGTGTGTGTGTGTGTGCGTGCGTGCATGTGCATTTGTGTGCGTGTGTGTGTGTTCGCGCGAGTGTGGGTGAGAAAGCATCCACAGTTCTGGCATTTATAACGGCGGGTTAGGAGCAGGTACCCTAGAGCTGGACTGTCCAGATTCAAATCCTGGATCCTCCATGCAGGAGCCATGTCATCTCCACAAGGAACTTAACTCCCCGGGGGTTGTTATAGGAATTAAATGAATTAATACAGATGAAGTGCTCAGGACAGTGCCTGGCACATAGTAAGTACTCAATGGATGTGAACCATTATTATTAGCAGTCATAGTGGGTGGTCTGAGTACTAGTGTGTTTGTTTGTTTGGATGCTATATAAGAAGCAAGTTGTGTTTGGGGAAAGAGAGTGCATAGGAAGATAACATAAAAGGTGGAAATTAAGGACATGTTAGGAAGACATGAAGTGCTGAGGGGTGACGTGTCTGAAACAACTGGAAACCCTTCAACCTATTGCCATTCAGTTTAATCTAAGGTGAGATTTGTAAATAAATTTATTTTTATCATTTTTTAGATTCCACATATAAATGATATCGTATGATATTTGTCTTTGTCTGACTTACTTCACTTAGTATGATGATCTCTGGGTCCATCCGTGTTGCTGCAAGTGGCATTAATAGACTCACAGACATAGAAAACAAGCTTATGGTTACCAAAGGGGAAAGTGGGGGAGGGATAAATTAGGAGTTTGGGATTAGCAGGTACAAACTACTATATATAAAATAGTTAATGCATACCGCAAGGAAGAGTAGCCCCCGCTCGCGGCAACTAGAGAAAGCCCCTGCACAGCAGTGAAGACCCGGCACAGCCAAAAATAAAAAAATAAAAAAATAAATAACTTTATAAAATAAATAAACAAAATAGATAAACAACAAGGACCTACTGTGTAGCACAGGGAACTATATTCAATACCTTGTAATAACCTATAATGGAAAAGAATCTGAAAAAGAATAGATATATATATGTATATCTGAGTCACTTTGCTGTACACCTGAAACTAACACAACATTGTAAATCAACTGTACTTGAGTAAACATAAATAGATAAGAGAGATAGATTGTAGAAGGGCTATGGTTGCGAATAGATAACATAACCATTTGAAGATTGCAGTCGTGGAGCTAACAATGGAAAGTATCAGTGTGGTAGAAACTCTCATCTATATGCATACAAAGGGTGTGTGTGTTCAATAAAAGGTCCCTGGCTAGGTAGTTGAACTTCCTGAATTTGTAAATAAAAAATGGCATCTGAGAACTTAAGTGACTTACCCTAAGTAATATTCGCTTTAAAAATGATCTGGAAATTTCTCATTGAAGGCCCTTTTCATTATTCTGTGGGACAGTTTTCCACACATCTTGTGAACAAGGGATGAAAAAGTTATTTTGCCAAGTTCCTAATTCGTCAGAATGTACCTCGTATTTGATGAAGCAAAACATCTTTCAAAAACCAAAAAAAAGAGGAAGATTAGTGGAGTTAGGGCAGAGGTCTGAAAGATTTACAGCATATATGTAATTGCTTTGGCAATAAAACACCTGGAGGCATGAATGATAACCGTTTACATTGATGTTAAGAGTTAGAACCGATACTGAATAATGTAAGGCAAGGTAGCATTCAGCAGTGAACATTGTGGGGTTTTTTCCTTGCATGAGAACAAATTGCTCATCCCCTCTTGTGACCTCATGCAGAAACCGACCCCGACATGCACAGTCACTTTCGTTGTTCAAGGGTAACCCTGGTACCTGTGCCTGTGGTAACGATTGTTATGTGTAAGCCTTAACACTAGCATATAAGCTCCTTGAGAACATCATTCGGATGCTTGTACCTTCGTCTATGTCTAGCAAATATCTTTCATTTTGCTGCTACTCAGTAATTATTTCTGAATGAATAATGGATGAATATACAGTAGAACAAATAGTTCATGCCATTATAGACAATAGATTCTTTTTAATTTTTATTTTATATTGGAGTATAGTTGATTACCAATGTTGTGTTAGTTTCAGGTGTACAGCAAAGTGACTCAATTATACATGTATCTATTCTTTTTTAAGTTCTTTTCCCATTTAGGTTATTACAGAATATTGAGCAGAGTTCCATGTGCTATACAGTAGGTCCTTGTTGGTTATCTATTTTAAATATAGCAGTGTGTACATGTCAATCCCAAACTCCCAATCTATCTCTCTCCCCTACCCTTTCTCCCCCGGTAACCATAAGTTTGTTCTCTAAGTCTGTGAGTCTGTTTCTGTTTTGTAAATAAGTTCATTTGTATCATTTGCTTTAGATTCCACATATAAGCGATATCATATGATATTTGTCTTTCTCTGTCTGACTTTTAGTTCACTTAGTATGATAATCTCCAGGTCCATCCATGTTGCAGCACATGGCATTATTTAATTCTTTTTATGGCTGAGTAATATTCCATTGTATATATGTACCACATCTTCTTTATCCATTTGTCTGTTGATGGGCATTTAGGTTGCTTCCATGACCTGGCTATTGTAAACAGTGCTGCAGTGAACATTGGGGTGCGTGTGTCTTTTTGAATTATGATTTTCTCTGGGTATATGCCCAGCAGTGGGATTGCTGGGTCATATGGTAGTTCTATTTTTAGTTTTTTAAGGAACTTCCACACTGTTCTTCATAGTGGCTGTACCTATTTATCAATACATTCCCACCAACAGTGTAGGAGGGTTACCTTTTCTCCATACCCTCTCCAGCATTTATTGTTTGTAGGTTTTTTGATGATAGCCATGACCAGTGTGAGGTTATATCTCATTTTTTTTTTTTTTTTTTTTTTTTTCCGCCTCACACAGGACTAAGCACATAGCACGTGTTTAATAAATAAGGCTCCGGACCCGCAGGCTCAGCGGCCATGGCTCACGGGCCCAGCCGCTCCGTGGCATGTGGGATCCTCCCGGACTGGGGCACGAACCCACGTCCCCTGCATCAGCAGGCGGACTCTTAACCACTGAGCCACCTGGGAAGCCCTCTCATTGTATTTTTGATTTGCATTTCCCTAATAATTAGCAATGTTGAGCATCTTTTCATGTGTCTCTTGGCCTTCTGTATATATTTTCTTTGGTTCCTGCTTCAACCATCCAAATTCTGCTTAAGCTGGGTAAGATTTCTTCCTTAAAATATTGTTAACAATTATATAAAACATTTCTCTTGATAATTGACAGTAGCTAATGAACTATAGGTTTAAAAATATATAAATCAAGTGACAATTGGAGACCAGTTCCCTCAACTACTGTCAAAAGAAACATTTAAAACTGTAAATGGTTCCAGTCTGACCAGCTGACTGGGCGCTGCATAGCCCACACTTGCTCCTTTGTCCAAGACCTCATCCCCGCCTGCTGATTCATCTCTTGTCACGTTCGACTTTCTCGCCAGATGGTAGGCTCCTTAGGTGACTTGATGTTTTTGTACTAATTATGAAGGTCATAATCGTGTTTACTACTTGTATGAAATATGGGAATACTAATAAAACGTAAACCCACAGACCATCTTAAGGAATAGAATGTTACCAGCACATTCAAGTCCTCTCTGTGCTTTCTGCAATTCCATTGCCCTCTGTACGTCATTAACCCCGATTTTGTGCTTACCACATCTTTGTTATTCTCTTTCCAGTTTTTCTACTTATGTATGTATCATAATTGTAATTTTGCATGTTTGGAATCTACTGTAAATGGACATATACTATATGTATTCTTTTATATCTTGTTTTTTTCAATAAGCATTATAATCATCAGACTTGCTCATGTTGAACCTGTAGCTATAGTTCTTCCATTTTCACTGTTTTTAGCAATTTCTTGCCTGTCTCTCTCCCTCCTTCCCTCCCTCCCTTTTGTCCACGTAGATTTATTGAATTCTTTTCATATGGCAGACACTGTTCTAGGCTCTATGGAGAGACACAGCAGTAAATAAAGCAATCTCAAAATTCTTGCCCTCATGGAGCTTAAATTCCAGGTGGGGACACAGATACTAAACAAAATTAATTGTTACCATATTTGTATATTAGATGTTTATCATTGTTATACAGAAAGCTAAAGCATGACAGAGGTTAGGGAGCCTGGTATGCAGGGATGATTTTCAAGGGAAAATCATTGAAAGGGATGGTTAGGGAATATGGCACAACTCATTTAACTATTTTCCTG